>NC_064631.1:595060870-595367745 GCF_023864275.1 Schistocerca cancellata | reverse complement strand
TTATTACTTCTCCTAGCTATAAGATACATTTCCCGTTTCTGTTTACAAGATATTTTTATCCCTTTAGTAAGCCAGGGCTTTTTACATGGTTTCTTACAATTATATTTCACTGTTTTCTTAGGGAAACTGTTTCCAAATATACTCACAAAGGTATCAAGAAATAGGTTAAATTTTAAATTAGCGTCATGTTCCCTGTACACCTTATCTCAGTCTAACTGTTGCAAGCTTTCCCTAAAATTTTGAAGTGTAAAATCGTTAATGGAATGCACTATTTTGGAGGACTGTTTTGCATTACTGTATGGAGCTATATCATATACTGTAACTAGCTGTGCATCATGATCAGACAGACCATTCTTAACAGGAGAAGTTTTTATTTGATTAAATTTATCTGGTCTATGAAAATGTTATCTATCAGTGTGCTGCTTTCCTGTACCACCTGAGTAGGAAAATCAATAACGGATGTCAAATTGAAAGAACCAAGTAATACTTCAAGGTCAAGCTTTCTATCTGACTCTTTCAGAAAATCTACATTGAAATCCCCACAAACAATAATTTGCTTTCCTTTGTCTGACAGGTAGCACAACATAGAATCCAAGTTTTTCAAAAATAGTTGAAAATTTCACAATGGGGACCTATACATGTCTACAATTACAAAAGTGCCTTTATTTAGTTTATGCTCACATGCACATGCTTCTATGTGTTGCTCTACACAAAATTTTTTAGTTTCCAAATTTTTCACATTATGACTGATTTTAACATATATGGCAACTCCTCCTCTCTCCATAGTGTCTCTATTTACACGTGCTGAAAGCTTATATCCACCTACATTTACCATTTCCATACCAGTGACTATATGATGTTCAGACAGGCATAGTAGCTTGTATTTATGGTGAATCTCTTGCACAACATCAGGCTTCAAGCGACTGGAGAAAAGCTCAGATGTCTTTCATATGTATGAAGATTGAAAGAACAAAGCTGCAAAATCACAGACCAATACTCTTAACCTCTGTTTGCTGCAGAATTCTTGATCTATTCCAGGTTTGAATGTAATAAATTTCTGTGAAGGAGAAAAGCTTATATCCACATGTAAACTTGGATTTATAAAGTACTGCTCATGGGAAATTCAAGCTGCCCTTTTCTTGCACAGTATCTTGTGAACCATGGATGAAGGGCAACAGACAGATTACATATTTCTATTTCCAGAAAGCATTGGATACAGTGCCACATTGCAGACTGTTAATAAAGGCCCAAGGATTATATTAGATTAGATTTTCATTCCATAGATCCATGCCGAGGAGATCCTCGTGGATGTGGAACATGTCCTTTTTTTATATATATATAAAAAGCTGAAATAACAATACTAATAGTATGAATATATATACAATACATCATTTGTTTCTATTAAAAAATTCATCAATGGAGTAGGAGTTGGCCACTAGAGTCTTTCAGGCTCCTTTTAAACTGATCTTTATTTGCAACTAAATTATCAAAGACGAGTGTTCCTGAGTAGTGGACCCCTTTTTGAACTAAAGTGCTTTTAAGTCCTTGTGCAGATCATTTTTGTTCCTGGTATTGTATGTGTGAACTGAGCTGTTTGTTGGAAAAAGAGATATATTATTTAGGACAAACTTCATTAAGGAGTAAATATACTGAGAGGCAGTAGTTAGTATACCCAGTTCTTTGAAGAGGTTTCTACAGGACGTCCGTGAATTTACTCCACAAATAATATGTATTACACGCTTTTGGACTCTGAAAACTTTTGTTTGACTTGAAGAGTTACCCCAAAATATTATACCATATGACATTATGGAATGAAAGTAGGCAAAGTATGCAAGCTTTTTCATTTTTATGTCACCTATGTCTTCTAACACTCGAATTGCAAATACAGATTTGTTAAGGCGTTTCTGCAGTTCTGTGGTGTGCTCCTCCCAACTGAATTTATTATCAAGTTGTAATCCCAGGAATTTAAGACTGTCAACCTCTTCTATCTGCTCTTCTTCATACTTTATGCATATGCTGGGTGGAAACATCTTACAGGTTCTGAATTGCATATAGTGAGTCTTTTCGAAGTTTAATGTCAGTGAGTTGGCTTTAAACAATTTATTAATATCCATGAAAATATCATTAGCAGATCTTTCTAGAACTACACTCAACATACTATTTATTACAATACTTGTATCATCTGCAAACAGAACGAACTCTGCTTCTGGCAGTGTAACTGATGAGAGATCATTAATGTACACAAGAAAAAGCAATGGCCCTAAGATGGATCCTAGTGGGACACCACATGTAATTTCTTCCCATTCTGATGATGACTGATGATTTAATTCACTAGTCCCTTGCACTGACACCCTTTGTTTCCTGTTAGTGAGGTATGACTTGAACCATTTTGCAGCACTGCCCGTGACACCATAGAATTCTAATTTACTTAAAAGGATGTTGTGGTTCACACAATCGAATGCCTTTGACAAATCATAGAAAATACCTGCTGCTTGTAACTTGTTATTTAATGAATTAAGTACATTTTCACTGTAGGTGTAAATAGCCTTCTCGATATCAGAACCCTTCAGAAATCCAAACTGTGTTCTTGATAATATGTTATTTGTGGTCAGATGGTTGAGAAGCTGCCTGTACATTACTTTTTCTAAAATTTTTGAGAATGCTGGCAAAAGTGAAATCGGTCTGTAGTTTGATGGTATCTCTTTATCCCCTTTCTTGAATAGAGGCTTAACATCTTTATATTTTAGCCAGTCAGGAAATATCCCAGTTATAATTGACTGGTTACACAAGTAACTCAGAATTGTACTAAACTCACAAGAGCATGCATTAATTAACTTTGTTTATATTTCATCGTAACCACTAGAATGCTTTGTTTTTAAAGATTTTATTATGGAAGTTATTTCTTTTGGTGAAGTGGGTGACATATTCATGTACCTGAAGCTATTTGTAAAGGCTAGTTTCAGATATTCAAGGGCATTATTTACTGATCCTGACAATCCCATTCTATCAGTAACAGATATAAAGTAGTTGTTAAATAGATTTGCCACACTATGCCCATCAGTTACTAATGTGTCATCTACCCTTAGTGCTATTTGCTCCTGTTCCTTTCTGGTTCTACCAGTCTCCTTTTGTCACTATATCCCATATTGTTTTTATTTTGTTCCCTGACATTGCTATCTTCTTCTCGTAGTGCATTTGTTTAGATGTCTGAATGACTTTTTTTTTTTTTTAATATTTTACAGTGTTCCTTGTATTTAGCTAATTCATCAGCATTGGAGCTGTTCTTGGTTGAGAGATACATTTTCCTTTTTGTCTTACAGGAAATCTTTATTCCTTGTGTAACCCATGGTTTTATTATAGACTTCTGTTTAAGGGGCTCCGGAACGCCCTATACTTGCAATGTTAAAATAACGCTTATAAATTACATCTTTCCTCACAAAGTATTTGAGGTAGGAAGTTGAACTTTTTACAGATTATTTATTGGAATATGGGCTACAACTTAACACAGGGATTTTACAAAATTTTAGTTCAGTTATTAAATATGATTTTTTTCAATTGTAATGAAAATTCACAACATTTTTTTGCAATTTTTTATTTATATATTCAAAAATATACAGTTTTTTGGAAAAAGGCTGTGTTAAATTATGCAGAAGGTACTGTGTAACATTTACTGAAAGTTTGAAACAAATATGTTTGGAAGATCCTTAGAAAACATGTAATTAGTATGAGAAAATAAAAGTTTTGGGAATCGAGCGACAAAGATTGGATTAACTTTTTAGTGCATTCCAGGTCCATAGGATGGATTATCTTCATCCTCTGCAAACTCCTCCTCCAGCTTCCTCTTGTTCCTCCTCCTGTTTACTCTTGCTTGTATTTCTAGACTCTTTACAGCCCTGTCTGCAGCCCGAAGGCGTTCCTTGTCTAAAGCGAGCATCGCTCGTACCATGTTAGAACCTATCTTCATTCCCATATTTCTAAATACCTTGCACCTTACAATGTTGCTATCATTGAAAGTCGCAACAGCAACTTTACTTTTACTCATTATTATACTTCAACAAAACAGAGACTCAAGAAACAGAATTAATTATGAATATTTTCGAGATAACGACAGAGTAAATAAACATGAAACAATCGACAATCACACCAGCGATATGTATTGAATCATCACAGGTTAGCCACAACACATACTTTATCTCACATCACTAAAATGTACCTGATGAACACGGACGTTAATAATAACACCATTTGACAGCAGTTTAACAGCGCCACAGTGGGTCACACCCATGTAGAACACATTTCAAAAAAAATTTAAAAATAGTTGTAGTCTTCGGAATTGAATAAATTATATATCTATTAAAAGGTAATAGTCTGCAGATTCAGAAAACGCAAAAAAGTAAAAATTGAACTTCTCATGAATTTGAGCCTTTCCAGAGCCCCTTAATTTGAGTAACTTTTAGAGGAAAACAGTTTTCAAACATGGTACTGACATTGTTCATGAATGTGTTATATTTTTCATTCATGTCATGAGCACTATTTATGGAATAGGTTCTCCGATATGTGAGTGGCTGGAACATGTTCAAGCAATAGAACATGGTATGATGTCCTGGATGGTGGTCGTTCATCGGAGACAAAGGAGTCATCAGGAGTGCCCCAGGAAAATATAATAGTACTGCTCTTGTTCTCTCTATACATAAAATGACAGATAGGGTGAGCAGTAATCTATGACTGTTTGCTGATTACTCTGTAGAGAACAAGGAAGTGTCGTCTTTAAGTGACTATAGGAAGATAAAAGACGACTTGGGTAGTATTTCTGTTTCATGCTCAGATGTGCTCTGAATGTGGGAAAATGTAAGATAATGGAGATGAATAGGGAAAACTATATTGTAGTGTTGAAATAACAATAGCATTAGTGGTGTGTTACTTGGCACTGTCGAATCTATTAAATATTTTTAGGCATAATGTTGCAAAGCGTGTGGTTCATGGTGTGGGTTCCTGTAGTCATGAACCACAGGTAACGTATGAGTGGCCAAGTAAGTGGTCCCGACAGTCGGGATACCAGTTACTTTGGAAGAAGGCTGGGCATCTCGGACATATTCTGAGTCATGGTCACCTTTATGCTCATACGGCAAAGACTACCAAATCCACCAGTTAGTCCCTCAACCGTTAGGGGTAAAACCCAATGGGACTCGGGGCAAGTAAGGCTAGCAACCTGCTTCCCTGGTACTTTAAATATGATGCTGGCAACAATCAGAGCAAAATGCCTCAGACCTTTGGAGGTGACGGAGTCCCACCTCTAATTGACAAACCAGGGACTTCTAAGATACAACTTGGCAAACAAATGGTAATGAGATGGGGAGCTATTAATATCAATGGGGACTACTCTGCGATGAAGGTAGAGCTGGCAGAGGCTGCAAGTTAGATGGGGCTGGACGTTTTAGCTGTTAGTGACATTCGGGTAAGGGATGAGAAAGAAGAGGAAGTGGGAGAATACAAGATCTACCTGTCAGGAGTCAAAGCAGGAATAGCACAATGGGGTGTAGGGCTTTACATCAGGAAAGAAATGGAACCCAGCGTAGTTGCAATAAGGTATGTAAACGAACGACTGATGTGGATAGATTTGACAGTGTCTAGCAAGAAAATTAGGATTGTGTCAGTATATTCGCATTGTGAAGGGACAGATCAAGATAAGATGGATAGTTTTCATGAGGCACTCAGTGATGTAGTTGTTACAGTAAAGGACAAGGACAGTGTTCTGCTCATGGGGGATTTTAATACCAGGATTGGAAATCGAACAGAAGGGTATGAAAAGGTTATGGGTAAATTTGGAGAGGATACGGAGGCCAACAGGAACGGGAAACAACTCTTGGATTTCTGTGCCAGTATGGGCTTAGTAATCACAAACTCCTTTTTTAAACATAAGAACATTCACTGGTATACTTGGGAAGGCAGGGACTATATAATAACAGATCAGGAATTCAGGAAGGCTGTGAGGGACACACGTGTATTCAGGGGATTCTTTGATGACACTGATCATTATTTAATCTGCAGTGAAATTGGGATTTTGAGGCTGAAAGTGCAGGAGGTCAGGTCCATATGTAGTGGAGAATCTTCAGGATAAGGAAATCAGGCACAAGTACATAACAGCGATCTCAGAAAGGTACCAGTTAGTTGAATGTAGTCAATTACAGTCATTGGAAAAGGAATGGACGAGGTACAGGGACACAGTACTAGAAGTGGCTAAAGAATGTCTTGGAACAGTAGTGTGTAAAAGTAGGATGAAGCAAACAGCTTGGTGGAATGACACAGTCAAGGCAGCCTGTAAAAGGAAAAAGAAGATGTATCAAAAATGGCTACATACTAGAACTCAGGTAGACAGAGAAAGTTATGTTGAAGAAAGAAACAAAGCCAAACAGATAATTGCAGCATCCAAGAAGAAATCTTGGGAAGACTTTGGAAACAGGTTGGAGACTATGGGTCAAGCTGCTGGAAAACCATTCTGGAGTGTAATTAGCAGTCTTCGAAAGGGAGGTAAGAAGGAAATGACAAGTATTTTGGACAGGTTCGGGAAAACTGCTGGTGAATCCTGTGGATGCCTTGGGCAGATGGAGGGAATATTTTGAAGAGTTGCTCAATGTAGGTGAAAATATGATCAGTAATGTTTCAGATTTTAAGGTACAATGGGATAGGAATGATGATGGAAATAGGATCACATTTGAGGAAGTGGAGAAAATGGTCATTAGATTGCAGTGCAATAAAGCAGCTGGGGTGCATGAAATTAAGTCGGAACTCATCAAATACAGTGGAATGTCAGGTCTTAAATGGCTACACAGGATAATTGAAATGACCTGGGAGTCGGGACAGGTTCCATCAGACTGGACAAAAGCAGTAATCACACCAATCTTTAAACATGGAAACAGAAAAGATTGTAACAACTACAGAGGTATCTCTTTAATCAGCGTTGTGGGTAAAATCTTCTCAGGTATTGTTGAAAGGAATGTGCGAGTATTAGTTGAGGACCAATTGGATGAAAATCAGTGTGGGTTTAGGCCTCTTAGAGGTTGTCAGGACCAGATCTTTAGCTTACGGCAAATAATGGAGAAGTGTTATGAGTGGAACAGGGAATTGTATCTATGCTTTATAGATCTAGAAAAGGCACATGAGCGGGTTCCTAGGAGGAAGTTATTGTCTGTTCTACGAGAGTATGGAATAGGAGGCAAACTTTTGCAAGCAATTAAAGGTCTTTACATGGATAGTCAGGCAGCAGTTAGAGTTGACAGTAAATTGAGTTCATGGTTCGGAGTAGTTTCAGGGGTAAGACAAGGCTGCAACCTGTCTCCACTGTTGTTCATATTATTTATGATCCTGTGTTGAAAACAATAGACTGGCTGGGTGAGATTAAGATATGTGAACACAAAATAAGCAATCTTGCATATACGGATGACAGTTGTGATGGCAGATTCGATTGAAAGTTTCCAAAGTAATATTTCAGAGCTAGATCAGAAATGTAAGGACTATGGTATGAAGACTAGCATCTCCAAAACGAAAGTAATGTCAGTGGGAAAGAAATATAAACGGATTGAGTGCCAAATAGGAGGAACAAAGTTAGAACAGGTGGACGGTTTCAAGTACTTAGGATGCATATTCTCACAGGATGGCAACATAGTGAAAGAACTGGAAGCAAGGTGTAGCAAAGCTAATGCAGTGAGCGCTCAGCTACGATCTACTCTCTTCTGCAAGAAGGAAGTCAGTACCAAGACTAAGTTATCTGTGCACTGTTCAATCTTTCGACCAACTTTGTTGTATGGGAGCGAAAGCTGGATGGATTCAGGTTACCTTATCAACAAGTTTGAGGTTACGGATATGAAAATAGCTAGGATGATTGCAGGTACTAGTAGATGGGAACAATGGCAGGAGGGTGTCCACAATGAGGAAATCAAAGAAAAACTGGGAATGAACTCTATAGATGTAGCAGTCAGGGCGAACAGGCTTAGATGGTGGGGTTATGTTACACGCATGGGAGAAGCAAGGTTACCCAAGAGACTCATGGGTTCAGCAGTAGAGCGTAAGAGGAGTCGGGGCAGACCAAGGAGAAGGTACCTGGATTCGGTTAAGAATGATTTTGAAGTAATAGGTTTAACATCAGAAGAGGCACCAGTGTTAGCACTGAATAGGGAATCATGGAAGAATTTTATAAGGGGACTATGCTCCAGACTGAATGCTGAAAGGCATAACCAGTCTTAAATGATGATGATGATGATGATGAGGATGATGTTGCAAAGCGATATGAAATGAAACAAGTCCATAAGTTCCGTATTAGAAAGGTGAATGGTCAACTTCGCTTTCTGCTAGGTTTGTTACTGCTAGGTTCGATCAACATGCAAGTATTACACAAATTCTCATTGAACTCAAACACGTGTGTGCAAATAAAGTAATTCCAACATTATTGTTCTCAAAAATCTCCAAGAGAGAGAAATTACAATATTAACTTGTAACTATTAACTTGAAATATGGTGGCAAGTAATTTTAATACAAGAAGAAGTTATGGTTACCTTGTCAAAAATGGTGATTGCAATAAATGTTAAGGTGAAATCAATAAGTTAAATGAATGTATAAAAAGCATTCAGCAAGTAGTATTTGAAGCAGATTACCAGGTACAAAAGTTATATGGAAGATGAGAAATGACATGAAGCTAATGTGTACAATTGGTTACAGTGCACTAATTTCCATAAGTGCGTAAGCAATTTGAACATTCTTCCCAGTGTAAATAACAGTGAAAAGTGCATAAATAATTCAGCAACACTTCCCAGTGAAAACAATGACCACAAGTGTGTAAACAACTCAAACACTTGCTATTTCTCTAGGAATGCCTAACAGAGAGATTAAAACAATGCTGTACTCTCAACAGAATTTGTTACATAAAACCAATCTTGTGGGCACAAACAGATGTAGCATGTTTTCAGAAAACAGCAGTGACTATGTAAACATTGAAAATAAACTTTCCAGCCAATGTAAAGGTTATAAAACGGAAAGTTGTGAAAGTAAAGTCAGCAACAGTCATAGACAGCACACAAAGAAATGAAACCTTCTAACATAGTTAAGGTTCCTAAAACATTTTGTTAGCAGATACAAAATGAAATAAGGATAAATATTTAAGCAAAACCCCATATAATTATATTTAAAGTTTGAGCCAAAAGTTTATTTCAGGATGTGTGCAGGGATATATGAATGGTGGCCTTGCAATGACAAAATTTATAAATCATCTGAGTAATATTTAAGCCAGTAATGCAGATGTCATTATATAATGCAGACATAGCATTTACAGTCAATACCATGCACAAAACAAGTACATACAAACATGTATTAACTCACCTAAAACACTAGCAAAATTTTGAAGTTTGTCAGTGTGAAATCTCCCCAACATTCACAGTGAAATCTAAAGTTCATTAATGATCAATGCTATCATTACAGCCACCTAACAAGTTTGTCACCCAACTTGAAATAATAAAAAGCAGTGAAAATAGTGAAGTTCACAGCTGTCTAAACTGTATAAATAAGGATAAAGTTCACACTGTCACAAAAGAAACAGTGTCTAAAAGCCATATGGAAATCACTTAA
Source organism: Schistocerca cancellata (assembly GCF_023864275.1). Classification (NCBI taxonomy): domain Eukaryota; kingdom Metazoa; phylum Arthropoda; class Insecta; order Orthoptera; family Acrididae; genus Schistocerca; species Schistocerca cancellata. Next base: position 595,358,130 of record NC_064631.1, on the reverse strand, counting down.
GACCTGGTGGAATGCAAGTCCACAGCTCACTATCATGAAATTGTTGTAAGTCCTGGAATATTTCTAAGTGTCCAGTTCATAACAATCATCAAATTTTACTAAGTCCTGTGAGCTATGTTAGGCCCTGCAGTGCTCTGACCAGCCAAATCTCACCAGCCTTACCACTCAGTAGAACACCTCCGAAAGACAGTGAGCTCCAACATTGGCCAGAAGACAGTGACCTCACCTCTACATTCATGTTTATGCGCTTGCTCACATCACCGCTGTTCTGCTTAATGCATGTTTTTATAAAATGACTGCCATTTGTGTTTTATAACAGTAATATCACATGTATACAATTAAATGCATGAATATCTTACCACATCCAGTACTGCAACATGTTTCTATTCAGATTCATGTCTGTAGGGCATTTTATGCATTTTCTGTAGAATATTCCAATTTATTCCCATATTCCGAGCTACTGGATCATCCATTTTCCTATGTGCCTAGCAAACCTGCCTCCTTGTTACGGCACTTGGGATTTTCCTGCTGACCTCTACATTCCTGCCTGAGCACAACTCAGCTCCTTTCCACCCAGTTCATTGTTTTAGAAGTTCTTATTGGAGATTACAACAGCACCTTGGATCTAGCTATTTTCAGTGGTCCTCCATATGGCATCTCTGGCTGATCTTTATGTTGTGATCATATTGTCACATCCTCTTCAATATGATGAGCACTGAAGGTAGCCCCTCCCTTCGAAGCTTTGTGGTCATTGAGCATGTCTTAAGTTTCCTTGAACAACAAGCCCCCACATGATCTGCAGATCAGGACTGTAGTAAGGCTTCGTACGGAAGACATAGACGATGTCGCAGGACTTTTGTCTTCCTCGACTTTGTATATGATATTCGACAAGCTTCAGAGAATACAGTATGGCCCATGTAGCACGTTTGTAACTTTTCTGATAGCCTTACCTTGTACACAGGTGTCAAAATCCTTACCAAGTCTCCTGGGCAGTATCTTACTGGTCAGTACTTGCCATTAATACCACTCTCGGTCCTTCTCCTGGGTATCCCTGGTCTATGTGCGAGCTAGCTATCTTGCTTCCTCAGTCTTGGCAGTAAAGTGTTTCATGTAGTCATGCTGAATAAAGTCTGCCTGAATCAAGAGCAGTGTATCTATTGTCATTTCATCCTCATGACCATGAAGCAGAGAGAACAGTGTGAAGCATGTAGTATCTTGCTTCACTGTGACATATGCAAATGTCACAATGGGTGGTATTGTATACCACTCTCTGTGTTCAACATCAGTATATATTGTGAGCATATCTGTGGGATCATTTGTTGTGGGTAGTAGCCAGTTGTCATCCTGTGGTTGATGACACATCTTGAAATTATCTGTAATACTAGTTTTTACTGGAAAATTTTTCTGTGATTGGAAATCATCACTTGGGGTGCTCTGTGCTTCAAGTAGTGTCTATTAGAATGAACCTTACAATTGCTGCAGCTTTGGCAGTTGATATAAATTTGTTGTCAGTGTAGCGAGTGAGGTAGGCAGTGCAGACTATTACTTGTTGATTCCCATTTGTCGATTTTGAGTAGTGCAAATTGATGAAGGTGTGGGAAAGGTAATAGCTTATGCCTCCAGAGCGCTTTCTAAGTGTGACATGAAGTACTGCACAACCAAGAAAGAGTGCTTGCAGTTGTTTGGACAATCAACAAATTATTTGACAAACCATTCACAATTGTGATGGACCATGATTCTTTGTGCTGGCTGACTAACCTGAAGAAACAAAGTCAATTAGTAACATAGACACTAAAGCTTCAGGTATATGATGTCACAGAAATATACAAAATAGACACAAACACAGGGACACTGACTGCCTTTCAAGGAATATTTTGGTGGAACACAGCAGCATGGGCAAATCTCAGTCATCGGTGCATTAAATAACGTTGGTGCTGAACAGAGGGATTGCTGGAAACCACAGATGCCTTGAATAAGGAGAAATCAACCAAAGAAATTTTCCAATTAATAAATGGAATACTGTGTAAGAGGAACATTAATCCAATTTGTTGGAAATGTGCTTCAATATGAAGTTCTTTCTTGGCTTTGCTAGGACTGGAGAAGATTGTGGCATTTCTTTAAGACCAAGGAAAGTGCTTTCTTGCTCCTTGATCAGGAGAATATGGCATCTCCTTGCATAGTTCTTGTGGTGGACATGCCTCAGTAAAAAAGTCTTTAAGAATTGCTGGTAGTAAGAGCACATCCCAGCAAAACTTCTCACATCACAAATGTGACATGAAGTTGGAATATCTGTGACTGTTCTTATTTTCTTTGGATCATGGCAGACTCCATCGCCATTCGCTGGATGTTCCAAGATTTTTATTTCTTGAGTGAAAAGAGGCATTTTTTCAAGTTCAGACAGAAGCCAACACAATCTGAACACATTTTAGTGTAGGTGTGAAGTGGCTTAAATGTTCTTCACATGTCCTTTAAAAACTGAAAAATGTCATTCATACAGCAAAACCACACTGTCAATTTAAGCTGTTAATGCAGGTTGTCCATCATACATTCAAAGGTGGCTGGAACATTACTTAGTCAAAAAAATATAATTCTGAACTCATGGGGCACATAAACACTCCACTACACTTGAACCATACAGGCAATCTCTTCATTAATGTTATTGTACACGTCAAAAGATTTGGAAAAACAGTTGGGCTTGTGAGAGAGAGGTTATTACGATTAACAAGCAATAAAATGCGCTCAATGGAGAGGTAAAAAAAGTCTGAGAATTAATTATACCTGGATGCTGAAAATATTTTATATTTCTGATGTGTGGTATAAACCCAGTGTCAACACATCAGTGGCAGGCTGTACTCTGAAACATGAACAAATCTTATTACTGTGCAAGAATACTGGTCATTTGTGCCATAAAAACATTGAGGAATTAAACCACACATTTTAAAAATTGAGAAGTTGCTCTGTGGATAATGGAGACTACAAAGCAGTCCACTTTATGATAGAAAGTAAGTTACAGCAATGGAAAGGTGGTGGAATATAAATAATTTTAGGAGTAGAAGTAACAACTCACCAAATAGTAAAGACACACAAACAAGAGTGAGAACTTTGCTAGCTTTCAGGCAAATCGTTTTCCAAGATTAGAGTACACACATGCAACCAGTCAGCCAGTACAATGTAGATATGCAGGTATGTGTACTCTAAGCACAAAATAGGGTTTATCTGAAAGCTAACAAATATCTGTTTTATTGATGTATCTTTCAACAGAAAGAGTTTGATTATTCAATCTTCTGGAAAAGGTTATATTGCTTGATTTCCAACCACAGTTTATTTATTTAACATGGCAAGAACAGGTCCATCAGATCATCTCTGTCATATGACGAGATATTAAATGTATTTTACATTGCATAAATTGTGAAACATATTACAAATTACATCTGATTTAGACTACAACATTTATAAATTATTGTTGTGCAAGAAAAGTTTATATTCTTTAATCATTTGCATGGCAATAGAAACAAATTACAGGTATGCGTATTTAAACTGTTAGTGCTAACAACTATGGTCATGAGAAAAAGGAAGGAAATGGAATGTGATGAAGCACTATTAATTAAGATACAGGAAAAGAAAGGGATGTGACTGATTGAGAAATGAAATGAGAGAGAAGCATAACTGGGAAAGTATTGAAGCTTTTTCTTTACTATCGGACAGAAGGGAAGAAACTGGCTGTATATGTTTATTTTTGGCGAAATTAATGAGAGTGACAGATGGGATTGTTTCTGCTCCTTAGAAGCAACAGGGCACTGAATTGTATTCAGGGTGCAGGGTAGCTTGTACCATAGGTGGAGGGCAACAACAGAGGAGTTTGTGAAAGTTTCTGTTTTGTGAATGGGCACAGCTAAGATGCTAGATGAGTGAGATCTTGTGGTTTGATTATGATGATATTATAGATTATATATATGATGGTAGTATCTGTTCCCGAAAGCACAGTTACCATAGATGACCATGCAGCTTTGCTAGAAATGAAATGATAATTAAATGGACACCCTACCTGCAAGCAGGCGTTGATATACTTCATTGGGGACATGTTAAAAATGTGTGCCCCAACCGGGACTCGAACCCGGGATCTCCCGCTTACATGGCAGACGCTCTATCCATCTGAGCCACCGCAGGCACAGAGGATACTGCGTGTGCAGGGACTTATCCCTTCCACGCTCCCTGTGAGATCCACATTCCCAACATGTCCACACCACTACATTCGTAGTGCGCCTAATAGATGTTTGCCCATCATACTCATTACTCGTGGCAGATTAATCTACCAAGTCCCGTACGAGTTCGTGCATAGCGTGTGCGTTCGCACAAGAAGGTGCAAGGGATAAGTCCCTGCAGACGCACTATCCTGTGTGCCCGCGGTGGCTCAGATGGATAGAGCGTCTGCCATGTAAGCGGGAGATCCCGGGTTCGAGTCGCGGTTGGGGCATGCATTTTCAGCATGTCCGCAATGAAGTATATCAACGCCTGCTTGCAGGTAGGGTGTCCATTTGATTATCATTTCATATAATAGATTCTTAATTTCTGAAGGGAGGTACTGGGATACATGCACACAGAGGAGGCAGTGTAATAGACGTAGCTTATGGTAATCATATAACTTGCCTAGCTGTACCCAAACTGAGCCTATGAAGCACTGGCATGGCCAACTAAGTGCATGTTGCAGACATAACACCCACAGGCATTTGTGGTTAGTTCTACTGTCTAGTGTTCTCTCTGCTCATGCTGAGTTGGATTACATTGCAATGGGGGAGGTGTGTTAGTGTGAGTAATTGCACAAGTTTACTTTTCACATTTTGTGGAAATATAAAACTTTTTGAGGGCATAGAGGCAAGTGGAATTCTTCCTGTGTGTAGAGTAGAGTAGAGTAGAGTTTTATTGGTCCTGGTAATCATATAGTACACAAATAGTACATTCTGATGTAGGACAAGTCATTGTATAACAAAATATAATATTAAATTTGTATTAATGACATTATTTCTAAATTAAATGATTACAGAGCAAATGTTGTACAAAATTAAAAAGGAGATATTTTAAAGCAGAAAGAGCATGTACTGTACTGGCAGATTAATATTTGTATTACAGTAACATTTACATGGTAAATTATTAAACTTTGTAGTAACATTTATATGATAAATCACTAAGGCAAAGACACAAATCGTTAGTGACATTAGTGAACTTTCTGAAGGAACTTGTGGAGGCTATAGAAGCAGTGATGAGTCAGATATGCCTTAGCAGTTGACTTAAAATTTGCCAGGTCATTTATTCATTTAATTTGTGGGGGGAAGTTTATTATAAATAACTTTCCCATAGTACATGGTTCCTTTTTTATTCAGGGTGGTGTTGGTGGGCTCTAGATGAAAGTCTCCTTTTTGCTTGGTGTTATAGGAGTGGATATTTTCATTTTTCTGGAAGAGAGTGGGATTTTCCATTGAATATTTTTTCACAAACACGGTTATCTCATACACATATATACATGGAAGTGGAGTATTTGTAGCGTTTTAAAGATTGGTCTACAGGTTTTGTTCCATTTTACACCTTCCATTATTCTTATAATTCTTTTTGTAGCCTAAAGAGCTTTTGGCTAAGAGAAGAGTTACCCCAGAAAACAATTTCATATTTCAGTTGTGAGTATACACAGCCATAATACACAGTTTTCAGAGAATCTTTGTTGCAGCATCCCTCTAATATTCTCATTAAGTAGCATGTAGTGCTTAATTTCTTACAAACTTTTTCAGTATGCATCCCCCATTTAAGATTATCTTGGAGCCATGCTCCTAAGAACTTAATGTTGTCTGCATTCTGAAGGACTATGTCAGATATCTAAATCTGAACAGTTTTCTCCCCTTTTTTCACATTATTGAAATTTAGTGCCACTGTCTTACTTGCATTTATTACCTATTTGTTGTGACTGAACCAGTTTTCAATATTGTTCTATGTCTCTGTTGTAGACTTCTGAAGCATTTCCATTTCTTTCCCACTTACTAGGACACTTGTATCGTCAGCAAACTAGATGACGTTCCCGCAAAATTTGTTTAGGTCATTCGCATATAACAGAAATAGAAGAGGTCCCAGAACTGAACCTTGTGGCACTCCATATTTAATGGTTTCATAGTTTGAATAGTGTTGAGTGAGTCTGATGAAATTTTGATGTTGCACATCAACCACTTTTTTTCGACCACTTAGGTATGACTTTATCCAGTTGTTAGATGTTCCTCTAATCCCCTTGTTATCAAGCTTAGGCAATAGTTTTGTGTGATCTATGATATCAAAAGCCTTAGAGAGATCTAGGCATATTCCAATGACATTTTCGCCATTATCTAGTCTCTGAAGTACTTCACTTAATAGTTTAAAAATTGCTGTATCAGTTGATCGGCATTTCCTGAAACCATGTTGTGCTGTGGATAGTATTTTTTGCTATTCCAGAAAATCGACTTCTCTTCTTTGAAATTTTTTCTATGATTTTTGAGAATACAGATAGTAGGGCAATGGGCCTGTAGTTAGCCACTTCATCCTTTTTACCTTTTTTGAACAGTGGTTTTAGCTTAGCTGTTTTTAGGCATGATGGGAAAATTCCCGCTTGAAAGGAATTATTATAAAGGTTACCTAATGGTCTAGTAATGAGAGCTCCACTTTTTTTTTAATAAGGCTGTCTTGGATGCCATCTATTTCAGTGAAATGATTCACTTTTAAAGTTCTGGTAACTGACAGGACTTCTTTCTGGGTTGATGGAAAGAGAAACAGTGAAGTAGGATTTATGTTGGTATTTACAGATGATACTGGGCTGTTAATATTGCAAGGTTTGATTTCAGCAATTAATTGCTCACTTATATTGCCAAAATAAGTATTGAACACATTTGTTATTTCTTTAGGATCATTAATTTCTTTGCCATTACAATTCAATTTAATACTGGAATTTTGAGGAGAAACATTGTCAGTTTGCTGTTTCACTATACTCTACACAGCTTTCATTTTGTTATTGGCATTATTTACATAACAGTCATTTGCCATTACTTTAGCTTCCTTGATCACTTTTTTACGTATCATTTTATAATTCTTGAAATATGCAAGGAATTCATTGGATTCTATGGAAGACTTGGAGATCTCATATAATCTTCATTTTTCAGCACATGACTTTTTTTATACCTGTTGTTAACCAGCAATTTTTTCTGTTAAGCCTACTACACTTGATTTTCTGATTTTTAGCTGGAAATGACATGTTAAAATAATATGTAAATATATCCACAAATATGTTGACCTTCCCATCTGTTTTTGTATTTTTAAATTTCAGTCCATGTTTCCTTATTTAGTAAATTCCTAAAGTATTCAATGTTTTGATGGCTGAAGATTCTTCCTATTTTTATTGTTTCTGTTTGTTTAATTAAGTTTGGCATTGAAGATATTTCAAGAAGCTGTGCATAGTGGTCACTGAAGCCTGTGTTGAAGTTTCTAGCTGCGTATTCCTGGCTATCCGTGTTTATCAGCATCATGTCGATAGTGGTGCTGGATACACGTGTAACTCTGGTAGGGGAATTTATAATTTGGAGCAGGTTGTATGTTGCACAAATAGCCATAAGGTCATCTCTATCTTTTGAAACTTGTTAAAGTCAATGTTAAAGTCTCCACATATTATAACTGTTTTGATTAGGTCCCTGATATTGTCAAGACTACCTTCAAGTTGGTTAAAGAATATTTTTATGTTTGAGTTTGGACTTCTGTACAGGCAGATCATGATTGTTTTATTGAGGTTAGTTCTAAAGCAGAGATTTCAAAATCGCCTTCTTTTCCTGAATTTTCGAGAGATTTTAGGCAGCAATAGCTGATACTGTCTTTCACAAATATGCATGTTCCTCCATGTGCAGATATTTTTCTAAAGAAATGAGATGTCATAACATAACCCTGTATACTTGTGATTGCTAACATCTCATCAGTTCGCCAATGTTCACTAAAACACATTACACATACTTCTTTTAATTGATCTGACAGTCATACCTCTAGCTCGTTAATTTTGTTTCACATTGAGTGCACATTTTGATGGACAATTATAAATTTACGGTTTCTGCTTAGCATATCTGATACATCACTTACCTTTATTTGTCTCTGCCATCCTTTCATTTTAATCTGAAGAACACTTCTACGATGAACTATGGAGGTGCTGTCTTCATCTGTGGTCAGTAAAAATCTTGACTTCTTGATGGTGGTTGTCTTGCTCTAGCAGGCTGAGTCCCCCTGCTGTTGTTGGAAGGATGTACAGGAAGATGATAGATTGTTCTATTCCTTAGAAGTCTTTGTGTAATTATTTCACTAACACGATCACAAATAAACCTTTTCTCTTCATAGTTCAAATGCATTCCGTGCTTCGTAGCAGATTTCAATGGAGCTTGCTTCTATCCAGCACATTGCACCTAGCATATTGAGAACACAGTTTCCTTATTTTAATGTTTGTTTTCCGAATTTCTTTGTTTACACATGAACTATAAATTAGATCGTGCCTATGAGGTGTTGTGACAACTACTGTGTTTATGCATTTGTTAGCTTGTAGAAAATTCTGCAGCGTTTTCACACAAACTTCTGCTTCATTTTTTGCCACCCATTATACAGACAATAGCGTCATTTTCCTGCATTAATTGCATCTGAGAGTTGTCTACAACATTTTTACATCCCCCTCCTGATTTCATTACACTAGTCACTGCTATGTTGTGATTTTTATCATGGAGCATGCTGGATAGGTTTGTGCCATGACTGCCTGTTGGTAATAGTACATTACACTTTTTCCTTGATGATCTGTACTTGTTGCTTACATTTTTTGCAAAAACACTATTCATTTTCAGTTCACTGATTTTTGTGAGTTCATGATCATTTGGAGAGTCGTTATCACAGTCACTTGTTGTGTATGTTGACAGTATTTTCTGCCAAGTTGAGATGCTCATCAAAGGTTACATCAAAATTCTTCACTGTTTTCTGATATGGTGTTAGAATATTGTCAAGAAGAATAAGCGGCAATTCTTCACAGAATCTTGAACTTTTTAATTTCTGATGGGATACTGTTGTGACTCGCCGATCATTCAAAGCGCCGCCGCGCAATTACATGCGTCCTCTACGTGTGGCGCTGTCTGCCAGCCATGCAGCAGCTGCGCCTCCTAAGCGGCCAGCCGAGCAGCGGCCGCTAGACTGGGACTCAGTGCTCATTCAAATGCTAACGTGTACACATGTCTTGCTTGTCGAGTTACTCTGTGACTTATATGTGTTGTGTCGTTCTGAAATATATGTGTTAAACTTGACATTATAACAATTGGTGACGAGGATGGGATTTTTCCTTTTCACCGTTGACCCACAGGGTCCCATGGCTACTGTCGAGCAACTATTGCAAAATCTCCGTGAACAGCAAACGCTTCTAACAGCGGCGATTCGCAATTTCGTTGCGGCGTCAAATGCAGGGCATTTCTCGTCATTGGCTATACCTCCTTTTCCTCCTTACGACAATACGGCGGAAGACTGGCCTGATTATGAAAAACGTCTTCGAAAGCACTTCTTGGCATTTCATGTCATGGACGAACAACCATGTAAGTCTCTGTTCCTTTCCTGGATTTCACCTCAGATGTATCGGTTGTTGTCGCAATTGGCTCCGTTGAAGGATCCTACGTCTTTGTCCTTTACTGAAATGTGCTCACTTCTGTCTGTCTATTTTCAAAAGCAAACACATGTGGTAGCCTCTCGTGTTGCCTTTTATCGTTGTCAAAAACAGCCACATCAATCCTATCGCGCTTGGGCTGCTGAACTTCATGGTTCTCAGTCGAAAGTGTCAATTTGTTACTGACGTTCACAAAGAATCCTATGCCGATTCCATGGTATGGGATGCTATTATCCGGTCGGCACCCGACAAAGAAGTTCAGCAACGTGCCCTTCAGTTGACGAATCCGACTCTAGATGAAGTTCTCTCCATTGCGCAGTCTTTTGAAATTTTCGTACCGCTGGAGCGCAAATAGAGACGTGGCGTGATGTCGGCAAAATACAACCTCTGTGCGCTGTTGACGATGCATGCGGCGCATCCCCGCCGGCCGACGTGGCCGCAGTGCGCTCCCACGCACAGCCTCGGCCTAGCCGTAAACAACCCGCTAAGAAACTGCAGCAAAACCCCCGGCAACATCCTTCATGTCCGCGGTGTTTTACGAAACATTCACGCGAGGATTGTCCCCAACGTTGGGCCGTGCGTCACAATTGCAAAAAGAAGGGTCATGTGTCCTCCGTTTGCAAATCTGACTGCATACATGATGTTCATGAACATGACGCTGATTCTGATTCTGTGTTGTCTGTCAATTGCACTTCTTCCTTTTCAGGGAAGTTATTCCTCACTGTCCAAATCCTTGGTCGAGATGTTCACATGCAAGTGGATACCGGTTCTGCTGCCACTATAATTAATTCTCAAACATATCTTCAGTTGGGTTCTCCACTCCTGTCACCTGTCACTCGGCAATTACGGACATGCAATAAACAGAAGATTTCTCTCTTGGGACAGTTTAATGCTGAGGTATCTTAGAAATCCGTAGTTCGCACTGTTCCCATATTTGTGGTCGACCAGAGTAACGCAGAGAATCGTTTTGGTTTCGATGCCTTTTGCGTTTTTGGGTTCTCCATAGATGACTCTGCCAATATCGCCTCTGATGCTATTCCTTATGCTCAACTGGATTCCTTGCCGACGACATTTTCGTCCCTTTTTTCTCCTGGGTTAGGCCGTGCAAACGACTTTGAAGCTCATATTACACTCAAACTCACTGCTCGGCCTGTTTTTTCGGGCTCGGCCCATTCCTGTGGCCCTTCATGATCGGGTAAAACGGGAGTTGGATCATCTCACTACTTCAGGGGTCTTGCTTCCTGTCACTTCCAGTGAGTGGTCCTCTCCTGTCGTTGTTGTTGCTAAGCCAAATGGTGCTATTCGTCTCTGTGGCAATTTCAAAGCCACTGTAAATGCTCAATGCCTCATCGACACTTACCCTATGCCCCGTCCTGAAGAACTGTTCACTAAACTTGCTGGAGGCCAGTATTTTTCTAAAATTGACCTGTCAGAAGCTTATCATCAACTTCCACTCGACGCTGCTTCCCGGCCGTTTCTGGTCCTTAACACACCTTTCGGCTTCTATCAATACCAACGCTTGCCATTCGGGGTTGCTAGCGCCCCTGCTCTCTTTCAGCGATTCTTGGAACAATTATTGCTCCCTGTCCCTGGGTGTATCAGTTACATGGACGACATTGTTGTCACTGGCTCCACCACTGAAGAACATCTTCAAAATCTCCGCACACTTTTTCGTGTCTTACAGACTGCCGGTCTTAAGTGTAATCTTCAGAAATCACAATTTTTTCAGGCATCTATCACGTACTTGGGGTTTCAACTCTCTCGGGATGGTATTCGTCCGCTTCAGCAAACTGTCGCTGCGATCGATGCCCTTCCTCGCCCTACATGTGTTAAGGAACTGCAGGCCTTCTTGGGGAAAATAGCATACTATCACAAGTTTTTACCGTCTGCGGCTTCGGTGGCTCAGCCGTTGCATTGCCTGTTGTATAAAAACGTGCCTTTTCACTGGTCCGCGTCATGCAAAGCGGCTTTCCAGAAATTGAAGACTATGCTAAAACAGGCCCCGTGCCTGGCTACTTATCGACCTGGCCAACATCTTGTTCTTGACACAGACGCCTCTCAATACAGGGTTGGTGCAGTCCTTGTGCACCGTTTTTCTGACAGTTCTGAACAACCCATTGCTTATGCCTCCAAAACGCTCACGGATGCCCAACAAAAGTATTCTCAAATTAAAAAAGAAGCTTTGGCCATTATTTATGCTCTTCATAAGTTTGGTGTTTTTCTCTATGGCTCAGAATTTCATCTTGTTACAGATCACAAACCACTTGTTCCCTTGTTTCATCCATCTACGTCACTTCCCAACAAGGCTGCACACTGCCTCCAGCATTTGGCTCTTTACTTGTCTCGTTTCAATTATGAGATTCATTTCCAGCCAACGGCTCAACATGCAAATGCTGATTCTCTGTCTCACCTTCCCATGGGTCCTGATCAGGCATTCGATAGGGATGAACTTTTGTGTTTCCACCTGGATGTTGCCTAGCAGCAGGTTGTAGACGGGTTCCCCATCACTGCCGACAGGCTGGCGGCAGCTACGGGGTCTGACCCTACCCTCTCCCGGGCTTTACACTGTATTCAGAAGGGTTGGCCAGATCGCCCGTCTGCTAAGACTTCTGATCCGTTGCGAAACTACTACGCTTTGCGCTACCGCCTCACGGCTAGGGATGGTGTTATCGTCCTTTCCACTGACAATGCTTCGCCGCGTGTTGTGGTACCTGCATCTTTGCATGCTTCGGTCTTGCGCCTCCTTCACCAAGGGCACTGGGGTGTGTCTCGCATAAAATCTCTGGTGCGCCGTCATGTGTACTGGCCTGGCATCGACTCTGAAATAGCACACATGGTCGCTGCCTGCGGCCCTTGTGCGTCACAGGCCGCCACCCCGAAGTCATCTTTGTCACCATGGCCTTCGCCTGAGATGCCCAGGTTTTACTACTACAGACAGATCTTAATTCATCTGGACAATCCCAGTACTGATATCTTCAGATGTAATACTTAGGTAAAGCTGGAGGTCACAACATAGAAACCAGTGAGGTATCATTGACACACAAGGATAACAAGAGTGAGCCCAGAGCTGACCCCTGCAGTACTACTCAGAGACCATGCATCCTGGATGACTTCTCATTTCCACAGACGACACATTGCTGCCAGTTTTTCAAGCAGCTTTTAGATCATTTCAGCAAACTATATGAAAATTTTAGCTGTCACATTTTTCTCACCAGTATGCCCAAGCTGATGGTTTAGAAAGTTTTGCTGAAGTCCAATAGTGTAAATATTGCGGCTTTGTTGTCCATGGCATATTCCAAGTCATCAATTACCTTGAAACTTCCTGGCAGATTAAAACTGTGTGCCGGACCGAGACTCGAACTCAGGACCTTTGCCTTTCGCGGGCAAGTGCGGTAGAGAACTTGCCCGCGAAAGGCAAAGGTCCCGAGTTCGAGTCTCGGTCCGGCACACAGTTTTAATCTGCCAGGAAGTTTCATAACAGCGCACACTCTGCTGTAGAATGAAAATTTCATTCTATCAATTACCTTAATTAACAATGTGCATGTGCAGTGTTGTTTACAAAAAACAGGCTGATATTTGTCATATAAGTTGAATTTCTGCAAGTGTTCAGTACTGTTGTTGTGAGTAGTATATTCCAGGTCTTTGTATACAATGGGTTGGATGCTAAATGGTTGCTAATCACAATATGATTGTGGGCTGTCTTTCTTAGAAATTTATCATACTGTGCTTCTTTTCCATGGAATGGGATATGCTCCATTCAAAAGAGAGAAATTAAATACGTCTGTTAACCCTTTAACTGCTCTGGACGTGTTAACGCGCACACCTTTGTACCTGTCCCTGTGTGCTCTGAACCTGTTTATGCGCACCACCAGTCCTTCTACCTGGTACTCTGAATGTGTCTACACATAGACATGTTCAGAGTACCAGGTAGAAGGACTGGTGGTGCGCATAAACTGGTTCAGAGCACACAGGGACAGGTACAAAGGCACACATGTTAACATGTCCAGAGCAATTAAAGGGTTAAGACAGGTACTAAGTTACCTGCAACATTCTTAACCATGGTTACACAAACACTCAAGTTGCTTACTCCTTGGAAGTTGTGATTTTGCATTTCCAACAACCAAACTATGTACAACTGTACACAAAGGAATGAGCATGCCTGATTTTGGCATTGAGAACACATTGCTTTGCCCTGTTAACAAGCTTTCTGTTTTCTTCCTAGCATTCTGGTTTTGCCTTGAAGTGTCTGTGAGCAGCATCCCTGTTGTGCATCATTTGATATGTCAGTTGTCAGTTAAGGAGCAGGCACTTTTTCTGCTACAATTGTTCATATAGTATGGTGTAGAGAGCTGTGATCTTACCTTTAAGTTCATGAAATTTGCCATCAATTGTGGGTGCTCTGATTGTACACTGCCATGGGTCTTCTGAGTTGACCTCTGTAGCTGAGTGTTCAGCATAGATGGCTGCCATGTGGACGAGTCATTTTCTGTTCCTGATACTGGCAGGTACTTTTTCTTGGTGGGAGTTTTGGAATAGGGTCCGCTGAGCCTCATATTGCCCATTGAAAGGAGCTACTTGAGTCAGAAGTAGCAACACCAGGTCTGCTAAACTGACAATGTTGGTGTGTTGACACTGTGCCCATCCATACCACATCTAAATGATGTCACTGGTTGAGGATAACACAGTAACTGGTTGTTCATGATTGACCCACCTATGGCCAGAATAGCAGTGCTTCCCTTTTTTTGGATTTCTGAGCAGTCAGCTGTTAGTATCATGCTCTGTATGTGTTTGGAGGCCATAAGAAGTAGACCAGGAGTATTATATTACGTGCTGAGGGACCTGGAGCTGATGTTTAACCAATACCTCTTTTGTCACTCTTTTTCATTGTGATTACATCTTTGAAAGTGTGACTGAGCATTATCCTGCGTGAGTTGTAATGCAAGACTGCTCAGGTTGTTGCAAGTATACAGTCTCCTTTAATTTATTGTGTAAGGAGTGTCTCAAGATGTCTGTGTTCATTACTCCCATTAAGATGACATGCTCTTGTTGACTCTGAAATGAATGTATGAGGGCATGCTGAAAAGTAATGCTTCCAAATTTTTTATTATGTTCTCAATATCACTTAAGTTATTACATGTTATGCATATTACTTGGTTGACTTTCCCACTTTGCTGAAGCAGATTGCAACCCTCTGCCACTCCACACATGGAGAATCCTCTTCTTCAGCATGACAGTGCCAGAGCACATATGAGCCTTGTGACATCTGCAACAATCTGATGCTTTGGATTGACTGTCATTTATCATCCTTCATACAGTCTTGACTTGGCCCCACCTGATTTTCTTCTGTTTCCTAAACTTAAAGCTAACCTTCGAGGACTTCACTTTGATGGTGATGAAGCAGTGGGAGCAGAGGAGAGGCTGTCACTCCATCGACAAAGCCAAACATTGTACAGTGACATTATCAACAAAGTGGTCTCTTATTGGGAGAAACGTGTTTGTCACCAGGGTGATTATATTGAGAAATAAATACACTGGTGTCCAAAATTAAAGCAACAAACTGAAATTTTGCAGGGTTGCACTTATTTTGCCACAAAACAGTATAATCAGGTGATAGTCAAGTAGAAATAATATAAAGAATACAGAATGTAAACAACTGCGACATGCATGACGTTAGACAAAAATGTTCATCATTTTTTTCCAACTTAACAGATTTCAAAAATGGTTCAGATGGCTCTAAGCATTATGAGACTTAACATCTGAGGTCATCAGAGTCCCCTAGACTTGGAACTACTTAAACCTAACTAACCTAAGGACATCAAACACATCCATGCCCGAGGCAGGATTCGAACCTGCGACCGTAGCAGCAGTGCGGTTTTGGACTGAAGCACCTAAAACCGCTCGGCCACAGCAGCCGGCTAATGGATTTACACACACATTCCAACAACTGGTTAATGCACTCATTATGGGGAGTGACCACCTCTGGCAGCAATACAGGACTGACAAATGATGTGGCATGCCTTGAATGGTGTCATCAATCTCATGTTGAAGCAATAACATCCATTCTTCCTGACGTGTTCTATCGGATTCAAATCGGGAGAGCGGGCAGGCCATGCCATGTGTGCAATATCTTCCATTTCTAAGAAAACATCAACCACACATGCTCTATGAGGTCGAACATTATCATCCAGCAGTACAAAATCTGGGCCCACAGCACCTCACAGCAACCACACAAGAGGTCCCAAGATCTCATCAGGATACGTGACAGCAGTTAAACCTTGCTGATTTAACTGTAAAATTTCATTTCAGAGGTGTTCGAGTGGTCAACATAATCCGTGCCACAGCATTAGGGATCGTTCTCGATATCACAATGGTTGGGTTTAGAAATCGTGTTCCACATTCCCTCCAGATGTGAATCTGTCCAGACCAAATTGAGACTCATCTGTGAAAAGAATATTGGCCTACTGTTCAACTGTCCAGGTGGATGTTAACGGCTCCACTCTAGACATTCCCTTCTGTGGAGACACACCAGAGGTACACATACAGTAGGTCTCCAACAAGAAAGGCCACTCTGCCGAAGTCTTCTGTACACCATTTGCCTTGCTACTACACACTCAGTGGATGTTGCGAGGTCAGATGCCATTTGCCATGCAGTACTAAGGCGGTACCATCATGCCCGTAAAGCCAAATAATGGTTCTCTCTTTCTGATGTTATGTGTGGTCGGCCCCACCATGGTCTTCAGGATACAGTTTTGATCTCTATAAACTGTCATCATATCCGAAAAACAACTGAACAATTCACATTAAGCCATAGGGACACATCAATTTGCGACTGTCCTACTTCCATTCTTCCCATGGCCTTCCACCGCGGAGAGCCTATTAGGCATCTTCACTGTGCCATACAGCACCATCTGTGACTGTGTATACAGCAATTGAGGATGCGGGACTGCCATCTTCTGTCCAGGACATGATGAACATCTGTTGACAATTTGTATGATTATATCATGAATTAGATGGGGGAAGGGGAATAGTGGTTTGTTCTTTAATTTTGGACACCATTGTGTGTAGACATGAAGAATAAAGATGTAGAATGTTAATAAGTTTGTTTTATTTAAAAAGGTTTAAGAATTTTTACACAGAAATTCAGAAGCATTAATTTACAGCGTGCCCTATAGTTGTTTCTGAAAGGAAGTCATTGTGCTGATTTTTGGATGATTATGGATGACACGCTGCATTTGTTTTATCTGTCAGCCCCGACAAACATATATCCAGGAGGATGAACAAATTGTACTATACCAGAAGGTATGCCCCGATACTATCATTACTTTTGTCCTTTGTCCCAGTACACAGTTTCTAATCTTAATTTTGTGGTCCAGGAATATGCTAAGATTATGTGTATACTAAACTGTTGTTGTTTTTGTGGTCTTCAGTCCAGAGACTGGTTTGATGTAGCTCTCCATGCTACTCTATCCTGTGCAAGCTTCTTCATCTCCCAGTACCTACTGCAACCTACATCCTTCTGAAACTGGCTAGTGTATTCTTCTCTTGGTCTCCCTATAAGATTTTTACCCACCACGCTGCTCTCTAATACTAAATTGGTGATCCCTTGATGCCTCAGAACGTGTCCTATCAACCAATCCCTTCATCTAGTCAAGTTGTGCCACAAATTTCTCTTCTTCCCAAATCTGTTCAATACCTCCTCTTAAGTTATGTGATCTACCCATCTAATCTTCAGCGTTCTTCTGTAGCACCACATTTCAAAAGCTTCTATTCTCTTCTTGTCCAAACTATTTATCATCCATGTTTCACTTCCATACATGGCTACGCTCCACATAGATATTTTCAGAAACAACTTCCTGACTCTTAAATCTATACTCGATGTTAACAAATTTCTCTTCTTCAGAAATGCTTTCCTTGCCATTGCCAGTCTATATTTTATATCTTCTCTACTTCGACGATCATTAGTTATTTTGCTCCTCAAATAGCAAACCTCATTTACTACTTTAAGTGTCTCATTTCCTAATCTAATTTCCTCAGCATCACCCAATGTAATTCGACTACATTCCATTATCCTTGTTTTGCTTTTTTTGATGTTCATCTTTTATCCTGCTTTCAAGACACTGTCCATTCTGTTCAGCTGCTCTTCCAGGTCCTTTACAGTCTCTGACAGAATTACAATGTCATCGGCAAACCTCAAAGTTTTTATTTCTTCTCCATGGATTTTAATTCCTAGTCTGATTTTGTCTTTTGTTTTCTTACCTGCTTGCTCAATATACAGATTGAATAACATCAGGAATAGGCTACAACTCTGTCTCACTCCCTTCCCAACCACTGCTTCCCTTTCATGCTCCTCAACTCTTATAACTGCCATCTGGTTTCTGTACAAATTGTAAATAGCCTTTCGCTGTCTTTATTTTACCCCTGCCACCTTCAGAATTTGAAAGAGAGTATTCCAATCAACATTGTCAAAAGCTTTCTCTATGTCTATAAATGCTAGAAATGTACGTTTGACTTTCCTTAATCTATCTTCTAAGATAAGTCGTAGGGTCAGTATTGCCTCACATGTTCCAATATTTCTATGGAATCCAAACTAGTTCAGTAATTTTCAAATCTGTCAACACCTGCTTTCTTTGGGATTGGAATTATTATATTCTTCTTTAAGTCTGAGGGTATTTCGTCTGTAGTTCATTAAACTACAATATATATTTTTAATGATTGTTATTAATATTGATATGTGACTGTTTCACCTACCCACATAATGCATCAAAATTTATAACTTTACATGCATAATAGATTTGAATACATCTGCATGATTTCTCAAAATTGAAACTCAGTTTCAGTGTATGCTCAGTTATCTGCATTAACTAATGTTTCATATATATTTACAGGAGTTGGACAAAAATATGAAACACTATGAAAAATGCATGCTTGAAAATAAATGCAGATGATAGTCAAGTCTGCAGGTTGCATTGTTGTATTCGACCGTAAATGGCATCTGTGCAGTGTTCTCAGCACATTACAAGTATCAGTTATGGTCAGAACAGTGTTCTGTGTGCTTGTGAGTGCAATATATTGGGACTAATTAAATTCAAATGTGGGCAAATTGTTTGTGTTTGTACGTTGGGTGCTTCCATCATCAAGTGAGCAAAAGGTTTGTTGTTTCAAGACACTCCATTTCTAAGATTTATACTGCATACAAGGAAAGTCGAAAAACATCATCTGCTAAGTGACAACATGGAGGAATGTGTGTGTGATGGATGTTCATTGGATAGGATTGTGATGAAAAATAAGATGACGTCAGGTGCAGAAGTCACTGAAGAAATGAACGTTGCACGCACCAACTCTTTCAACACCAAAACAATATGAGGGGAGCTCCATAAGCTGGGAACTACAGGGTGAGCTGAATTCCAAAACCATTCACCAGTGATACTAATGCCTGTGACAGGAAAACATGATGCCTAAGCCATAAAAGCAGGACTGTGGAGCAATAGAAGAAAACATTAGGTCAGATGTGTGTTGTTTCAGACTGTTTCCAGCTTCTCAATGAGTTCCCATCCCAAGAATGAAATATGGGAGAGGTTCGTTGAAGATTTGGGTAGCTATATTGTGGTATTGTATGGTTCCAAGGGTTACTCTGCAAGGTTGCATTACTGCCAAGGGTTATGTGACCTTTTTTGACTGATCAGGTCCATCCCAAGATACGATGTTTGTTCCTTGATGGTGATGCCTTTGTTCCATGATGACAGGGCCCCTGTACACTCAGCTCGCATCATCCAGATCTGGTTTTGTGAGCACTTAGCACAAGGATGAATTGTGACATCTCTCTTGGCCACCATAATCGTCAGATTTCAATATTATGGAGCCTTTCTGGCCTATTTTGTTCAGGAGGGTGGGTATTCACCATCCACTTCCATACTCCTCACCGAAACGTGCCATTACTATGCAGGAAGAATTGTATAAGATTCCCTTGAAAACCACACAGGACTTGTATTTATCTGTACAGAAGTTGTTGTGACTCGCCGATCATTCAAAGTGCCGCCGCACAATTACGCGCGTCCTCTATATGCGGCGCTGTCTGCCAGCCATGCAGCAGCCGCACCACCTAAGTGGCCAGCCAGCCAGCGGCCGCTTGACTTGGACTAAGTGCTCATTTGAAACTCACCGTGTTCACGTCGTGCTTTGTCAACTTGCTCAGTGACTTACATGTATTGTGTCGTTTAGAAATATATGTGTTAAACTTGGCGTTATAACAATTGGCGACGAGGATGGGATTATTCCTTTTCATCGTTGACCCGCCGGTTTCCATGGCTACTGTAGAGCAATTATTGCAAGGTCTCATAGAACAGCAAATGCTTCTAACATCGGTGATTCGCGATTTCGTCGAGGCATCATATGCGGGACGTTTCTCGTCGTTGCCTATACCTCCTCATGACGAGACGGCGAAAGATTGGTCTGATTACGAAAAACGTGTTTGACAGCACTTCTTAGCATTTCATGTCACAGACGAACAAACATGTAAGTATCTGTTCCTTTCACGGATTTCACCTCAAATGTATTGGTTGTTGTTGCAATTGGCTCCTTTGAAAGAACCTGCGTCTTTGTCCTTTGCTGAAATGTGCTCACTTCTGTCTGTCTATTTTCAAAAGCAGTCCCATGTGGTAGCCACTCGAGTTGCCTTTTATTGTTGCCAAAAACCACCGCATCAATCCTATCGCACTTGGGCTGCTGAACTTTCCGGCGTCAGTCGAAAGTGTCAATTTTTTACTGACGTTCACAAAGAATCCTATGCGGATTCCATGGTATGGGATGCTATTATCCGGTTGGCACCCGACAAAGAAGTTAGACAACGTGCCCTTCAGTTGGCAAATCCGACTCTAGATGAAGTCCTCTCCATCGCGCAGTCTTTTGAAATTTCTCGCGCTGCTGTGGCGCAAATAGAAGCGTGGGGTGACGTCGGGGTAATACAACCTCAGCGCGCTGTTGACGACGCGTGCGGCATGTCCCCATTGGCCGAGTGGCCACAGTATGCTCCCACGCGCAGCCTCGGCCTAACCATAAACAACCTTCAAAGAAACTGCAACCCCCGGCAACTTCCCTCATTTCCGCGGTGTTTTACGAAACATTCACGGGAGGATTGTCCCCAACGTTGGGCTGTGTGTCACAATTGCAAAAAGAAGGGTCATGTGTCCTCCGTTTGCAAATCCGATCGCATCCATGATGATCATGAACATGACACTGATTCTGCTTGTGTGTTGTCTGTCAATTGCACTTCTTCCCTTTCAGGGAAGTTATTCCTTACTGTCCAAATCCTCGGGAGGGATGTTCGCATGCAGGTGGATACTGGTTGTGCTGCCACTATCATTAATTCTCAGACGTATCTTCAGTTGGGCTCTCCACTCCTATCACCTGTCACTCAGCAATTACGGACGTACAATAAACAAAAGATTTCTCTCTTGGGACAATTTAATGCTGAGGTATCTTACAAATCTGTAGTTCGCACTGTTCCCATTTTTGTGGTCGACCAGAGTAACGCAGAGAATCTTTTTGGTTTCGATGCCTTTCGCGTTTTTGGGTTCTCCATAGATGACTCTGCCAATATCGACTGTGATGCTATTTCATATGCTCAATTGGATTCCTTGTTGACGACATTTTTGTCCCTTTTTTCTCCTGGGTTAGGCCGCGCAAATGACTTTGAAGCTCATATCACACTCAAACCCACTGCTCGGCCTAAGTTTTTTCGGGCTCGGCCCATTCCTGTGGCTCTTTGTGATTGGGTCAAACAGGAGGTGGATCGTCTCACTATTTGCTTCCTGCCACCTCCAGTGAGCGGTCCTCTCCTGTTGTCGTCATTGCTAAGCCAAATGGTGATATTCGTCTCTGTGGCGATTTTAAAGCCACTGTAAATGCTCAATGCCTCATCGACATTTACACTATGCCCCGACCTGAAGAATTGTGTACTAAACTTGCTGGAGGCCAGTATTTTTCTAAAATTGACCTTTCAGAATCTTATCATCAACTTCCTCTCGACACTGCTTTCCGGCATTTTCTGGTCCTTAACATGCCTTTCGGCCTCTATCAATACCAACGCTTGCCATTCGGGGTTGCCAGTGCCCCTGCTCTCTTTCAGCGATTTTTGGAACAATTATTGCTCCCTGTAACTGGGTGTATCAATTACATGGACAACATTGTTGTCACTGGCTCCACCACTGACAAACATCTTCAGAATCTCCACACACTTTTTCATGTCTTACAGACCGCCGGTCTTAAGTGTAATCTTCAGAAATCGCAGTTTTTTCAGGCATCTATCACGTACTTGGGGTTCCAACTCTCTTGTTATGGTATTCGTCCACTTCAGCAAACTGTCGCTGCGATCGATGCCCTTCCTCGCCCTACATGTGTTAAGGAACTGCAGACCTTCTTGGGGAAAATAGCATACTATCACAAGTTTTTACCGTCTGCGGCTTCGGTGGCTCAGCCGTTGCATCGCCTGTTGCATAAAAACGTGTCTTTTCACTGGTCCGCGTCAAGCAATGTGGCTTTCCAAAGCCTTTGCTGAAACAGGCCCCATGCCTGGCTACTTATCGACCTGGCCAACATCTCGTCCTTGCCATGGACGCCTCTCAATATGGGGTTGGTGCAGTCCTTGCGCACCGTTTTTCTGACGGTTCTGAACAACCCATTGCTTATGCCTCCAAAACGCTCACGGATGCCCAACAAAAGTATTCTCAAATTAAAAAAGAAGCTTTGGCCATTATTTATGCTCTTCATAAGTTTGGTGTTTTTCTCTATGGATCCAAATTTCATCTTGTTACGGATCACAAACCACTTGTTCCCTTGTTTCATCCCTCAACGTCACTTCCCGACAAGGCTGCACACCGCCTCCAGCGTTGGGCTCTTTACTTGTCTCATTTCAATTATGAGAATCATTTCCAGCTGATGGCTCAACATGCAAATGCTGATGCTCTGTCTCGCCTTCTCATGGGTCCTGATCTGGCATTCGATAGGGACGAACTTTTGTGTTTCCACCTGGATGTTGCCGAGCAGCGGGTTGTGGACGGATTCCCCATCACACAGGGACCAGCTGGCGGCTGCTACGGGTTCTGACCCTACCCTCTCCTGGGTTTTACGCTGTATTCAGAAGGGTTGGCCAGATCGCCCGTCCGCTAAGACTTCTGATCCGTTGTGGAACTACTACGCTTTGCGCTACCGCCTCATGGCTAGGGATGGTGTTATCGTCCTTTCCACTGACAATGCTTCGCCGCATGTTGTGGTACCTGCGTCTTTGCGTGCTTCGGTCTTGCCCCTCCTTCACCAACGGCACTGGGGTGTGTCTCGCACAAAATCTCTGGCGCGCCGTCATGTGTACTGGCCTGGCATCGACTCTGAAATAACACACATGGTCGCTGCCTGAGGCCCTTGTGCGTACAGGCCGCCACCCCGAAGTCATCTTTGTCACCGTGGCCTTCGCCTGAGATGCCCTGGGAGCGCATACATGCTGTCTTCGCAGTACCTTTTTTAGGTACTTATTGGCTACTCGTAATTGACGCCTACTCTAACTTTCCCTTCATTGTCCGTTGCACTTCGCCTACCACTGCGGCAACCACAAATGCTCTCACCCGCTTTTTTTCTTTGGAAGGTCTTCCCCCTACTCTTGTTACTGATAATGGTCCGTAATTTGCCTCTTCCGAATTTGCGTATTTTTGTTCTCGTCACGGCGTCATGCATGTCATGGCCCCTCTGTTCCATCCACAGTCAAACAGCGAGGCTGAACGACTGGTCCGCACATTTAAGGCTCAAATGCGGAAACTTCTGACTTCTTCTTCTGCTGCTGATGATGTGCTTCTCCAATTTCATCCCCATGGGCGACCACATCCCAGCTGAGCTCTTACATGGCCGGCAGCCCCGCACAGTACTTCATCTTCTGCGGCCTTCCACCTCACGGCCGCGGGTACCTTTGCTTGGCCGATTCACCACTGATGACCTTGTATGCGTATGGGGATATGGCAGGCGGCCAAAATGCAGCCCGGGCCGCATCTTACGACACCGTGGCCGACGCCTGTATGAAATCCAGACGGACACAGGTGTTGCAGTGCGTCATCTGGACCAGCTTTGGCCTCGTGTGCCAGCAACACCTGGTCCAACTGCCACTACACCACCTTCGGCTCTACATGACGCTCGGATCTTGGCATCTCTCATTACTCACAACACAGCCCTCTCACCGTCATCTCGGTGCCAGTACAAGAATGGACACCACCAGGAGACGTGCCCATGCAGGAACCAGATGACCATAATCTGTTCAAGCAACTCTACTCACCTCCTTCTCCTACGGACGTCGACACATCGCCCATGTCTCCTGTTATATCAACCGGACTTGCTGCAATGGGCAGATTGGTGCACGAGGTCACAGCAGATTCGACCCCTATGTCTCCTGTCATCTCGACCCGTTATCATTGGGGACACTTCCGTCTGTACGGTAAGCCTCCTCCTCAAGACTTTACGGCCAGTCAAACAACGCCTATGGACGTTAGCAATCTACAGGCCACCTCCATCAAAACCTGTGCAAACATTTCAAAGGGGGGAAAAGTGTTGTGACTCGCCGATCATTGAAAGTGCTGTCACGCAATTACGTGTGTCCTCTACATGCGGCGCTGTCTGCCAGTCATGCAGCAGCCGCGCCACCTAAGTGGCCAGCCAGCCAGCGGCCGCTTGACTTGGACTCAGTGCTCATTTGAATGTCACCGTGTTCACATGTCGTGCTTTGTCAACTTGCTCAGTGACTTACATGTATTGTGTTGTTTTGAAATATATGTGTTAAACTTGACGTTATAACAGAAATGACTGGAAGCTACTTTGAAAGCCAATAGGTTTCCTGCACCATACTAGGCACGGTGATGTGTTTTTTTTTTCATGTTTTTGTCCAGCGACTCTGTATATCCAAATAGGTACTTCATCTGTAGAACAGTAGCTATTTTCCTTTGAATAACCAAATGTATTGAAGTCAACTTAGTGCGTCGCTCTCTACAGCACTAAACAAATACTAGTACCTCTGTCTAATTGTATCAATATTAATCAAATACTTGTATAGGATCATTACTTCCAGTTCTTTATTTATTTATTTTTTTAACTTCTTCCTTTTATATACAGTACAATATCTTTACTATCAGTCTTTTTTTAGTCTTAATTTTAACCAAGTGAAGATTTTCCTACCAATAAAGTCATAATTGAAGTATCTGTTCATTTATTATCTCCTTGACTTCAGTATTAAAATCTTTCTTTTCTTATTCCCTTAAACAGTTTTTTAATGTTAGTTTTCTTGCTCATAGTGGAAAAGAACTCAAGCCATCTCGTAAAGTTTCTTTCCCTAATATTGTAGATGTACAATTGAAGTTAGGATATTATTTTTCAGATATGAGGTCACAGGTCTGTCTCTGAAACCATTTACTGTGGGAGTCACTATTCTCTTTCTTTGCATTTTCTTTATTTTCCTTTTAAAACTTTTTAAAGAAAATTCTGTATATATGTATTTATTATTTTTGCACTATTTTTCAGTTTTAAGTCTTAACTACAGAATATCACAAACACCTTGACTAACATGGGTAGATTTTGATAATATAATTTCAGTTAGTCATTAAGCAGC
The DNA here is from genome assembly GCF_023864275.1 of Schistocerca cancellata. NCBI lineage: Eukaryota > Metazoa > Arthropoda > Insecta > Orthoptera > Acrididae > Schistocerca > Schistocerca cancellata. The sequence continues at coordinate 595,332,823 of NC_064631.1, read as the reverse complement.
AGAGGCAACAGCTCATTTTTACACACACACACACACACACACACACACATTAGCAGTTTTCATTGTTTTACACAAACACACAGCTGTTTCTACTGCCACTTGATTACTAATTGAAATTATATTAGCAAAACTACCCCACATCAGGCATTAACTTGAATTGCTACACTTCCCAAACAATTTTCACAGTACTAAATAGAGTCTTGTCCAGCAGGTTCTAGTAAAAAACAGAAACTCTAATTTGTTCAACAAGCAATCTTTATCCAGATTTGGGCAGAGTGTCCATAAGCAAATAAGTAATACCAGGTAGCATCAGTAGAGTGTATTAACAATCATTTTTCACTATTGGGTGTACTCCAAGTACCCAATGCAATGCAGAACAATGTACCACCCACTAAAAGACAGAATCCATTCACTAAGGATGTGGTTCAGTTAAGGCATAAACTACTGACCTCCTGTATTCAGTCAAAACTGAGTTCAACACCAAATAGACATCTACTCTAGCACAATCCAATAATAATGCCTAAGAAACCAAGGTTCTTAAGATAGCTCACAGACCTATACCCAATCACAATACCACTACTAACTGTCAGGTCAAATTCCCAGTCACTCCACTACCTGTGAAATTACTAGACCTAGTGAACAGTTACAAACCAAACTGATTAACTGTTCCCTTCAATCTTAGTCCCTCTAAGATCTGTACTTCTGATGCTGCTTGAGTATTAACTGTGGACTTCCTTAAATGACAGGATCAAGTAAAAGACGTCCATTCAATAGTGTGACTCACTGCCACCACTTTAATACCTCTGCTCTGATCTGTCCCTTTTGAACCTTAAATAAAAAATGCCCATTCAACCCATGTTGCAACATGGAAGAGAACTATTAAACTTTGCCCAACAAACAGCTATTAGTTCTTGAACAAAATCCATATTCTAAAGATTGGTCCTCTGTGCTTTTTTCTGTGGCTAGTTTTGGTTCATTTATTCCTTGGGTGGCATGGAGCTCCTGCAGGCATTTCTGCTTGCTACTGCATTCAGTTGCACCTTTCTCAGTTCTCTTTCTTCTACAACACATAACAAACAGCAATTACAACAAAGAAAAATAAATTTACCCTATACCAACACTCTTTTGATTTAAGTGGGCTGCTAACAGCTCTGAAACATGATTTTGGGTGGTCTGCAGGAGGCTGTTTGCCTTTACCTGACGGACAGCGAACCACATTGCCAGGAAGTGGCATACCTCAGGAATGAACAGGATTTTGTATGTCTGAGGAGATTCTTACTTATGGAGCCTAATGGAGAGATCACAGTGTTAAGGATTTCCAAAATTATGAAGGAATGGAAAATAGAGACGGAATATTAATTGTGAGGAGATATGGCAAAAGATAGAGATAAGTGTGAACAATGTAACACCCTGTCTGAAAGGATGAAATGTAATTAGTGTACTATACAGATCAGAATAGTTAAAAAATAGGGATGAATTACAAGGCCAATGCACCAGCGGAGAAATGCAAACTTAATACAAGATGTGTGGGAAAAGTAATGAGACTGGGTTTTTATCTAACAAAGTTTTTATTTTATTCAAACGAGAATATTGTGTCCGTCAAAGTAGTTCCCTTTGGCAGCTATACACCAGCAGAGTCATTGTTCCCAGTTTTGTAGCAGTGCTGAAAGGCTTCAACTGATAGGTCCTTTAACATGTCAGTCTCATTTCTCAGAATGTTCTCCAGAGGCCCAAAATGACAACCATTTAAGACATTTTTCAATTTTGGGAAAAGAAAAAAATTTGGAAGGACTCAGGGAAGGCGAATAGGGAGCTGTGGATCAACAGAAATGCATTTTGAGGTCAAAAATTCTGTGATAGGAATGGCCATGTGACATTGGGCATTGTCATGATGCAGCATCCATGTGTTTGCAGTGTCTGGTCTCACTCAGTTTACCCTTTTCCTACACCTTTCAAGGACATCCTTGAAAAACACATGGTTAACAGTTTGTCTTGAAGGAACAGTATTGTATTGTATTGTCTTGTAATGTACTGTATTTATGGGTCCTGTTGTCTACAAAGCAACTGATGCATAAGACATTGGATAATTCAAGTTATAAGTATACAGCAATCTCACACGAGCATGCACACGTTCAAAGCTTTCATTGGTTTTTTAAGCTGAAGGTTTCACTGAGTGAGTTTCATCTTCAGTATGTTCTTGGCCTTCCAAAGATGGTTTGTGCAGATGAAAAAATTGGGCTCTTGATAAGGAATGTTCGCCATGGGCCTGTTCCAACTTTGTCAAGGTCACACCCATGGATTCCAAATGTTTAACACCAAATCTGATGGAATAACATTGCTCTAAATTCTACTGTTCCATTTTTGTAACACACGACAAAAACACAGCTTCACTGAAGGTACTCTTAAAAATCGCGTGATGGCTGTACGGAGCTGAATCTTGGCCTGAGCATCTGGAAGGGATGACCACACCAGTCTACACAAGTAGAACAACACAGCATTGCAGATCGTTCACAGTTTTGTCAGCCTCATTGCTTCTCTCACACACCTCATAAGTATGAGATTAGCATAAGAACCTACAATTTAATTAGAAAGTAACGTAATGACATTGGTTGTGATTTTTGTAAATAGGAGTTTGGAACAGAGATAACAAAGAAGATGTGTGGGTAAAATAATTGATGAAAAGAGTCACTAGTACAAACAGATAGAGAATTTTTGTGCAAAACAAAAATAGTTATAAGTGTTAGCAGTAATGAAAATTAAATAATAACCAAAGATAAGAGTAATGCACAATAGGTTAAGGCACAAGGACATCAAACAGATAGAGAATTTTTGTGCAAAACAAAAATAGTTATAAGTGTTAGCAGTAATGAAAATTAAATAATAACCAAAGATAAGAGTAATGCACAATAGGTTAAGGCACAAGTAAAAAAATAATTACTGCGTCAATGCAATTGCAGAATAGTATTTCAGAGCATAAAGTATATTACACTAGTTTGATTGTAAACCAAGACTTTACAGCTTCACAGATTGGCTCATGTATTTTCACTTAATGATATTAAGTTCTCTCATATTTGTAACTATTTTCTTTCCAGCTGTGGTCTTGGTAACTACTGTGCCATTCTGAGCCCGCATCTTCTGAAGGGCAAAATAGTATATGGCATTTTACAAAACCATTAGCCATTCATATGTCACATCTTTTTCCTCTTGTTAACTGTGCCTTTGCTCATTTTCCTTTGCTCAAAAAACTCCAGTGTTTTATGGAATATGCTCAAGCTCTTGTAGCACCTGATACTCTTCATCCCACCCTATGCTTCCTGTCAGTGACTGCCTTACTTACTTCCATGTCTAATTTTTCGTGGACAATCTATATGAGCAGGTTATCTGTGTGTTCCACTTCATTTTCTGCTAGACCAAATAACCACAAGCTATTTTGCCTTTGGTACTGCTCTAGTTCTCAGTCGTAGCAGTCAGTTTTTCTGAAATCTTGTGTCTTTTATTCATACTCAGACACACATCATTTTAGAGCAATAATTTTTGCTGCATCTGCTGTAGTGAAGATAATCTTATTGAGATGATCAAACAATGGAAATTCCAGATAGGAATATCAATCAACAATGAAGGAAAAGAGAGATTGCTATTTACCAAATAGAAGACACATCAAGTTGCAGATAGGCCAATTAAAAGACACTCACATATAGATTTCGATCACACCCTTCGTCAGTAAACACACACACACACACACACACACACACACACGACTGCCAACTCCAGCATCTTGGGCCAAAATGCTGGAATTGACAGTCATGTGTGCATGAGGTGTGCTTGCTTTTGTGTGTGTGTGTGGGGGGGGTCTTTACTGATGAAGGCTATGGCCAAAAGCTACGTGTTGGTGCCTTTTAATCATGCCTGTCTGCAACCTGACGTGTCTTCTTTACAGTAAGTAGTAGTCTTTTCCTACATTGTTGACTGAGAACATCTTTCTCATGGAAATACAGCACCTATCTCAAAGTGTACACTCATTCTTATTCCATTCATAACAATAATAATATAAATTTTTTTCTCTATTGTATGATGTGTTCTGAACGATAAGTATATGATAATGCAGAAAACAATTACTTTATTGCATTTATTTCCAAAATTCAATTACCTTGTTTTATAGCCCTAATTTTTCTGATTGCAAGAATTCTCACTTGTACTAGGAAAAGATGCTAGTGTCCCAATTATTCAGTCTACAGAACTAAGTAAATTATCCAGATTTGGTAGGAACTGGGAGTCTCAGAAAGTGTATACATTGTCTTCATACAAAACTAAGTAAATTATCCAGATTTGGTGGGAACTGAGAGTCTCTGAAAGTGTATACATTGTCTTCATAATACACTATTTATAATTTTATCAGTTTCCACATTATCCATTCCATAGCTAAATCAGATTACTTCACAACTCATTGCAGTTCTATGTTCAGTAATTTTTTGTTTTCCTTGTTACAAGTTAAAAGTTAATAGCCAGTTTCAATAATCATTCATAATAAAAAGTTAATAACCAACTTCAGCAGAGAACAATGATTAAGACAGTCCACATTTAGTCACCAACAGGTGAATACCTAAGTGTCAACGTCAGTCACTGTAAAATTCTTTATGTAGTTCTTTGAGTTAGCAGCCAAGTGTTAACTTGCCATGAGCCACGTATCAGGTATGCCTACAACATTTAATTTGTAAGAGTTTAACCACCAACACGTGAACATCTCTGTGTTGAAGTTAGCTCTCGAGTAACATTCATCTCGGTACATTGTTGTGCAGTGAATAGCTATATGGGTTTTTCTTCAGGTGATGCAAACATCTGAACTGTGTACAGAACTGAACTGAAAATTTGTAGCCACCAACAAATATTTATAGTAGAAGGTGTGAGAAATAAACTGTATAAATTATTTTAAACAAGTTGTTCAGCATAGTAATATTTGCATCAGTAAATGTGAAAAAGTGTCAAGCTAACTACGCAGTGTTGTGTCTGTAATTTCGAACTTGTCATTCATTCAAATTACAGCAAGACATCAGATATCAGCAGCACAGCTACCAAGGGGTAATGCAGTCACAAGTGAGGCATGTTACAAGCAGACCAGTTCTACTACAAGCTGTCTAAACAGATGTATCTGGGCACTCCTATGTAATGCAGAATTAACTATTATATGTCATGAGAGGAGATGGGGAGTTTTGTGTTGTCAGTAAAGAAGCAGTAACAGCAGAATGGGTCATTCAGGTGAGCTTAGTGACTTTGAACAGGGACTGGTCGCAGGATATCACCTGAGTAACAGCTGTCCCAAGTCAACTATTGGTGATGAGATTGTGAAGTGGAAACACAATGGAACAACCACAGCTAAACCATGACCAGGCAAACCTCATGAACTGATGGATGGGGACTGTCGAGCACTGTGGAAGATGGTTGTAAAAAGAATGTGTGGAATCAGTGGAAGCAGTCATTCATCAATTCCAAAGTGCTACTGCAGTCTAGCTAGCATGATGACCATTTGTAGGGAGTTAAAATAATGGGGTATTGTGGTCAAGCATCTCCTCATCAGCCACAAATTTTTGTGATCAGTGTTAAGCGAGACAGAGGTGATTTAAAGAACAGTGGATATTGGAAATGGGTGATTTGGAGTGATGATTCACACCATACCCTATGGCAGTATGATGGAAGGGTTTGAATTTGGCGAATGCTTGGAGAACACTACATGCCACCATGTATAGTGCCATCATTGAAATAGGGAAGAGGTGGTATTATGGTATGGGGGTGTTTTCATGGTAGTGTGCTGTCCCCCTATGTGCTTAAGAGAATGCTAAATATGGAAGGATCTGTGTACAGTTGAGGAACAGTTTGGTGAATATAATTGTATCAGTATGACACTGCACTGCGATGGTACTTAACAATTACTGCTTGTGTAGTTGCTCCAACATAGAGCATCCCATAGAAGCAAACCAGTTGCATCTTTACCTCTGGTTACTTGTGCTTTAGGTACTTGGACTATGCATGACTCTGTTCAGAAAGACTAGCTCAATGTAGTCACGGGGTCGAGCTGCACATGTCTGCTTTTATGCCTTGCAGCTAATTCACTGCAAATAATAACCTGTTGCGATCCTACAGTCAAATAGTCTAGACTTTGGCTAGAATTGCAAGTTAATAAAATACAAAGTTAAAGTTAAAACAGCTCGAAACAGTTCAGAGTTCAACATGGTGATTTTCAAATTATGGCATGTGATACAGAGAATAGTAACTCATAGTCAGTCTGTCCTCAGTTCTGTAATACAAGCAGAAAAAGTTAACAGTCTTACTCTGGAACACGTTTGGACCTCTTGATATATGAAGTCCCTTCAGAAGTTAAAGTACGGTACTGACTGTTCACCACTCACAATCAAACATGACCATGATAGGATACCACTCGTTACCACAGGCACATCTGCCTCCTTCTAGAAATCACATAAAAGTGCCTCAAATCACTCCTTTGAGCTATTCACTCAAAAAGTTCCAGCCTCCACTTGACTCCCGTAATTTTCCACTACTGTGTGCTTTGCCATTGGCTGTAGGCTGTCCCTACCAATACATCATTCTTACATTCTATAGACATCATTTGACTGAACTTGACCACATCTTGGACTAAACTAACATCTTATGACCATATCTAAATGAAGAAATAATATAAAAATTCAGCCACACTCAGACCATTCACAGTGGATATAAATAAAGATTTGTCCATAAATAAATAATCCAGTATTCTTGCGCAAGTGCGCTCACAATAAATGACAACAGATTGTCTTTAAACATTGTTTAAAGAATTATTTAAGCCTGCTTGTTGGAAGCATCTTCTGGAACTCTTTACAAAGGTGGTGTCAGCTAAGGCATGTGACTGACCACTTCTTAAATTACCAAGATTTTGTATTATCAGTTGTAATTAATATTTAAATAAAGTTACTGGCAAAATAGTAAACTTATCATAAAATAAATACACAAGTATGACAAAAAGTGAGGTATTCGTGCTGTATGCTGTATACATTTGCTGTGTAATTGTGGAGTATATGATGTTTTGACAAACATTAGCATAATGAGAAGATAAAAAAATGTTATAAATCAAGAAATAAAACAGATACAAATATGTAGCTTTTAGAGATTATAACTGTAGTGCAATGCTGTCATCTAAGATACTTTATGTTGAAATTGCATAAAGTGTTTAAAAGCTGTTAATTCAGAGGTTCATTGTGAAAATGTTTATTTGCTCTGAAATAGTAGCGACAACCATCCAGATATCCAGCTTTGGGATTTATTTGTTTCTGGCGACACTGCTCATCTTTGTAGCTGGGTGGCCGGTATTGGTCACTTAGCTGGATCTGCTGTGATGCACCCTGGGCCTGATAGCATTCAGCTGTACAACACTTTCACGTCCCCTCATATTAACTCCAGGCAGGCAAATCGCTCGCCTACATACACATAACGGTACAGCTCCCTCTCGTAAAGCAGAACCTTTGAGGTAATGGTTTGTGGACAATAACAGTCCTCAAATGGACTGGCCTATCCAGAGTTCCAACTTGCACACATTGGAACACCTTTGTGATGAGTTAGAATGCTGACTTTGCTCTAGACCCCAGTGTCCAACATCCCTACCTTCTCTAGTTTCGGCTCTTGAGGAAGAAAGAGGAGCCATTCCTCCGCAGACATTCAGACATCTCTTTGAAAGTGTCCCTAGAAAGGTTCAAGGCATCGTAAAAGCAGTGGTTGGGCATACCCCATACTAACAGGTGTCCAGAGACTTTTGATCAGGACCTGGAACCGAGGACTCACCTTCTGCCACTGACGGGGCTGCCACATCTGCTGCTGCACTGCTGTTATACATGCTGTTGTTTGGACAAATATTTGAAAGCTGAAGTAGCATGTGTTACAATATAGCTGCCACTTTTTACATTACTTGTGGATGACTATACTGTGTCACTTCCCTACTCATGAGCTCAGCTGCTGTATTGTATTCAAAGGCAACACAGTGGAAAATAATAGTTCAGTTATACTCAGCTCTTATTCAAATTTATAAACTTCAAAACAACTGTACAGAACATAAAACCTGAGATGATCAGTTGTTTTACTATTTGGATCAAACAGGGATCTGAAAACATTATTTGGTAGTCTCCAAATACAAGTGGTCCATTCAAGCATCAAGTTTGTAGCCTAGTCTTTGGAATTTTTCTGGCACTTTGGAACTGTGTAGATGCCACTGACTTTCATAATGGTGAGTCCAAAGTACTAGCTATGGACTTTCTTATCAAGTAGCAGAGCTATTGTGTTGTGTTGTTACCTCGTATATTGTCAGCTAACATTAAATAAAACATTCATCTTGTCCGGTAATATATAGCTCACTTTGAAAAATCATTCCCACTCAATAAATAAATACAACTTTTCCTCATTCTTAGCATTGTTCTCCTATCTCTGATTTAAAACTAATATTTAACATTCTGCTGGGAAATTCATATGAATCATGCGTAATTTAAATGAAAGAATGTAATGATGCATCATCTGGACTGCCAATATAATGGTTGGGCTTTTACAATAGCTTGTTTAAGTTGAAAATTAAATTTTAAAATGAAACATTATTTATATTTCTCCTATGAATTTGTGGTCTACGTGCTAAACTGGCAAGACCATAGGCAGATGAAGCTGTATGTTGGCCTGTGATGCAAGTTTGGACACTGAATACTCTATATATCTGACAAATTAGTTTGGGCACAGCAGTGTTTAGCAAAATGCAGTCTAGCATACAGTTTTATCCTGCCAGAAATATCATTTAAGCATGCACATTTATGTTTCTCCAAGGAGTGAGATGCTTTATTCAAAAATATATATTGTGTTAGCTAATATATCGTTGTAAATGGCTGCTTTTAAAAGGAAACCAGAGAATTTTGTTAATGTGGATATGGATATAAATGGCTGCTTTTAAAATGCCATTAGAGAATTTTTTCATGATGGAAGAATGAGTGAATAATAAGTATTTAATAGACATATCGGTTTGTTACATAAAATAAGAAGTTAGAAGTACTTGCAGAATAAAACAAAAAGCATGTCCCACTACTTTTGCTGTTAGCCCAATTTAGATTTAAATGCCAGTTTTTATTTCCATCAATCTACAATAGTTGTATGTGTTTTTAATTTTACAAGTTGAATGTCGTGGATAGACCAGTGACACAACAGGGGCTGACTGGACTCCGTACAGCTTCCAGAGGACCACAGAAACGGCAAGTTGAAGATAAACGATATTTTGAAGGAATACTTCAGATGAAGATCAGAGAACTTTCATCTGAAATAAGTCATTTGAATAAGGATATTGAGACTCGGTCAGCTGAACAAGCAACTTTTTTGATTTATGACAAGAGAGTTAAAGAAATGGCAGCTGAACTTACAGGTCAGTATTAAATTTATAGGATAAACCTAAAAAAGACCTATTGCTACCCCCTGTATAGAGATGTTGAGTCACAGACAAGCACAACAAAAAAATTGCTATATATTTCAGCTTTCAGCCAAAAAGTCTTCTTCAAAAGTAGAAAATGCACACACAGGCACACTCACATATACATGTTCATGTCTCTACCCGCCGCCAGAAACAGTGGTCATGTGCATGAATGTGTGTATTTTCTACTTTGGAAGAAGGTCTTTTCGCCGAAAGCTGAAATGTATAGCAGTATCTTCATGTGCATGTGTGCAGCTCACTGTCTCCTCTGTATGGTGAATAGCAATCTATCCTTTTCATAATATTGTTGTTATTTCATCTCGAACTTTCCAATGTTTTATAAACCTATACAACGTATTTTTGTAAGTAGTCCACATCATCAAAATCAAACAATTGTAACAGTACTCACAAATATCTGTATATAAGAAATGGCACAAAATATACATCTCTGCTTAGCAAGAAAGACAAAAAATACAGCCGGCCACTATGGCCGAATGGTTCTAGGTGCTTCAGTCTGGAACCGCGCTGCTGCTACGGTGGCAGGTTCCAATCCTGCCTCGGGCATGGCTGTGTGTGATATCCTTAGGTTAGTTAGGTTTAACTAGTTCTAAGTCTAGGGGACTGATGACTTCAGATGTAGTGCTTAGAGCCATTTTGAACAAAAAATATATTTCAGACTACCTAAGTGGTCAACATGAAAAATTCCTTTCCATGACTTAAAACATCAAGCTTCAATGGACAAAGTTCAACAGTATTGTACAATACACCCTAGACAGGTATGAGCCAAGAAAATTTGTGACGGATAATAAAGAACCATCATGGTTTGACAGCTATGTTAGAAAGTTTCTACGAAAGCAAAGAGAGACTCACAGCAAATTTAAACATAGCCAAAGCATCACAGGCAAACAAAAACAGGGCAAAGGCAAAATTAACATGGCATCAAGGCATGAAACATTCAGTGGATTTGAAAGTAAAATTATATCGACTTGACAAAAACTCCTAAGGCATTTGCCCTCACGTTAAACCAGTAAACAGATTGACGTCTCCCATCCTGACATTCTGTGACCATAATGCCATCAAAACAGACTATAATAAAGAGAAGGCCAAAATACTGAATGCCTTTTTCTAAAAGTGTTTCACTGAGGAAGATTGTACTATTGTTCCTCCTTTAAATTGTAGCACAAAAAATCAAAATGACAAGATATTGGTATGAAATAGAAAAGTAAAAGAAATTGCTCAACAGAGGAAAGGCCACTAGACTGGATCAGACACCAATACAATTCTGCATAAATCATATGAAAGAATGTACTCTTCTTCCAGCAGCAGTGTACCATAGATTGCTGAAGCTGCAAAGTGTTCCTAGTAGTTGATAAAAATGCAGGTCTTTCTCATTTTCAAGAAGGGTCATTGAGCAAACACACTAAACTATAGCCTATATCTCCGCCAGCAGTCTGTTGCAAAATTATGGTATATGTTTTATGCTCATATATTATGACCTTTTTTCCCCTCCTCTGTAGGAACCAACATGATTTCCAAAAATAACTGCTATGTGAAACTCAGCTTGCTCTGTTCATCCATGAGACCAGAGTGCAGTAGATACACCAGCACTCAAGTTGGAGTCATGTTCCTTGACTTCAGAAGGTACTGCCTGTAATGATTTCACTGTTGACAGGACATTAAACTCTTAATTTTCCTTCTAGCAGGCATCTGTATAGCTCTGCACTGTCACCTACTGAACAAAGTAAAAGTGTACATAATATCAGACCAGCTGTTTGATTAAATTGAAGAGTTTCTAGAAAACAGAATGCAGCATGTCACTCTCAGTTAAGAAAATCTGCAGTCATAAAAGTAACTTTATTCATAACCCAAGGGAGTGTTATAGGACCAACACTTTTCACCATGTATATGTGGTGCTTCAGAAGTAACTGTACACACTTCATGTGTGTCATGTATGCATCCAAATAAGATTAAAATGTTAAATAAAGTTTTGTATGAAATTATTTTTTTTGGAATTATGCCATAGAAAAGGGTTCATATGTGCAACACAAACAACACAAAATTAATTCTTCTCAGAAACCAACAACACAAAGGGACCCAAATGACACTACCGTGCACTGTATGCTTACCCCAGGATATGTTCAAAACGATGTTCCTGTAAGTAAAGATGAGATTCGCTCAACTTCTTTCCCCTCTCAAAATGTTGCAGGCTCCGTTTCTCTCTTTCTGCACAGTTGTACAGCTATTTTCAATTCACTGATGTAGTTGTGCTACATTTGCAATTGCAGCACCCTACACGAGCTCCTTGAGCAGCCCCAATTGTGGAAGTCCAGGGGTTGAGATCCAGAGATCTGGTAAGCCAAGCAATTGGTCCTGTACAAGCTGCCCACTTATCAGAATAAGCAACATTGCATCCTGACTGAAATGTGCAGCAGCACCGTTGACAGAGCGACAGCAGTCAAAGTGCAGGTGAACACGACATGCCATAAATGCCAAAAGGCTGTACTGGCCCACAGTGTAATGCCTACCACAAATGGGATTATGAATCATAACTCTGAAATAAAGCAGTTTCAGACAAAACTGTGTCTAACATTTTACTAATATTTCGATCCATACATTACACTAACGAAGTGTCTACAGTTACTTTTGAATCACCCTGTATGTAAATGAACTAGTAGATAATGTCCTAAATTCCATGAGGCTTTTCACAGATGATACTGTTGTATACAGAGAAGTCACAATTTTGAAAATTGCAGAGGACCAACGATTGTTACAGAGATTATTTGTTGACCTGTAATATAAACAAATTTAAAGTATTGTTCATAAATAGAAAAAACCATTGTTGTATGATTACACAATTGCAGAACAATCACTGAAAGCAGTAACACCTATAAATTATCTAGGAGTATGTGTATAGAGAAGTTTAAAGTACAACAACAATATAAAACTAATTACAGTCAAGGCTGATGCCACACTCAAATTCATTGGAAGAATCCTCAACAAGTGAAGTGCACTTACACAGAAGGTATCTTACAAACTCCTTGTTCGAACAGTACTTGAATATTGCTGGTCTGTATGGAATCCTTACCATATAGAATTGATAGAGGTAATAGAGGATATCCAAAGAAGGCCAGCGCATTTCATTAAAGATTCACTTAGTAAGCACAAAAGCACCACACAGCTGCTCAGCCAACTCCAGTGGCAGCTGCTACAAGATAGATGATGTGAATCATGAAAGGGTTTACTGTCAAAATCTCAAAGGTGTACATTCCTAGAAGAGTCATCCAATATATTGCTTCCTCCAATATGTATATACCGGGTGATCAAAAAGTAAGTATAAATTTAAAAACAGAATAAGTCATGGAATAATGTAGATAGAGAGGTACAAATTGACACACATGCTTGGAATGACATGGGTTTTTATTAGAACCAAATAAATACAAAAGTTCCAAAAATGTCCGACAGATGGTGTGTGAAATGAGCTTCGTTGGTCCACAACACGTTACTTAACCAATCGTCATCTTCCGCTATCTTTTGAAACGCCCACACCGCAAATGCCCTCCGCTTCACTAAATCGTCAAGTAACAGTTCATGATGCCGATGGATTTTATACTGATAGCATAGGAGGGTACGCCTCAGTGCCAACCAAACAGTATTGTATGGAATGCCGGTGCGACGTGCAGCTACATGAGCGCTGACTTCCCCTTGCATAGACAAACCTGCTACAGTCTCCATTTCTTCCGGAACTCTCTCAGCAGCATTACGCCTTGTGCCCGGTTGGCCACTACAGGGTCTATCGTCTAAACAACCCGTGGCTTCGAACTTCGAAATCATTCTCGCCACAGCTGCATTTGTCAACGGACCTTTACCCATTCGAATCCCCTTCCTATGGCGATAGGATCATAACGCTGAACTACCACATTCCCCATTCTGATAATACAGCTTCACTAAAAGCGCCTTTTCAGGTAACGTCAACATGCTGCGACTGCTGGTGCATCTGATTCTCTCTCTCATTACAGTTCCTTTTATACATGATTGTCATGCGCAGTCACTGACGTTTTGCTGTCCAGCACCATCTGTCGGCCATGTTGTGAACTTTTATATCTAAAAACAAAGATGATGTGACTTACCAAACGAAAGCGCTGGCACGTCGATAGACACACAAACAAACACAAACATACACACAAAATTCTAGCTTTCGCAATCAACGGTTGCCTTGTCAGGAAAGAGGGAAGGAGAGGGAAAGACAAAAGGATTTGGGTTTTAAGGGAGAGGGTAAGGAGTCATTCCAATCCCGGGAGCGAAAGGATTTACCTTAGGGGGAAAAAGGGACGGGTATACACTCGCACACACACACACACATATCCATCCACACATATACAGACACAAGCAGACATATACAGAGGCAAAGAGTTTGGGCAGAGATGTCAGTCGAGGCGGAAGTACAGAGGCAAAGATGTTGTTGAATGACAGGTAAGGTATGAGTGGCGGCAACTTGAAATTAGCGGAGATTGAGGCCTGGTGGATAACGGGAAGAGAGGATATATTGAAGAGCAAGTTCCCATCTCCGGAGTTCGGATAGGTTGGTGTTAGTGGGAAGTATCCAGATAACCCGGACGGCGTAACACTGTGCCAAGATGTGCTGGCCGTGCACCAAGGCATGTTTAGCCACAGGGCGATCCTCATTACCAACAAACACTGTCTGCCTGTGTCCATTCATGCGAATGGACAGTTTGTTGCTGGTCATTCCCACATAGAATGCGTCACAATGTAGGCAGGTCAGTTGGTAGATCCCGTGGGTGCTTTCACATGTGGCTCTGCCTTTGATCGTGTACACCTTCCGGGTTACAGGACTGGAGTAGGTGGTGGTGGGAGGGTGCATGGGACAAGTTTTACACCGGGGGCAGTTACAAGGGTAGGAGCCAGAGGGTAGGGAAGGTGGTTTGGGGATTTCATAGGGATGAACTAAGAGGTTACGAAGGTTAGGTGGATGGCGGAAAGACACTCTTGGTGGAGTGGGGAGGATTTCATGAAGGATGGATCTCATTTCAGGGCAGGATTTGAGGAAGTCGTATCCCTGCTGGAGAGCCACATTCAGAGTCTGATCCAGTCCCGGAAAGTATCCTGTCACCAGTGGGGCACTTTTGTGGTTCTTCTGTGGGAGGTTCTGGGTTTGAGAGGATGAGGAAGTGGCTCTAGTTATTTGCTTCTGTACCAGGTCGGGAGGGTAGTTGCGGGATGCAAAAGCTGTTGTCAGGTTGTTGGTGTAATGGTTCAGGGATTCCGGACTGGAGCAGATTTGTTTGCCACGAGGACCTAGGCTGTAGGGAAGGGACCGTTTGATGTGGAATGGGTGGCAGCTGTCATAATGGAGGTACTGTTGCTCGTTGGTGGGTTTGATGTGGACGGACGTGTGAAGCTGGCCATTGGACAGGTGGAGGTCAACATCAAGGAAAGTGGCATGGGATTTGGAGTAGGACCAGGTGAATCTGATGGAACCAAAGGAGTTGAGGTTGGAGAGGAAATTCTGGAGTTCTTCTTCACTGTGAGTCCAGATCATGAAGATGTAATCAATAAATCTGTACCAAACTTTGGGTTGGCAGGCCTGGGTAACCAAGAAGGCTTCCTCTAAGCGACCCATGAATAAGTTGACATACGAAGGGGCCATCCTGGTACCCATGGCTGTTCCCTTTAATTGTTGGTATGTCTGGTCTTCAAAAGTGAAGAAGTTGTGGGTCAGGATGAAGCTGGCTAAGGTAATGAGGAAAGAGGTTTTAGGTTGGGTGGCAGGTGATCGGCGTGAAAGGAAGTGCTCCATCACAGCGAGGCCCTGGACGTGCTGGATATTTGTGTATAAGGAAGTGGCATCAATGGTTACAAGGATGGTTTCCGGGGGTAACGGACTGGGTAAGGATTCCAGGCGTTCGAGAAAGTGTTTGGTGTCTTTGATGAAGGATGGGAGACTGCATGTAATGGGTTGAAGGTGTTGATCTACGTAGGCAGAGATACGTTCTGTGGGGGCTTGGTAACCAGCTACAATGGGGCGGCCGGGATGATTGGGTTTGTGAATTTTAGGAAGAAGGTAGAAGGTAGGGGTGCGGGGTGTCGGTGGGGTCAGGAGGTTGATGGAGTCAGGTGAAAGGTTTTGTAGGGGGCCTAAGATTCTGAGAATTCCTTGAAGCTCCGCCTGGACATCAGGAATGGGATTACCTTGGCAAACTTTGTAAGTAGTGTTGTCTGAAAGCTGACGCAGTCCCTCAGCCACATACTCCCAACGATTAAGTACCACGGTCGTGGAACCCTTTTCCGCTTTCAACACTACCGCTGCTATAAAATCCACCGTTTCTAGTCCACAAACAGTTCCTTTCACCTATTAAACAACCATTCGTCTAGTTCTGATAACTTTCGCTTTATTTCCATTTCCGTTTTTCGCACATCACTGATAATTTTTAGCCGCTTCCCACGGGTTTTAACGTCATTATTTCTTCGCCAGACAATTGTTAGCCTCATTTTCATAATCTGCCACCACAAAACCACTCCTTTTAATACATTTACACGCAGTTTTTTCGAAATTTTCCCGAATTTCTCCATCCTTTAACGTGTTTTGGCGGCAACACAACCACCTAACCTTTGTGCACATCGTTGTCTACCAACCCAAGTTCACCACAGGATCAACATAGCCCAGCTTTAACCAACACTTTTTCGCCTTTTTTCACAACAGATCTCCAGTTACTTTCTCCAGTTATCTTCATTTTCATTTCAACCTCATGTTACACTTTCCACCTTCTAATACCATGTCACCCTCACAACACCCCCACAACGACCCCATTAAGTTTTATTTATATTCCCTCCGCAAACATGCCTTCACCCTAGCCAGATTACGCTCGCATATTTTATTTTCTCAGGCTTGTCTGACATTTGGCATTACCCCCAAAGGCCTCACACTTAAAGTTCCCATCTCTGGCTGCAACCCGTCTTTCCATCAGTCCCTATACCAGTTTCAAACTGAACAATCCATTGCCCTCACCCACCTAATCCTTCACCTACACACCAACTCAGCCAATGAACACACCCGTCAACTCCTATCCTTAATAAAAGTACTCAATCTTTCCTCTCCCACATCCACACTGGCTATTCAGAGCATCCTCCTACAGGCCAACCACAAATTAGAACAGCATGCCACTCTTCACCTCAAAAAACTATCCAATCTCCTGGTTTCCCATCTCTGGAAAGGCAACTCACTCACCCTTCACAACCTTTCCAGCAAACCTCAACCTCCTCTCATTGCACACAAACCCAGTCTCTCCCATCTACTCAATCTCCCACTTCCAGCTCCACTCCCTCCAAAACCTCAAAATTCCAATCAACACAATCTGGTACCACAACACCCTAATTCAGTAGTTAACCTTTCCTCCAAACCTCTCTCCCAATCCAAAACCTTTGTCCTATCCAAAGGCCTCACATTCAGCCCCACTCCCAAATTCAACCAAACAGCCCTCGTCAAAGATTTACTGTCCTACACTCGTACTCTCTGCTGGAAGTATCACTTTGCCACGAAGAAAAATGATCCTAATCCTACCCCTAATGATCCAACTCCCCAAGACACTATCCAAATTGAACCCTGCCTGGAACAGTTCCGTCCTCTGTCACAGT
The DNA here is from genome assembly GCF_023864275.1 of Schistocerca cancellata. Taxonomy (NCBI): domain Eukaryota; kingdom Metazoa; phylum Arthropoda; class Insecta; order Orthoptera; family Acrididae; genus Schistocerca; species Schistocerca cancellata. Next base: position 595,315,698 of record NC_064631.1, on the reverse strand, counting down.
GGGATCCACCTCCTCTTCCTCAAAATCACCCTCTCCAAACCTTCCAGGAATTTCTGACTTCCAGCCTTGCCTCTCAATCCTTCTTAAAAAACCTTAATCCTATTCCCAACATCACCACTGCTGAAGCCCAGGCTATCCGTGATCTGAAGGCTGACCGGTCCATCGTCATTCTTCCGGCGGACAAGGGTTCCACGACTGTGGTACTTGATCGTTGGGAGTATGTGGCTGAGGGACTGCGTCAGCCTTCAGACAACACTACTTACAAAGTTTGCCAAGGTAATCCCATTCCTGATGTCCAGGCGGAGCTTTAAGGAATTCTCAGAACCTTAGGCCCCCTGCAAAACCTTTCACCTGACTCCATCAACCTCCTGACCCCACCGACACCCCGCACCCCTACCTTCTACCTTCTTCCTAAAATTCACAAACCCAATCATCCCGGCCGCCCCATTGTAGCTGGTTACCAAGCCCCCACAGAACGTATCTCTGCCTACGTAGATCAACACCTTCAACCCATTACATGCAGTCTCCCATCCTTCATCAAAGACACCAAACACTTTCTCGAACGCCTGGAATCCTTACCCAGTCCGTTAGCCCCGGAAACCATCCTTGTAACCATTGATGCCACTTCCTTATACACAAATATCCAGCACGACCAGGGCCTCGTAGTGATGGAGCACTTCCTTTCACGCCGATCACCTGCCACCCTACCTAAAACCTCTTTCCTCATTACCTTAGCCAGCTTCATCCTGACCCACAACTTCTTCACTTTTGAAGACCAGACATACCAACAATTAAAGGGAACAGCCATGGGTACCAGGATGGCCCCTTCGTACGCCAACCTATTCATAGGTCGCTTAGAGGAAGCCTTCTTGGTTACCCAGGCCTGCCAACCCAAAGTTTGGTACAGATTTATTGATTACATCTTCATGATCTGGACTCACAGTGAAGAAGAACTCCAGAATTTCCTCTCCAACCTCAACTCCTTTGGTTCCATCAGATTCACCTGGTCCTACTCCAAATCCCATGCCACTTTCCTTGATGTTGACCTCCACCTGTCCAATGGCCAGCTTCACACGTCCGTCCACATCAAACCCACCAACGAGCAACAGTACCTCCATTATGACAGCTGCCACCCATTCCACATCAAACGATCCCTTCCCTACAGCCTAGGTCCTCGTGGCAAACAAATCTGCTCCAGTCCGGAATCCCTGAACCATTACACCAACAACCTGACAACAGCTTTCGCATCCCGCAACTACCCTCCCGACCTGGTACAGAAGCAAATAACTAGAGCCACTTCCTCATCCTCTCAAACCCAGAACCTCCCACAGAAGAACCACAAAAGTGCCCCACTGGTGACAGGATACTTTCCGGGACTGGATCAGACTCTGAATGTGGCTCTCCAGCAGGGATACGACTTCCTCAAATCCTGCCCTGAAATGAGATCCATTCTTCATGAAATCCTCCCCACTCCACCAAGAGTGTCTTTCCGCCATCCACCTAACCTTCGTAACCTCTTAGTTCATCCCTATGAAATCCCCAAACCACCTTCTCTACCCTCTGGCTCCTACCCTTGTAACCGTCCCCGGTGTAAAACCTGTCCATGCACCCTCCCACCACCACCTACTCCAGTCCTGTAACCCGGAAGGTGTACACGATCAAAGGCAGAGCCACATGTGAAAGCACCCACGGGATCTACCAACTGACCTGCCTACACTGTGACGCATTCTATGTGGGAATGACCAGCAACAAACTGTCCATTCGCATGAATGAACACAGGCAGACAGTGTTTGTTGGTAATGAGGATCACCCTGTGGCTAAACATGCCTTGGTGCACGGCCAGCACATCTTGGCACAGTGTTACGCCGTCCGGGTTATCTGGATACTTCCCACTAACACCAACCTATCCGAACTCCGGAGATGGGAACTTGCTCTTCAATATATCCTCTCTTCCCGTTATCCACCAGGCCTCAATCTCCGCTAATTTCAAGTTGCCGCCACTCATACCTCACCTGTCATTCAACAACATCTTTGCCTCTGCACTTCTGCCTCGACTGACATCTCTGCCCAAACTCTTGGCCTGTGTATATGTCTGCTTGTGTCTGTATATGTGTGGATGGATATGTGTGTGTGTGCGAGTGTATACCCGTCCTTTTTTCCCCCTAAGGTAAGTCTTTCCGCTCTCAGGATTGGAATGACTCCTTACCCTCTCCCTTAAAACCCAAATCCTTTTGTCTTTCCTTCTCCTTCCCTCTTTCCTGACGAGGCAACCGTTGGTTGCGAAAGCTAGAATTTTGTGTGTATGTTTGTGTGTCTATCGACGTGCCAGCGCTTTCGTTTGGTAAGTCACATCATCTTTGTTTTTAGATACATTTTTTCCCACGTGGAATGTTTCCTTCTATTATATATATATATAAACAAAGATGATGTGACTTACCAAATGAAAGTGCTGGTAGGTCGACAGACACACAAACGAACACAAACATACACACAAAATTCAAGCTTTCGCAACAAACTGTTGCCTCATCAGGAAAGAGGGAAGGAGAGGGAAAGACAGGATGTGGGTTTTAAGGGAGATGGTAAGGAGTCATTCCAGTCCCGGGAGCGGAAAGACTTACCCTAGGGGGAAAAAAGGACGGGTATACACTCGCGCACACACACATATCCATCCACACATATACAGACACAAGCAGACATATATATATATATATAGTTATAATAGAAGGAAACATTCCACGAAGGAAAAATATACCTAAAAACAAAGATGATGTGACTTACCAAATGAAAGTGCTGGCAGGTCGACAGACACACAAACGAACACAAACATACACACAAAATTCAAGCTTTCGCAACAAACTGTTGCCTCATCAGGAAAGAGGGAAGGAGAGGGAAAGACGAAAGGATGTGGGTTTTAAGGGAGAGGGTAAGGAGTCATTCCAGTCCCGGGAGCGGAAAAACTTACCTTAGGGGGAAAAAAGGACGGGTATACACTCGCACACACACACATATCCATCCACACATATACAGACACAAGCAGACATATTTAAAGACCAAGAGTTTCTCTTGGTCTTTAAATATGTCTGCTTGTGTCTGTATATGTGTGGATGGATATGTGTGTGTGTGCGAGTGTATACCCGTCCTTTTTTCCCCCTGAGGTAAGTTTTTCCGCTCCCGGGACTGGAATGACTCCTTACCCTCTCCCTTAAAACCCACATCCTTTCGTCTTTCCCTCTCCTTCCCTCTTTCCTGATGAGGCAACAGTTTGTTGCGAAAGCTTGAATTTTGTGTGTATGTTTGTGTTCGTTTGTGTGTCTGTCGACCTGCCAGCACTTTCATTTGGTAAGTCACATCATCTTTGTTTTTAGGTATATATATATATATATATATATATATATATATATATATATATATATAAAACATGTCGTTCCAAGCATGTATGTCAATTTTTACCACTCTACCTACATTATTCCGTGCTTTATTAAGTTTTCAATTTTTGATGAGAAAAGCTCATGCACATAAGATGAAAATCGCTAGGAGCAAGGTCGGGGCTGTATGGTGCATGGTCCAAAACTTCCCAGCCAAAAGAATCAATCAAATCCCGAGTATTTTGAGAGGTGTGAGGCCTAGCGTTATCGTGCAGGAGCAAAACTGCTTTTGTCAGCATGCCACGCCTTTTGGATTGAATTGCTCTGCAGAGCTTCTTTAGAGTTGCACAGTTGGGATCTGAGTTGATTGTCGTTCCTCGTGGCATAAAGTCCACTAGCAAAACACCGCGCTAGTCCCAGAACACAGCTGCCATAATCTTGCGCTTTGACAGCGTCTGTTTGGCTTTGACCTTGATGGGTGAGGTTGTGTGTCGCTTCCTCGTAACAAATCAAAAAGTCCAATGAAGTGGCAAATCTCTTCCCTTTGTGATCCTCTGTGAGGAGTCTGGGTACCCACCGAGAACACAGTTTCTTAAAGTTTAGGTTTTCTGACACAATTTTGTACAAAACCGATCTTGAAACTTGTGGAAATTCCAAAGAAAGAGTGGAAATTGTGAATCTTCTGTCCTCACGAATCTTTGTTTCAAATGCAGCCACCAAATCATCAGTGATCACAGAGGGCCGGCCTGAGCGTTCTTCGTCATGGACGTTTTGACGGCCATTTTTAAACTCTCTAACCCATTGACGCACTTTACCTTCACTCATTGCATTCAAGCCATAAACTTCTGTTAACTGACGATGAATTTCTGCAGCTGATAGGCCTCTCGTGGTCAAAAAATGTATCACTGACCGTATCTCACATGCAGCGGGCAATTCAATAATCATAAACATTATAAAGTAGCACAGCGATGCATACACGTCAGCTACAGAGCTGCAACTTGCATCAGTGTGAACGGGAAGGATGCCGGCAAGTGGCGCAGTGGCTTGTTGCGGCATCCGCGCGAACTACGGGACTATACGCGCGAATGGCCCTTACTTAAAAAACAGCCCTTGTAATAGGAATGCCCTTAAAGTTTTACAAAAGAGTGTGAGTGATGATATCATTTTTACCTTATGTGGAAGCCTGTTGTAAATTTGTATACAACTGTATATTGTGGAAGTTTTGTAGGCTGATGTCCTTACTGACTGGACATGGAAGCTTTTCCTTTTGTGTTATAATATGTTCATGGATATTAAAATTTTTGTTTACTTCTTGTAAGTTCTTTCTAACATACTTACAGATTTTTAGGATCTACATACAGGGAAGCAGGAGGCTTGACTAGTTTTGAAGTCGGGGTTTTCAAGAATCTATTTTCAAGCATGTTACATTGCTCTTAGAGTTCTTTTCTGGGTTAGTAAAATCAGTGAACTAGGTGGTACTATCCAAGAATATAAATCCGTACAGTAGGATCCTATGGAATTGAGCAACATATGCAATTCAGACAGTGCTAAATCCTGCTTTAATAGAGAGTAACTGTAGACTATAACATCAAGCAATGGAAAATCCAGGAAGGAATGTAAGAATATTAGAGAAGGAAAGTTGCTGCTCACCATATAGCAGAGATGCTGCTTGCAGTGTGGTTTCAGTTGCCGGAGACTGCAGTCATGTCTGCAAGTTTGTGTGTGTGTGGTTAGTTTTTTTTTCTTTTGTGTGTGTGTGTGTATGTGTATGTGTGTGTCTGTGTGTCTATTGTTGAAAAAGACCTTAATGGCCGGAAGCTATAATTGTGAGAATCTTTTTGTTGTGCCTATTGTGACTCAGCATACGGTGAGTAGCAACTTTCCTTCTCTAATATTGTAGACTATAACACGTTTTATATAGTGTTTGTATGTGTATGCCTTTGAAATTATTTTGAAGCCATATGTCTAAAATTTTTTGTTTCCAGAAAACATAAAATTTTGTCAGATTTTATTGTCACACTGGTGTTGCATGCATCACCTTTTAAACAGAAGTTCAGGAATGTTGTTTCTTTTTGTGTTTATCAGTAGTTTTTTCCCTTCAAACCATCTATGTAGTTGTGCTGTAGTTTTATTTACAGCTGCTTGTAGCTGACTTGGGATGTTTACTGTAATAAGGATGCTTGTGTCATCTGCGAATAAAATATTTGTTTGTGACCTAATGTTTAGGTCTAAATCATTTATATAGAGGAGAAAGAGGATTGGCCTAGGAATGGATCCCTTAATTTCTGCATCTAAGAAATGTATCCGAGTATTTTTCTTTAGTTCATGTTTTATTTGTATTTCCTGTTTGTCAACTATGATTTGAATCATTTTATTAGTAGTCCAGTATGTCAAAGTCTTTACTTAAGTGTAAAAAATGCCACTGGCAGTTTGTTTATTGTCCTTTTTTTCCAGGGCATTGTGTTTAAAATCATAGATGACACCTCTTGTTGATTTATTTTCCCTAAATCCATGCTGAGTATCAGTGAGAAATTTGTTTTTCTCTAAAAATTTCATTAGCCTATTATACATTACTTTTTCTATGATTTTATTAAAGCCTGATAATAAGATAAGTGGTCAATAGTTTTATATAACTGATTTGTCTCCTTTCTTCGAATAGGGACCGCTTAGCAAATTTTAAACAGCCTGGAAATGTGCCTGTCAGAAAAAATTAATTGACTGTATCTGGAAGAGGCAAGTAATTGACTATATCTGCAAGAGCCCCCCCCCCTCCCCTCCCCCCAATGAGCCATGGAGCTTGCCGTTGGTGGGGAGGCTTGATGGCCTCAGCGATACAGATAGCCGTACCGTGGGTGCAACCACAATGGAGGAATGGTGGGTTATCTGTTGAGAGGCCAGACAAACGTCTGCATGATTGACTGATCTGGCTTTGTAACACTAACCAAAACGGCCTTGCTGTTCTGGTACTGCGAACGGCTGAAAGCAAGGGGAAGCTATGGTCATAATTTTTCCCGAGGGCATGCACCTTTACTGTATGGTTAAATGATGATGGTATCTTCTTGGGTAAAATATTCTGGAGGTAAAATAGTCCCCCATTCGGATTTCCCGGTGGGGACTACTCAAGAAGACGTTGTTATCAGGCGTTCTACAGATCGGAGCGAGGAATGTCAGATCCGTTAATCAGGCAGGTAGGTTAGAAGATTTAAAAAGGGAAATGGATAGGTTAAAGTTAGATATAGTGGGAATTAGTGAAGTTCGGTAGCAGGAGGAACAAGACTTCTGGTCAGGTGAATACAGGGTTATAAATACAAAATCAAATAGGGGTAATGCAGGACTAGGTTTAATAATGAATAAAAATATAGGAGTGTGGGTAAGCTACTACAAACACATAGTGAATGCATTATTGTGGCCAAGACAGATACAAAGCCCACGCCTACCACAGTAGTACAAGTTTATATGCCAACTAGCTCCACAGATGACGAAGAGAATGATGAAATGTATGATGAGATAAAAGAAATTATTCAGATAGTGAAGGGAGACGAAAATTTAATAGTCATGGTTAACTGGAACTCGATAGTAGGAAAAGGAAGAGAAGGAAACGTAGTAGGTGAATATGGAATGGGAGTAAGGAATGAAAGAGGAAGCCGCCTGGTAGAATTTTGCACAGAGCATAACTTAATCATAGCTAACACTTGGTTCAAGAATCATGAAAGAAGGTTGTGTACATGGTAGAAGCCTGGAGATACTGGAAGGTCTCAGATAGATTATATAATGGTAAGACAGAGGTTTATGAACCAGGTTTTAAATTGTAAGACATTTCCATGGGCAGATGTGGACTCTGACCACAATCTATTGGTTGTGAACTGTAGATTAAAACTGAAGAAACTGCAATAGCGTGGTAATTTGAGGAGATGGGCCCTGGATAAACTGAAAGAACCAGAGGTTGTAGAGAGCTTCAGGGAGAGCATTAGGGAACGATTGATAAGAATGGGGGAAAGAAATACAGTAGAAGAAGAATGGGTAGCTTTGAGGGGTGTAATAGTGAAGGTGGCAGAGGATCAAGTAGGTAAAAAGATGAGGGCTGATAGAAATCCTTGGGTAACAGAAGAGATATTGAATTTAATTGATGAAAGGAGAAAATACAAAAATGCAGTAAATGAAACAGGCAAAAAGGAATACAACCGTCTCAAAAATGAGATCGACAGGAAGTGCACAATGGCTAAGCAGGGATGGCTAGAGGACAAATTTAAGGATGTAGAGGCCCATATCACTAGGGCTAAGATAGATACTGCCTAAGGGAAATTTAAAGAGACCTTTGGATAAAAGGGAACCGCTTGTATGAATATCAAGATCTCAGATGGAAACCCAGTTCTAAGCAAAGAAGGGAAAGCAGAAAACTGGAAGGAGTATATAGAGGGTCTATACAAAGGTGATGTTCTTGAGGACAATAGAGAGGATATAAAATGTAGACTGGCAATGGCAAGGAAAGTGTTTCTGAAGAAGGGAAATTTGTTTGCATCGAGTATAGATTTAAGTGTCAGAAAGTTATTTCTGAAAGTATTTGTATTGAGTATAGCCTTTTACGGAAGTGAAACGTGTACGATAAATAGTTTATACAAGAAGAGAACAGAAGCTTTTGAAATTGTGGTGTTACAGAAGAATGCTGAAGATTAGATGGGTGGATCACATAACTAATGAGGAGGTATTGAATAGAATTGGAGAGAAGAGAACTTTTGGCACAACTTGACTAGAAGAAGGGATTGGTTGGTAGGGCATATTCTGAGGCATCAAGGGATCGCCAGTTTAGTATTGGAGGGCAGCATGGAGGGTAAAAATCGTAGAGGGAGACCTAGAGATGAATACACTAAACAGATTCAGAAGGATGTAGGTTGCAGTAGGTACTGGGAGATGAAGAAGCTTGCACAGGATAGAGTCTCATGGAGAGCTGCATCAAACCAGTCTCTGGACTGAAGGCCACAACAACAACAACAACAACATCTGCAAGAGGCAGTGAAATGTTTGTAATACATAGCTCTATGGTGCAGTCAGAAATACTGTCAATTCCTGATGACATTTTCTTAAGGATTTATGCAACATGGATGATTTGATTTGGAGTTATTCCACAAACATAAACTGAAGAGGAACATGACTGTACTTTGTTTTTCTGTTTCTTTCTAGTATCTGTTTCTTTCTAGTATCTGTGTTGTCACTGTTTATTACATTATTTGCAATATCTGCATAGTAACATGTACAAAGATTCGCAATGTGTTGGGGATCAGTTACATTTTAGCTCTCATGGTTCAGAGTGATATTAAATGCTACAATGAAATTAAAATGTAATGATGTTAATGACATCCCCTTTACTTGGATGAAGTTACAGTTCGAGATCATAAAATAGGGTGTTACATTCACAAATTATGTCCACGGAGTAAAACTAAATTTACAATTCAAAAAAATTAAATATGGAGTCACGTAAGATTTGACACTTGACCCCCTCCTGTTAAGTACGTACGTAAATGATTTTTGCAGATGATACATATACTGATTAAGGCCTCAAATACATCCACACCAGTCACAGCCAGGAGAATAGCGGAAGAGGCCAACAGCAGATTCACACCAAGTAGTATATCTCTGAATCTTACAAAAATAATGTAATGCAATTCAGGAAAAAATCTCAATTACTGGCACTGAAAGTAAAAATAATAGGGCACACACTACATGAAACTGTGTGTGCAAAGTTGCTATACATTCAAATCGATAACAGATTGAAGTGGTGCCAGCACTTAGACAAATCAACAAAAAAAGTGCCATTCTCCCTGCTTCAAAAGAAATTTTGTGGTATTTGAATTAGCTGCCAGTTCCTATTAGATAAGTAAGAAGCTGCCAACTTGTAAATCTTTCTAGTTTTGGATGATGACTTTGCGTTGGTGATCACATGTCAAAAATGTAGAAGTTAATTAAAGCACAGTATTCCACTTCATCCATTGGAACACATAACAAAGCTACTGTAATATAAATAAAAAAAAAGCTCTCCCACAGATTGAGTAGAAATTTGACATATGGTAATACATGGTTTGTATGCAGAAAAGGAAAAAAAATGATCAACAGTATCTCTGTTTCAGGTTGAGAAATTTTTGAGTTTCCTTAACATGCTTTTTATAAGTGAAAACAAGAAGAAGAAAAAGCAGAAGCTTTTAATGACATTTACTAACTTTGAGGAGGTCTGTGGTTCAGCTGGGAATATTATTGGCCTCCTCATACAGCAAGACTTTATACTCTACATCTTTAGCACTCAGATGCTGGGTCCTGATCTGTGATCAAAGACTCTATTTTTGCTTTTGTATGTTTTTGTTTTCTATGCATAATATATGTTTGAAATATTGCTGTAGTTAACCAGGATTGCCATATTAAATTTGTTCACATTACCATTGCATTATTTTGTAGGTGACTAGCACAATGATTATTTGTTGCTTGTATAATACTCAGTCATGCTGCAATGTCTTGAAGGACTGTTAACAGTCTTTGTTGTAGTCTTGTAACTTCTCTCCTCCCCCCCTTCTCTCTCAATAAAATATTGTAAATTAGACTGCCAGAATCTACTGGGAATATGATATTAAAGGGAATATTATTTTCAGATCTACAAGGCAAGTTAGCTGACTATAATTTGGTTTTTGACAAAATAAGCACAGATACTGAGAAAAGAGAGATAGATAATGAGAGACTTGAAATGGAGCATAGAAATGCAAAGGAATCAAATTTTCTAGAGCAACTTTTTGCTCAGAGAAGGCAAAAGGAATCACAAATTCAGCAAATTGAAATCGAAATTGAGCAGGTAGTAATGATTGTAGATCTCAGGTTTCTAGATTTCTTTTGTTGCACTATTTATTGAACCATTTATGTTTTTGGATTACTCACAGAAGGTTTCTTGCCTGCACTTTTTTCAGGAGCGTCATATGGCTGATAATCTACTTGCCCAGATGAGTCCTCCATTGCGTGAGCATTATGCTGTGCTACAGAAAACGAACAATGAGCTGCAGAGGCAGATGGAAGAGCTACAGCAACAGCTTGATACACTTACTGTTCAAAAAACGAATTTTGAAGACCAGATATCAGTTTCAGAGGTGCTACTCCTTTGTATGTGCACCTGCTCATTAAAAATATTTCTCTTTAAATGCATATACACACATTCCACTTGCAGAATTTCAGAGTTCTTGTAGATTTATCTTCCTTCAGTTAATCTTTATAACTTTTGGGCTCATGCATATGTAGTAATTTTGTCCTAAGTAACGGATAAAGCTCTAGTTACTAAAATGACAGGAGCTCATTGAATTCATTTAGGTATTTATGTTTTAACACATTTTATTAATTTCATATCATGTAGCAGCAAAGATTATATTCCATTTCCCATTTTTTAATATTTTGTGTCACACACTTTTATCATTACAGAAATAAATAAGTAAACAAAGAATTTAATAGTTTGTATATCTAAAATAGAATGAGCATGTTTGTTAAGTATGAAACACTATGCTCATCATTATATCATTAGGTAAAGCAAGAGGCAGTTCGTCTGCACCACAAATTGTTGGAAGCACAAGAAAAGCGAGATCAGTTATTACAGGAAGAGAGGATGAGGTCCACTCCAGCTAATGAAAGAGAACAGTTGCTGCAGAGGGTAAAGGATGATAATTCAGAAATAGCAACCATGGAAAGGCAGATGTCACAGATGAAGGAACTAATTTCCAAAAAGCAAGAGGAACTGACCCAACTGGAGCAGGTATGACAGTAGTGTCTGTGGCGTGAGACTGATACAAACATAGACAAGACATTTTTTTATTCTTTAAATAATGCAATAACGGTTTGTCAGAGACAGAGTATAAACCATGGCCTGACAAAAAAAACAAATCAGATCCATTAATCCTTAGTTTCCTGTTGCATGAAACAGATTCAGAGTACAAGTTATATATTTTAATATCTCAATTTGATCACATATTTATATAATTAACTTATGCATATTAATTACATATAACAATTTACACTTAAATATCACAATACTCGCATTATAAAACATTATGTTACATAATTTAGAAATTATTAGAAAATTTGCAATATCACCTATGAACTCCTCAACATTATACATGGCTTTTCTCTGTATTACCATTTTAAATTTATTGTCTGTTAGCCCATTTATATTTTGTGGTAGGCCTACTTTGTTTTGAAACACATAGCCAATTCATGTAAAATTTTAATGGTTTTTCAAAGGGATATTCATCAAATTTCTGTTTCTGGTTTTGTATGTGTGGACCCTGGCCTAAGTTTCATATATGGGACATACACTTTGGTATATACTAGAACCTGAGAATGCTAAGTATTTTGCATTCATTGATTCATTTTTTACTAGAATTTGTATGTCATACACCAAAAATGAGTATTATAACTTTCTTCTGCATAGGAAAATAGTCTTGATCTAACAGATTTCTCCAGGGTATTAGCCCATTTGTGTGACAGAAAGTGTAAGACCATCAGAAAGGTACCTTGACTGACACAACATTTTACTTAGTTTCCTTGTGTGTTGTACTGCAATTGATACCTTATTACATTTCTTTTTGTCTGATTATTTCATTATAACTTGAACACTGAGTAAATTTTCAGTTGCTAAGATCACTAAACTCATTTATTCTTATACATTACTGGTGTCAGCAGTTTGCTGTTGCCATCTTCAAAACTATGTTTTCATCATTACAAAATCTTCTTCTTCAGTACAGTAAGTGGTGCTATAACATGTATGTACAGGAGCATCAGGAGCATGATCGGTAGTTGGGAGAGTAATGGGCATCCATGCAGTTTTGTAGTTTCTCAGTGAGTGACACCCCCTCTTGAGAGTGTCCCCATTAAGGGGATAGAAAAAGGGAATGTGCATCAGCAGAGTTTGTACATTGAGTTTTGAAGGTTCTCACAAAACAATCATTCCACCAGGCTGTTTGAAGCTGGGGAGGGGGGTTACAGGGCTATATGGACTAACGTGATTGTGTTAACTTTACAAAATTCCTGGAACTCTGTGGATGTAAATTGGGGACCACTATCTGTTACTATAGTTCCAGGAGACCCTCTAAGGAAAATATCCTGGTTTTAAAGTCTGGATAGCGGCAGTGGAAGTGATGGAAGGCATTCTTTGAGACAAATGGATATCCAGAGCCTGTGTATAACACAGTGAGCCAAGAGGTCCCCAGAAAGGGGCCAGTGAAATCCAGATGAATACTGGATGGCCATTGGAAACACTTATGGGCAGGGCTTCTTGCTTGGAGTGGCAAGTTGAATAAGCAGAAACTATGTTTGTGATGGCTGTCCCCATTCCCTGCCAGTATGTGTGATGTGTATCCAGCTGTTTTGTGAGCGCCACCTCCCAATGTCCCATGTGGAGGAATTCTAGGGCCTTCCGTTGGAGCAAGCTGGAGATATGACACATGTTTGCCTATTTTCCCCTTGGAGCAGTACAACCCCTTGTAATGTTGAGAGATCATAGTGACGATCCCAGAAGGCCTGAAGTTCTGGGTTCTGTAGTTGCTTTCTGTTGGCTGGATACCCATACTGCATGCATCTGAAGACCTTGCCAAGGACTGGGTCCTGTGCTGTGTGGTGCTTCATGCTGTTGGTATCTAGAGGGAGGTGGTTGATGGCTTCCTCCTCTGTGACATCCAGGTGGAAGCACTCCTTGGGGTCTTCGTCAAAGGTAGGATCTGATCCTACAGGAAACAGGTGGGAAGATCTGTATTAGCATGGTGCATTGTCAAACGAAACTGGATATCGTATGAGTAACTTGATGAAAAGAGGGCCCAGCAGTGTAAGCATCAAGCAGTCTTGGTGGGAAGAGCTGTTGATGAGTGCAGGAGTGAAAGGAGTGAGGATTATGAACTGGCTGTAGTTTTTCTGTGTGTGATTCAAAGTTATGGAAACAAAGATGTTCAACCTCGTTCACCATGTGTGAGATCACCTTGCCCATCCCATAATCAGATGCGTCAGAGCTGCAGGGACCAGTGGCTTTGCTGGATCATATGCTATTAGACAGCTAGGTTTGAGAAGAGCCTGTTTCCAACTGGAGAAGGCTCGATCACATTGGTCTGTCCATTTCCATGTTATTCTTTTCGTAAGAACTGAAATAACTGTTCCGCTATGGCTGCAGCCTAGGGGTAGAAGAAGCAGTAGCAATTGATTTGACCCACGACCAACTTCAGCTTTTGGACTGCCTCCACGAAAGTTGGGTTGGGGCATATAAAACATGAAGCCCTGATTGTATGTTCCAAGTACTCCACTTGCCTTACAAAGAATTCATGATTGTCCAAGTTGCAATGTAAATTCACTTTCTGAAATATCATCCAGGTAGTTGGCTGTGCCAGGAACTTGTCTGATTAACTGTTCAAAATATCTTTAAAATACAGCCCGTACACTGGACATGCCAAAAGGCAATCAATTACATCGGAAAAGTTCAAACAGCATATTGATCACTACTAAGTTCTTAGAGTCATTGTCAAGGAGGAGCTACAAATAGGCATCCTTTAAGTTAGTCTTGGCAAACACACTACCTCTAGCAAGACAAGTCATAATATCTTCAACTGTTTAGGATTGGATATGAGTCGATGACCACTTATGCATTGTGGTGGCTTTAAAGTCCCCACAGAATGTGGATCATCCAATTGGGTTTCTTGATTAAGACAATAGATGCACTCATCTACTGTTGGGCACTGGGGACAGAATCCCGTCCTCTTGCAGGTGTTGAAGTTCACTGTGGAACCTGTCCTGCAGAGCGAATGGAACATTACAGGCTGTACAAAACTTGTGAATGGCGTGTGGTAACATGGTAATGTGTGACTCAGAGTCGTTTATCCCTGTCTTATTTGGGAAATCATGGGGAGCCTTTGATGATAAGTTGTACCTGTGGTGATCTATCCACTGAATGCACTGTTGGTGCTGTGGCATGTATCTCTAAACTCAGGGCATGAAAGAGATCCGTATCCAGAAAATTACAGGTGCCCAGGGTAGTGACAACCAGAATGTGATCCATAACTGCTTTGTCTTTAGAACACAGATATTCATGGAAAAAACCTGTCACAGACATTACATCATTGCAGAAACTCCTCAGAATGATGCAAGAGTGGCGTCTCCACCTATTTGTACGAGGGCTAGCCACAAAGTACATTACGTTTTGGAATTAAAAATAAATAAAGTATTGGAAATTTTTTTATTATATACAGATCAAAGCCACACTTAAATACTACTTTTCTACATAGTTGCCATTTAAATTAAGGCACTTATCGTAGTGATGGACGAGCTTGGAAATTCCTTTGTCGTAAAATTCGGCTGCCTGCACCTTCAACCACATGGTTACCTCTTTTGGGACAGAAAAGGTGTAATTTTTGTGGATTTCCTGGAAAGAGGCACTACAATAAACTCTCAAAGGTATTGCCAAAATCTGCACAGCCTCAGAAGAGCAATACAAAACAAGCACAGGGGAACGTTAGGCTCAAAGATCTTGCTGATTCGCGACAACGCCCGGGCCCACACGGCAAATGCCACTCATGAAGTTCTCGAATCTTTTAAGTGGGAGTTGTTTCCTCATCCGCCATACAGTCCCGACCTGGCACCGAGCAACTTCCACTTATTCCCAGCAATGAAGAAGTGGTTGGCTATGCAGCATTTTGATGACGACGCACAGCTTCAAGAAGAGGTAACCACGTGGTTGAAGGCGCAGGTGGCCGAATTTTACGACGAAGGAATTTCCAAGCTCGTCCATCGCTATGATAAGTGCCTTAATTTAAATGGCAACTAAGTAGAAAAGTAGTATTTAAGTGTGGCTTTCATCTGTATATAATTTAAAAAAATTTCCAATACTTTATTTATTTTTAATTCCAAAACGTAATGTACTTTGTGGATAGCTCTCGTATGTGTTCCAGTCAATTATTGTGGGGCTGAACTGGTGTCAGCTAGTAAGAACACTGCCACTCCATCAATTTGAACCCCCAATGTCATGTGCTTGGCCGAAGGGGCAAGGACGGATTGGAGGTTTGCTACATATGGATCCTCAAACTCTGCCTGGTTCTGGGCCAGTACAAGCTGAGTATAATCCACATTCATGTGTGAGGAGGAACAGCAGACCTCTGCTTTATGTCCTGTTTTGCTACATCTCACACATCAAAAATTACTTTTCTGGTGTGGTTGTTGTATGAAACATTGCACGCATGATGTATGGGGCTTCTGTTGGCAGCCTGTTGAGGGCACCCCATCCTGCTTGTGGCATGGCCATTGGGGTCCACAGGCGGACTTGGAAGCAAAGATGAAGGCAGGATCCTGCAGTGACACTGAAGAGCAGAGGAACTTTCATATGCACAAATAACTGAGAGACACACATCAAGTGATGGATCATTGAGTTTAAGGAGATCGTGTTTCAATGTTTCATCAAAAGCGTGCACTAAAACCATGTCCCTAACTACTGAGGAAGCATATGACTGATGACACTGTCCATTAGTACACATGAATTTGCAGCCTCTTAACAGTCCCTCTAACTGAGCGATCTTCTTGTGATACGACTCATATGCTGCCTTCTGACAGATAAAAAACTTTTGCCTCATGGCTGAAATGTGGATCTACGAGGCCATGTTGGACATGCCCCCCTTACACCTTTGTGTTACAATGGAGGCAGTGGCAGGGGCATGCAGGCTAACAACTGGAAATCTTTAAAATATCCAGGATCTCGCACTAATATATAATGAATGTGGTAAATGTAGGAATGGTCAGTGGAAATGCAGGCTGACAATACAATAGCTGCCAACTGCTTCAACAAATCTTTGATTGTAACAACTGGAGGCTGGGAGCAGTCTAAGAATGAACCATGATACTATTCAACAATATTATGAAAAGGAAAGTTGTTACTCGCCATATAGTGGAGATGCTGAGTCGCAGATAGGCACAACAAAAAGATTGTCACAAAATAAGCTTTCGGCCAACAAGGCCTTTGTCGAAAACAGACCACACACACACACACACACACACACACACACACACACACACACACACACACAACCTCATCTGCCAGAGGCTGCAGTCATGTGTGTGAGTTTTGTTTGTTTGTGTGTGTGTGTGTGTTTTATGGTCTATTTGCGACAAAGGCATTGTTGGCTGAAAGACTATATTGTGACAGTTTTTTTGCTGTGCCTATCTGTGACTCAGCATCTCTGCTGTATGGTGAGTAGCAACAACCCTTTTCATAATACTGTTACATTCTATCCAGGATTTTCCATGATAGTATTCAGAAGATATGATCTGGTATACTGACAGGTTGAAACAGATGGAGGTATTGGGGTCGGGATGTACAGGGTACAGTCTAGACTAGAGAGTACAGTCTCTGTGAAAGATTTCTGTTGTGTTCTGGACACAGAATTTTGCTATCAGTGTGTGCAGTGTACCAGTGTACATAGAGGAGAATTAATGAGTGCAGTCCACGGATTGCAGAAAAAATACATATCTAAATTTTTACAGAATGTTATAGGCATTTCCCATATCATGTGCTAGGAGAGCAGACTTATCATTGATAAACTGCCACTGTGACATTACAAGTCAAACCTGCATCCAGCTCATGTGAATTTGATTTTTATTTTGTTGGTGACTAGATGCAAAGCTATGCTGCTTCCTTAGAGACGTAATCAGTCCCCACATATGCGGAATATTGTCTGATTTGCAGTTAATTACATCAACAGCAAATCTCTCTCGTAATTATTTTCCTTCACTTAAAGCTGTAACTGAATTGCCATCTGGATAGCGAAAATACAGAAGTAGTCACTAACTTAGTTTGTATTCCAGCATCTAGCAAATTACAAATCATTTCTCTCTTTACCATTTCAAACTGTCTATCTGAATCATATGTCTCTTGTTGTTATTATCATTTAACAATGAACAATCTTTTTCAATGATAATCCACAACAGATTAATTCATTGTAACTCTCGAACCACAGAAAATTAATTATAATAATCACAAAACACCAAACTGAAAGTAGTGTACTGTCCATGTTGCAGTAGGGAAGCAGAGAATGACATCAACACTCCTAGTGGCCTCACAGTGAGCTTCAAATGTGGGAAAAATATAGTGCAAAAATCTGTATTATTGCTTTTCAAAATCACCATTCAAAGCAGAATAACATACACATTCTGTAACAAGATGTAATAAGGTTTAATATGAATTTTGTCAAAATCTGGCAATATGGAGATCTCCATTAAATGTGAGAAAGTATAAAAAATGGATGTGACAATAAAAAAGTAGAATAAGAGCAAAATACTTAAAATGAACTTAAATTGGGCAGTTAAGACACAGATTCCTAAGCAGGAACATATACTTAGGCCACAGAACACAGTGCAATGAAACCAAATTCTGTTTTATTTTAAACAAACAAATATGGAATCATTTATTCCAGCCTTTGTGACAGATGTGAGCAAATTTTAAGAAGAATACGAGCAATATTTTTGCAATGAAATTAAAAAAATTCAGTATAAACAAGGAGCTGTAATCAGGAACACAGATTGATGAAACCAGCCTCTGTTTACCATGAAATGAAAAGAAATATGGAAGACTTTAAATCACCCAATAAGAAATGAGAAGTTGAAGGATTGGTAAACATGCTGCATTCCAAGTGGCCAGGAAGCAAACCAATGTTGCTTCACCAAAAGTCCCTATACAAGTTTCACCCTCCTGATGATAACAGTATTAAAAAGCAAAAAATCATTATATCTTTTACAATTACATTGCTGCCACTCAATTTAAAAAAAAAAAAAAAAAAAAAAAAAAAACTCGCCAGTGCTATTTTTTTTTTTTTTTTTTTTTTTTTTTTTTTTTTTTTTTTTTTTTTTTTTTTCCCACTCACTTACAGATATAACTCTTGTCTACAGTTTTGTGTTCTGTCCATCGAGTCGTCCTCATTCTCAACACATGGCAATAATCTCATTTATTGTGGAGTGAATCTCCCTCCTTTCTCTCTCTCTCTCTCTCTCTCTCTCTCTCTCTCTCTCTCTCTCTCGCTCTCTCTTTCAGTGTATATTATACACACTGGTTGTAGTTTGAAAAACTAAATAATACCATAATTAACTTCTGCTCTCTCTTTTCATATATAATTTTAAAAAAATTATATAAATTACAGTATATTTGAGTGCTGAAAAGAAATTATCTGCATTTTGAGCAGACACAAACATGCAGCTTGCAAACTAAATTCACCTGAAAATATGCAGTAAAAGGTGTTACTATCAGTAACCTCCCCAAATGCAGATAGTTTCTTCAGCATGCATGAAGTTAATTAAATTTCTATTAACTATTATCTTTTTTAACACAATCCATGTTGAACAGATAAAAACTATTTCTTACTTATTCAGTAAATCTTTTCCATGCAGACTACCATATTTAAATAGTGGTCAATCAATAGAGAGGTCATTTATTACATTTAACATTTTTGTTCAACATTTGCTATCTTCATTAATCTGTCTAGTAAGTGCAAACATGATTTTTGCACAAATATATTATTTCTATCAGTAAATCTGAAAATGTAGATATATACATCTTTATAATGGTATTGATCACACTGGCTGGTGCTTTCATCATCAGTTATCATTGTCATATTAGTGCACATACCAAAGGAAAACGTGTGAATTCTTACGGCTAGTAGTATACATTTCTCCAGTCAGTGAAGTACATGTAAACATCCAACAACTGGAATTTGAAAGCCTCATGTAGTTAAGAGGATGTGACACATGACATTCACATTCATCCAGTAAAACCGCGAATTAACAAACCCACTTTTAAGGAACTCCTGCTTCAAACAAATATTTCCGTCAATCCTGGTGAAACTACCATAAGGACAATGTTATTTATCCCCTCTTTTAATGAACTGTACTTTAAGAAAATGTACACTTTTAAGGAATAAACATGAAACGTACTGCAAATTAAAATCCAGTTTTTAGGCAATTCCTAATATACCCAAGTGAGTTTCTGATTTATTTTAGTTTTACACTGGTCGTGCTTCATGTCATGTGATGGCAGTGTATGGTAATCAGTTCCTTCATTTGATACAAATCTAGATTGAATTGCATTATAGTGATACTGGAGAAAGTGTTGAGCAAGCCAGAAAGTGATTTCTGCCCTGCCTACAATGCAATTCTGATCACGTAAGCTGACGTCACAGTCACATGAAGGGCAAGACATCAAGCGTTGGCTTTGTTGGAGTCAAATTTATAAGTTTTATACTTATGTGGAGTTATGGCATGCGAACGTAGAAATCTTACGATTGAGCAAAAGCTGGTAATCATCCACAATGTCAAAGACAATCTTAATATAAAAATTTTGGATTGGCAGAAATGTACAATTTGGCACTGTCTTCAGTGTGCGGCATTCTCAAAAACAAGCTGTATTAAATGCTGGGGGTAGCGGTTCCTCTGTCTGTAGAAGAAAGAACATTCTCATGTCAGTGTTCAGTAATTGGAAACTATTCTTTCAAAATAGTTTCAAGGAATGGGAAGTGGCAGCATTCCTATAAGTGGAAAAGTTCTAGAAGAAGAAGCTCAGGAAACCTCCATGAAGATCCGAGTTGAAAATTTCAATGTGCTACAGTCTTTAAAGTGTGAACATACAAAATGTAAATCACTGGATGGACACTACATTGCCACAATTAATACAGGGTTATCAGTCCAGAGACATTTTTAATGCAGATGATGTAGCCATTTGTTACAATTTACTTCCTGTGAAAAATTATTCTATTAAGAGAGAAAAATGTCACAGAGGTAAGAAAAAAAAATAAAAAAAAAACAACTACTGTGCTATTATGTGTAAAAAGTGATGGAAGTGAGAAGTTGCCGCCACTGATAATAGGGAAATTTAAAACTCTCAGGTGTTTTAAAAGCATTAAGACACTACCTTGTGCTTATAAGTACAACAGAGGTGCCTGGATGACATCAGAAGTCTTAACAAGATTTCTCAGACGTTTAGATGCCAGAATCAGTGCAGCAGCTGGGAAAGTATTATTATTGACCGATTCCCTGGACATTCAGAGGAAACCCCATAAACATCATTTCTGATAAGGATATCGTCTAAGTAACCATAAGCAAAATGCAGGGGAAGCAAAATGGAATCAATGAACCGCTGCCATTTCTGTGTAGCATTTTTGAGTCCATAAGGCATGTAACAGTATTCAAATAGGCCGAAGGGTGCGATGATGGCCATCTTCGGAATACCCGGTGGATGCATAGGACTCTGGTGATATGCTTTGGAACAATCTAATACGGATAAAAAGGTAGAACCATGAAGCAGCCGTGCGAAATCTTGGATATGTGGTATGGGGTAGTTATCGATAATGGTGCGGGCGTTAAGGAATCTGTAGTCCCTGCTCATGCGTAAGGTGCTGTCCTTTTTGGGAACAAGGTGAATAGGGGAAGACCAGTTGCTATCAGAGGGGTGGAGGACACCCAATGATCTCCAAATTTGGAAGTATTAAGGCATCTGGCCTTATAACGAACTGGTAGGCCATCGGTGGGTTGAATCTTATGGCAAGTGCCATTACTGATGGCCAATAATCGCGTAGGGGAGTCAGCCTGAGAGGTCAAGAAGATATCCACAGGCAATGTCAGTTCACTGACCTTGATGAACCGAGGTGTCGTAGGAGAGGAGTCGGCTGTAGTCGGTGACAGAAGGCACGCAGGTGCGTTTTGGAGATTTGTCTGCGGCGATGCGAGAAAAACAGCAGATGGGGGGATGCACGACACTGGAGCAGGTTGACGAAAAGACACTGTAGGGACGTGTGCTGGGCCGCCTCGCTGCAGGGCTGCAGATAGATGATGTATGGTACGCCATTCATGTAACAATTCAGCAGAGGCACAGGCAGAGGCAATGCGGGTGCGTAAGTCCTCATTCTGGGTGCGGAGTTCTTCGTTCTGGGAGTGCACGTATGACAGATCAGAAAGCCATGAGGTTGTGCGCTCAACCAGGGAAGCACGCGTGGAAAGTGCAGCCAAGGAGGCGGGGGGGATGCTGCAACACTATGTAGGTGAGATTGTGCTACCCCATGCATTGTAATGTTCAATTCACAGTCCTGGAAACTTGCTGGTGCACTAAGCCATCCTGAAGGTAAGGATGGACATGAAGGGAAGGATAGACCACAATGTCTTTTACTGGAACACCCTCCATGTTGTGGTGAGGGGGCGGGCACTGCCCATGTTGTGGCTGTTGTTGTGCTGCCACATTAGGCGGCGGCCATGTTGAACTTAGGTGGCCGCCGGCATGGCCGGGCATAAATAACTGTTCACTTTTAACCAAGTTTGAGTGAGGTACACTTGTCCACTCATGGTCGCAATCGGCAGAGTTAATGGGACCCATTACACTTACACCAAAAGTTACAGGTAGATGCATTGTGGCATAAACAATGCAGTCTGGCACATGATGTAAGTCAATGACAAAAGCAAGCACAAATACACTGGATGAGACGTCGACAGTGTCGGGGTCACCACTGTGGTTATCACGGAAGATTATTTGAGAGACATAACTCACTTCGATATGAAATATACATCTATTGAACACTTGTAATACGACAATTATGGCTGTTACACATATCACGAGCAGAAACTTCATGCCAGACTCGCTAGTCCAAAGAAAAAAGGTTCCCAAAGATAGTGTGCTCTGCACCAGAGACACCACAAGTCAATTGTAACAAACATCAACCAACTGGAGTGACAACTTTTGTCATTGCAATACTCTAGAAAGAGAAAACAAACAACTCCTCTTGATTTTTTTAAAGTAAAGAATATGTGCTGCAAAAATTGTGATATGTGTGTATTTGGTATGTAAATTTATACCAGATTATTGGTAAGTTTTTGATTTAATATCTCTTAGATCACTCATACATGCTTGAATTATGATTCCAGGTCACTCCTTCTGCGTACCTAGATAAGACTCAAGTTTAAGCAAATCCCCTATTTAATGAAACAATATTTGGGTCCCCAGGTAATTCGGTAAAAAGGGATTTTACTGTACTTCCATCCATTTTTAATACAGCCACAACACCACAGTTTTTGCAATAGAGCAGCATTCAATATCATCCTTTAAGCTTTGGACTATCTCAGTCCAGAAACTAAAACTTAAATAGCCTCCTTATTGTTTCTCCACAGCTTTACCACATAAGTCACCTGCTCTGAGCTTCTCAGACAATTAATAAATTCTTTCTTTCTTCTACATCTACATCTACATTTATACTCTGCAAGACACCCAACGGTTTGTGGCAGAGGGCACTTTACGTACCACTGTCATTACCTCCCTTTCCTGTTCCAGTCGCATATGGTTCACGGGAAGAATGACTGCCGGAAAGCCTCCGTGCATGCTCGAATCTCTCTAATTTTACATTCGTGATCTCCTTGGGTGGTATAAGTAGGGGGAAGCAATATATTCGATATCTCATCCAGAAACGCACCCTCTCGAAACCTGGACAGCAAGCTGCACCACGATGCAGAGCGCCTCTCTTGCAGAGTCTGCCACTTGAGTTTGCTAAACATCTCTGTAACACTACCACACTTAACAAATAACCCTGTGATGAAATGCGCCGCTCGTCTTTGGATCTTCTCTATGACCTGGTACAGATCCCACACTGATGAGCAATACTCAAGTATGGGATGAACGAGTGTTTTGTAAGCCACCTCCTTTGTTGATGGACTACATTTTTTAAGGACTCTCCCAATGAATCTCAACCTGTTACCCGCCTTACCAACATGATCACTCCACTTCAAATCATTCCGTACACATACTGCCAGATATTTTGCAGAAGTAACTGCTACCAGTGTTTGTTCCGCTATCATATAATCATACAATAAGGGATCCTTCTTTTTATGTATTCGCAATACATTACATTTATCTATGTTAAGGGTCAGTTGCTGCTACCTGCACCAAGTACCTATCCGCTGCAGATCTTCCTGCATTTCGCTGCAATTTTCTAATGCTGCAACTTCTCTGTATACTACAGCATCATCCGCGAAAAGCCGCATGGAACTTTTGACACTATCTACTAGGTCATTTATATATATTGTGAAAAGCAACGGTCCCATAACACTTCCCTGTGGCATGCCAGAGATTACTTTAATGTCTGTAGATGTCTCTCCATTGAGAACAACATGCTGTGTTCTGTTTGCAAAAAACTCTTCAATCCAGCCAGACAGCTGGTATCTGGTATGATATTCCGTAGGCTCTTACTTTATTTATCAGGCAACAGTGCGGAACTGTATCGAACGCCTTCTGGTAGTCAAGGAAAATGGCATCTACCAGGAAGCCTGTATCTAATATTTTCTTGGTCTCATGAACAAATAAAGTGACTTGGGCCTCACATGATTGCTGTTTCCGAAATCCATGTTGATTCCTACAAAGTAGATTCTGGGTTTCCAGAAATGACATGATATGCGAGCAAAAAACATGTTCTAAAATTCTACAACAGATCGATGTCAGAGATATAGCCCTATAGTTTTGTGCATCTCCTCAACGACCCTTCTTGAAAACTGGAAGTACCTGTGCTCTTTGCCAATCATTTGGAACCTTCCGTTCCTCTAGAGACTTGCGGTACACAGCTGTTAGAAGGGGGGCAAGTTCTGTCGCATGCTCTGTGTAGAATCAGATTGGTATCCCATCAGGTCCAGTGGACTTTCATCTGTTGAGTGATTTCAGTTGCTTTTCTATTCCTTGGACACTTATTTCGATGTCAGCCATTTTTTCGTTTGTGCGAGGATTTAGAGATGGAACTGCAGTGCGATCTTCCTCTTTGAAACACCTTTGGAAAAAGGTGTTTAGTATTTCAGCTTTTGTCATCCTCTGTTCCAATGCCATTATCATCCCAGAGTGTCTGGATATGCTGTTTCGATCCAATTACTGATTTAATGTAAAACCAGAACTTCCTAGGATTTTCTGTCAAGTCGGTACATAGAATTTTACTTTCGATTTCACTGAACGCTTCACGCATAGCCCTCCTTACACTAACTTCAACATTGTTTAGCTTCTGTTTGTCTGAGAGGTTTTGGCTGCATTTAAATTTGCAGTGAAACTCTCTTTGCTTTTGCAGTAGTTTCCTAACTTTGTTGTTGAACCACGGTGGGTTTTCTCCGTCCCTCACAGTTTTACTCGGCTCGTACCTGTCTAAAACGCATTTTACGATTGCCTTGAACTTTTTCAATAAACATTCAACATTGTCAGTGTCGGAACAGAAATTTTAGTTTTGATCTGTTAGGTAGTCTGAAATCTGCCTCCTATTACTCTTGTTAAACAGATAAACCTTCCTCCATTTTTTTATATTCCTATTTACTTCCATATTCAGGGATGCTGCAACGACCTTATGATCACTGATTCCCTGTTCTGCGCTTACAGAGTCGAAAAGTTCGGGTCTGTTTGTTATCAGTAGGTCCAAGATGTTGTCTGCATGAGTTGGTTCTCTGTTTAATTGCTCGAGGTAATTTTCGGATAGTGCACTCAGTATAATGTCACTCGATGCTCTGTCCCTACCACCCGCCCTAAACATCTGAGTGTCCCAGTCAATATATGGTATTGAAATCTCCACCTAACACTATAACATGCTGATGAAATTTATGTGAAATATATTCCAGATTTTCTCTCAGCTGTTCAGCCACTAATGCTGCTGAGTTGGGAGGTCGGTAAAAGGAGCCAATTATTAACCTAGCTTGGTTGTTGAGTATAACCTCCACCCATAATAATTCACAGGAACTATCCACTTCTATTTCACTACAGGATAAACTACTGCTAACAGTGACAAACATGCCACCACTGGTTGCATGCAATCTATCCTTTCTAAACACCGTCTGTGCCTTTGTAAAAATTTTGGCAGAAGTTATCTCTGACTTCAGCCAGCTTTCGGTACCTATAACAATTTCAGCTTTGGTGCTTTCTATCAGCATTTGAAGTTCTGGTACTTTACCAATGCAGCTTCGACAGTTTACAATTACAATACCGATTGCTGCTTGGTTCCCGCATGTCCTGACTTTGCCCCTCACCCTTTGAGGCTGTTGCCCTTTCTGTACTTGCCCCAGGCCATCTAACCTAAAAAACCACCCAGCCCATGCCACACAACCCCTGCTACCCGTGTAGCCACCTGCTGTGTGTAGTGGACTCCTGACCTACCCAGCGGAACCCGAAACCCCACCACCCTATCGCGCAAGTCGAGGAATCTGCAGCCCCCACGGTCGCAGAACCGTCTAAGGCTCTGATTCAGACCCTCCACTTCGCTCTGTACCAAAGATCGGCAGTCAGTCCTGTCGACGATGCTGCAGATGGTGAGCTCTGCTTTCATCCTGCTAGCAAGACTGGCAGTCTTCACCAAATCAGATAGCCGAAGAAGCCAGAGAGGATTTCCTCCGATCCATAGCGACACACATCATTGGTGCCAACATGAGCGACCAGCTGCAGATGTGTGCACGCTGTACCCTTCATGGCATCTGGAAGGACCCTTTCCACACCTGGAATGACTCCCCCTGATATGCACTGAGTGCACATCGGTTTTCTTCCCCTCCCTTGCAGCCATATCCCTAAGGGGCCCCATTACGTGCCTCACGTTGGAGCTCCCAACTACCAGGAAGCCCACCGTCTGCGACTGCCCGGACCTTATAGACTGAGGGGCAACCTCTGGAACAGGACAAGCAGCCACGTCCAGCCGAAGATCACTATCAGCCCGAGATAGAGCCTGAAACCAGTTTGTCAGACAAACTGGAGAGGTTTTCTGTTCTGCCCTCTGGAATGTCTTTCGCCCCCTGCCACACCTCGAGATGACCTCCCACTCCACCACGGGTGAGGGGTTAGCCTCAATGTGGGCAGTATCCCGGGCAGCCACAGCCATAGTCAGATTGGGGGTTGCATGGGACGAGCTGACCGTCCCCGACAAACTCCCGTCCAGACCCCCACATTGATGCCCATTGGCAACAGCCTCAAGCTGTGTGACCGAAGCCAACACTGCCTGAAGCTGGGAGCGAAGGAATGCCAACTCAGTCTGCATCCAAACACAGCAGTTGCAGTCCCTATCCATGCTAAATACTGTTGTGCAAAGAATGTCTGAACTAATCTACAGAGAGCACAAATAATTCGACACAAAATTTAAACGGTTATTAAAATACAAGACTGCCTAGCAAATGCAGTAATGCTGCTACTTGCGCACTGCTGACACACTGCTCTGCGGCAGAAGGCTAACTGTACTGCCAGTAATGTACAAAGACTATTTGAAATAAAGAAACAAATGACAGATGACTACGCGACTTTACACATCATAGATATTAAAATGCAATTCTGCCCCTGCTAATTACAAAACTAAACAATGATTTGATGGATTTAACTAAACAAGTGCGCTAAGAACACTCAAACAAATTTTCAGCTTGACTACTACACTTATATGAACACTAAATAAGCCACTAGCTACTATTTGCGCACTGCTGACACACTGCTCGGCAGCAGAAGGCTAACAGCATAGCGTAATCCACTCTTGCATAGCATAATACACTCTACATAACATACACAATAAATAAAGGAATAACACTGACCCCCTCCCTTGGACGACAATTACATTTTTTTTACTCTCTGCATTTACAAACAATAGTCATGCCCCACTATAAAAAAATCCTGACCTCATCGACACACAATCTTACCTCCACGCAAAATGGGCTTACTCACTTATTGACTAATGTTGTCACCTTCAACAAAAAGCGTTTGCCTTCCCTTTTCTTTGCATGTTACTTCATAGGTTTCAAAAACCTGAACTTCTTTTAAAAAGAGTAAGAAAGGAGATAATAGCCAATTGCTTTGCTATCTGTATTTTCGAAAAGAGTAGAAAAAAAATTTTCATCAGAGGTAACTAGATTTTCTAGGAAAGTGCAACATATTACCCACAGCCCAACACGGTTTCCGTAAAGGGCAATCAACTGAAACAGCAATATTTGAATTTCTAACTGAATTGCTCCATAGTGAAGTGCTTGATAGTGGAGAAAATGTAACTGGCATATGCCTTGATCTGTCTAAGCCATAAGTGTGAAACCTTTTAGCTTACACGAGCCACATTGGAAGAAGATTAGTATTTGGGCTGCATATAATATACTTAACACTAACAATAACCACTATGGGGGGAGGGGAAAGGGAGGTTGGCAGTTGGAGGTTTATAGTTAAAACAATTTAGTATTTCAGAATTTATTAATTTATGATTCTTTATTCCAAAAAAGCAAGGTGGGATTAATATGACATTTTGTATATGAGAGTTCATTACTATCATAACTTCACATAAAAGGAACTTTAATACTTTTTTAAAATTCTTTTTAGTTGATGTAAGCTAAAAGGTTGGACACCTATGTCGTAGACAGATTGAGGCATATGCTAGTTACTTTTTCTCCACTATCAAGCACTTCGCCATGGAGCACTTCACCCAGAAATTCAAATATTGCTGTTGCTGTTGATCGTCGTTTCTGGAAACAATGTTTGGCTGTGGATAACACGTTACTCTTTTCTAGAAAATCAAGTAACCTCTGACAAAAAAATTTTTTTCTACTCTTTCCTTCTCAGCCCATACAGTAAGTCTCCCCTAACCCACAGTTCTGGGTGACTTTTCTGAAATCTACCCCTTTTCTTAGTCCTGTCCAGTCCTTTTCATTCACCATTCTTCCTTCCCCTTCAACCCTTCTGCCTGAAGAAGGAGCCTGTGGTTCCGAAAGTTTGCCAATTACAACAGTCTTTTATGTGTGTGTTCTGCCAACACTTTGTGAGTAGATTTTTTTATCTTTCCAGTTAAATAATTTTGCCAATACCTTTGCTAGATGTAGTTCAGCTATCAGGTTATCTAAATGCTTAGATCTTGTTAGATGCCATTCCATATACTTTTTGAATCTACACTGTAATAATTCTAGTGTCAATTTCTCTTATATTGTTTCAGAGCAATATTTATACTCGAATTTCTTCTGAAAATTGTCCGACAAGGTAAAGTCTTCCGAATGTGCATTTACTCGCTCAGTAGCATCCCCTAGCAAATGGCTCAAAATGAAATCTACTTTTCTAGAGCCTTCTCACTTTTGTGGTAATGACGTGGAAAATACTCGCAGGAAGTACATTGGATGTACATCCCCCTTCTGCTTTAAACTTTGAAAAATGCTTATAAAAGTTCATTTCACTTCCCAACTGTAATTCCTCTAATACTGTTTTTGCATTGACAGATTTACCTTTAATTTGACTTTCTGTGAATTCCCTTCTATGTTTTGCCAATTCATCTCATAGTCTTTTAAACTCATTGGTATTGTTAGTGAGTACCTCCCTGGAAAGCTGCTCATTTCCTAAAGTATGTGAAGTCTCCTGAAATTTGTGATCTAACAATGCTTGTATTTTTTTTCCAGACCAAAATGTATCTTGTTTGAATATACAGAATCTCCATTGTTGCTTCTCTTTCTATAATTTCTATGCGTATTTGCGCATCTGACGTATCATTTCTTACCAACTTACATTCTGTTTTTGCAAAGTTACATAAACTATCTACATCCATACACAAATCTTTAATATGTTCATGTATCTCTTCCTGAATTAAGTTACTTTGTTTCAAGATTTTGATGTGTATTTCTTCTCTTAAGATGTTTTGACTTTGATATAGCTTATGTCCTAAAGGCTCATGTACCTCTTCATCAGTGAGTGTAATCTGAGTTTCCAATTCTTGTCATAGCTGCACAAACTTATGATTAATAATCTCTTGAAATTTATCATGACTTTCTATTACATGTATGAATCTCTTACCAATCCCCGAAAATTTTTAATGAGATTGTTCTGTAATTTGTGAGAACTTTCCATTTGACTGTCTTTGTATGTCTCCCAATTTTTGTAGTAACATTTGTGTATTAACCTCTGTTGGCATTTTCCTTATCATTGGCATAAACAAACTCATAAATATTACCAAATCACCACAGTGCACCCACAAAAACAGTTTTGAAGTGAAATACTGGTGTAGCTCACCACAGTCATAATGCATGCTGGTGATTGGTCGTCGACAACTGCATGATGACAACGCAGTAGTTTAGACTGTGTGCAGGCATCGCGATGGTGTAGACTATGTGCTGCTGTCACAGTGGTGTAGACTGGCACTCTGGCGATGGATCAGCATTTTTGGACCGCACATAATATACTTAACTCAACCAAAACCACTACAGTGTGAGGGGAAAGGGGGGGTGGGCAGTTGGAGGTTTATAGTTAAAACATTTTAGTATTTCAGAACTTATTAATTTACGATTCGTTATTCCAAAACAGCAAGGTGGAATTAATATGACATTTTGTGCATGAGAGTTCATTACTTTCACAACTTCACATAAAGGGAACTTTATGAGTTCTTTTAAATTCTATTTAGCTTATGTAAGCTAAAAGGTTAGACACCTAAGTCTTATACAGATCGAGGCATATGCCAGCTACTTTTTTTCACTATCAAGCACTTCACTATGGAGCACTTCACCCAGAAATTCAAATACTGCTGTTGCTGCTGATCACCCTTTCTGGAAACAATATTGGGCTGTGGACAAAATGTTGCTCTTTCCTAGAAAATTGAGTAACTTCTACTCTTTTCAAAAATACACATAGCAAAATAGTAGGTCTATAATTGGCTGCATCTTCATTTTCACTCTTTTTAACTGAAGTTCAAGTTAGTGAAAGCTATGAAATGTCATGTAAAGAAAAGGAGAGGAAAAAAATGTTTGTTGAAGTGAACAACATTAGTCAATAAATGAGTAAGTCTGTTATGTGTGAAGATAAGATTTAAAAATTGTGTGTCCATAAGGTCAGGTTTTTTTTATAGTGGGGCATGACTAATGTTTGTAAGTGCAAAGAGAGTAAAAAATGTAACTGTCATTCAGCAGAGAGACAGTGTTATTCATATTTTATTGTGTATGTTATGTGGAGTGGATTATGCTGTTGCAGAGAAGAAGAAAGAAAGAATTTATTAATTATCTGAGAGGAGCTCAGAGGGGGAAACTTACGTGGTCTGGCTGGGGAGAAATAATAAGGAAAGCTATTTAGGTTTTAGTTTCTGGACTGAGAGAATGGAAAGCTTAAAGGATGATATTAAATGCTGCTCTATTACAAAAAGGGTGGTGTTAAGGCTGTACAAAGTGTGAATGGAAGTACAGTAAAATCCCTTTTTAGCGAATCACTGGGGAACCAATATTGTTTCATTAAATAGGAGATTTGCTCAAACAGGAGTTTTGCCTAGGTACACAGAAGGAGTGACCCAGAACCATAATTCAAGCATGTTTAGGTGATGTAACAAGCTTACCAATAATCTGATAAAAATTTAAATACAGCATACACATACTGTGGGGCGGTGGGTGGAATAATAGAGTAAATGTTTTGTATTTATGCTGTTTTTCGTTCTCAAGACTGGCTCTCTGACTACAATATTGGCAACCAGAAAGTGATTAGCAAAACGTGAAGCCTGTAATTAGAATTCCTAGTGCCCACTTCATCTGAGAAATATGTTTATAGCTACAGCTTATAGCTCTGAAGAATTAGGAGATTTTCTGGGATTCATAATCAAAAACCATTCTCTCTAAAATGTTCACTATATTCTGAAAGTCACAGACCAAAAAGAATCCACACAATCCAACTACCAGAGCAGTTCAGAGTCTAATGTACTGATGCCACTATAACTGTTCAAATTAAATGTTTAAGTGAATGCTCGCCACAATTTGATGATAATGTTCATCAAACGCCATGCTAAATAATGGTAGAATGTCTGTCCTGCGGTGGCACGTGAAAATACAACATACGCAAACTGAAGATAGATCATTAAAGTCATCCCAGAATTAACACTTCACTCGAAAATGATTTCATGGTTACGCGTATCCCGAGGAACTTATTACTGCATCCGAGGCTGTTTATATCAACGATACCGACACAACGCTACTCCCGGCACAGGTGGTGCGCTAATCAGCGTCTGGAGAGAACTGGGGCCTTCCTTTTTTCTCGCGCAGCGTTCTTACATATAAAGCCGCGGTGCGGACGGCTAAGGGAACGCCTGATCAAATCTGCTCTCCCGACTAGCCGCTGGGCTATAGTAATGCACCACTTTAAGTTATTGAATAAATCATTGCTTCCTTTGCTGGTGGCCGATGAAGCTTTCAATTTAATTGTGCAATCAGCACACAAGTAAGTAATCATAATAAAAGTCTGATGTGGCTAAGTCAAATATTTTGGGTGAGAGAATTAATTTAATTACACTACACGCAGTAGACGAGCTCTGAACTTGCTCTTTGGAGATACGCTATAGCTATAGTTTTATAGTTATTCTGTTGAAACTTCTCACATTTTTATGATTATAGCGGATCTCCCTTCTACTTAAATTTAAACATTCTAGCTTTATTTATTCGACTACTTAATCTATCTTGCTTCCTTAATTTCTAAGACAAAAACCAGAAAATCATGAATTTCAACTAAAATTTTAATTTGTGAGATCCAGAATACTGTTTCTACTAAATTATTTCGCAAAAGGAATCTAAATATAAATTTTTAAGTTTCTAGCTCTTTTCTGTTGTGCCAATGATTTTTACAGAAAAACGTCCAAATTTCGAAAATGGTTAAAGTTATTGAACTGATATTCAACACATATTGATTTAGTATTACTCCTGACATGCTAGAAACGTTTCAGGTTATTTACTTGATTTTTAAAGTATTGCGCAACATTTAGGACGTCAGAGCTAGTTACAGCGGACTGGCTGGCACACAATGGAAAGACTGATGTGAATTTTATAAGGCGTGAGTAGGCTGCTTCCCTACATCACCCTCTACTTAATTTTTTTGAATGTAAATGAAAAAAATTAATTACAAGAAGGGAAGCAAGAGTACAGCTTAACTCCCTATGAAAAATTAAAACTGAAATGTAAACACATAGAAATATTAAAAGAAAACTTATTACCTACTTCAATTATTTAAATTGCTGGCATGTTCACCGCCTCTTAAGCAACATTATCACTCAAAATTTAAGCAAAATCAATTAAACACTTTGGCATACATATTGCCTTAGACAGACAAACACATAAAAATATGTAAAATTATGAAAATCTTAAATCCATTAAATTGTCTGTAAATATTTTTACATATCCAAATTCAAATAATATAACACAGTTATTCATGATACATAAACAGATAATTATATCTTAGCAGTCTTTTCTAAACCTGAAAGAAAATTTCACAAATCATGACAATTTCATTTTTACACGCGTGGTTGTAGCCGCTTTGTCTGGTGTTCTACACTTCCATTCACAAAGGTAGAGGAGGGGAAGTTGCTATGGTGTGCGTCCTTCACGTTCACTCTAAATTACATGGGGAAAGGAGAGGGGTCACTGTGAGTTGTGTCCAAGTCACTCCACACTTTCACGCAGCTATCAGGCTGCCATTATCTGGTTTGTCCTGTAGAACAAACAAAAAGAGTGGCTCAGACTCTGTTTACTTAGTATCTAAGGGTGGGTCACAGTGAAATGGGGATATATACATTTTATCTTTCAATATGTTACTGGAACAAAGTTAACAGAACTTTTTCTATTTTACTCTCACGGTTACTTAACTGTCATAAAATCGGTAAACAAATGGCTCAAAACGCCGTTAGTCACGTACTAGAGAAAATTTATGCTCAAGGCATATAATCATAAATCCTATTTAATCTCAATTTATTATTTCTAGGCCGGAACATTGAACCAATGCTCGGTACATTCCTCACAAATCTGTGTTTTAGTTACTTAACTGACTCATCTTCGATTACCTTATTCTTAGAGATAGTATGAGTATATTTGATTAGCGGTTGTCTTCTCAGCCTCTTTGTACATGTGAGTAACTTGTGGTAATAGTACAGTTCTGAGTGTTCAAAACACACTACGTTTAGGTGACTACTAAATCCACTTATTGGTCCTCTGCTGCTGTGTCAGCTCCACATCTGCAATTATGTCCTTACTTCATCGAAGTGTATTTATGCTGAGCTATAAATAATGTTTCACGTCTGCCATTATGTTACTCAATTATGTTGCTAGTGTATGTACTTATTTAGCACTCACTCTATTAACATTTAACGCATAGGATAGCATATTTATTTCATATCTATAGTGTATTGCAGCTGATCAGTTTGCTCACGTTGCAATCAATTTCCACGTGATTGGATGCTGAAACCACAGGTAGTCTCTCTCGACCTACCCCTAAAGTGCATTAAGTAATTATGGCCGAGTGTAATGCTAAATTCCTTAAACCTATAGGACACCATGAGCTGCTCTGTCTCATCTAACATAAGGGTACCTATGGTCGCATTCACGCCTCCAACTCATAACCTCAATACGTGTAGGTGTGTCCTGTCACACACTACACCAAATAACGGCCAGCTCCAACCTTATAAATATTTCAAGGACGTGCCCTTCACGTCTCAACCACAAACACTGTTCAATTCTATTACACTGCCATTCCTTGCTACACAAGGTGAGTTCATTCTTACAACTTATCTGCCTATTTTTCATAACACTAAGCAATCTCTTTTACTTCTTTTACTATTAATTAGTAGCATACAATAGGTTTCACTGCCACTTCAGATCCTGCTTGTGCACGAATTTGTATATCTTTTTAAATTACTGTTGGTGGACCATTTCCAATAAAACAACAACTTTGTACTTATAATATTACCAGGGTTCTATACATACTTGTTACTCAAATACCTTTGTATCTTAATTACGTCATACTTCTCTATTGTTTATGTCACTGTTAGGTTTGTCACATTAGGTATTTTCTTCACTAATCGGTGGATAGAATGGTTACAGAACTTATGGCTTGATAGCCATGACGGAAAATTTTTGTATTGCAAAGAAGGAGTCAAAACTTTGGTGGATAGGAAAGATGAAGATAGAGTGAGACCTGAAATGGGAAAGAAGATCTCACCCAGCCGGGACTGCACAGCTGCCACACTGTGTAGAGGTTACAAAACAACCTACTCCTTACAGAATTCATTAGCTTAATGCTGACTTGGCAGTCATACTGGAAGATTTTAGTATTTGAGAGTAAGAGCCGAAATTTTGGTGGATAGGAAAGATGAATGAGTGAGACCTGAAAAGGAAAGAAGATCTCACACAGCTGGGACTGCACAGCTGCCACACTGTGTAGAGGTTACAGAACAACCTCCTCCCTACAACTTCTTTAGGTCGATCACGTTCCTGAGACCGAATAGCTTTTTACTCTTAGGGTACTCTAGCCTATATGCATTGGCATGTGGTTTTCCTATGATCCTGAAAGGTGCTTGGTATACGAACATGAATTTCTTTGTTTCTGCATTTATTTTCTTTGATTTTTCCTTGATTTTGACAAGGATTAACTGACCTATTTCAAAACTGGTGGGTACAGCTTTTGCATCGTGACGCTTCTTTCTTTCTAATGTTCCTTTCCTTATATTTGCCCTAGCCCTTAACTTCTTTTTGTCTGTGGATATTTGCGTTAGAATAGGGAATTCTACCATATCTGCAATCACATTGTGTGGTTCTTGGCCAAACATCAATTCACAAGGCGCAAAACCAGTTGCATCATGCCTTAAGTTGTTAATTACATTCTCAAAACACTTCATGTGCTCTGCCCAACTTGAGTGTTTCCGAGCACAATAAGTCCTGGAAAGCCTATTCAATTCTCTCATAATACGTTAACTCATATTTCCTTGGGGGAAATACGCAGATATTTTCAGATGTTTTACTCCGGCCTTATCCAGACATTCTTTAAATCTATCAGAAATAAATTGAGGCCCATTGTCTGACAGTAAATTCTTCGGAACACCAACGTTCACAAAGAAATCTTTTTCCAACTTTTCTACCAACATTTTTGCATTTGCTCTTTTAATTGGGTATAGCTTAACATATTTACTAAATCCATCCACAACAACAAAAACATGGGTGCACCCACCTCTTGAAGCAGGAAGGGGGCCAAACAAACCACAAGCCAGTAATTCTAGGGTTTCAGTTGGCTCTACTGAATGCATATCCCCTTGTATTCTGGTGTTAGCAGCACGGACTTTCTAGCACACTACACAAGATGCTAGACGCTTGGCAACATGGCAGTACATGTTGTCAAATGCAACCTTCTCTTTTAATTTGGCAATGCACTTCTTTGCACCATAGTGCCCATACCTCAGGTGTACATAGTCGATTAGTAAGTCTACATGTTGCGAGGAAAAGCACAGCTCCCACTCAGAAACACCTACCTTTTTCCTCCTAAACAGAATACCTTTATGCAGACAGTAGTGTTGCGAAACCTTATGATAGTTCGCATCTCCCAAATAGCTCTTTACTAATTTCAGCTGGTCATCTGCATTCTGCTCACATCTCAAGTTCTTAATCACCCTCTTTAATGCACTTTCTTCCTTTACTTCGTGCAACGCAAACATTCGTACTTCACTTAGGTCTGTTGCTGTAATTCCCATGTCATCACAGAGCTCCGCACTTCTAGATAACCCATCAGCTACCAAAGTATCTTTCCCTTGAATATATCTAACCTCAAGGTCAAACTGCTGGAGATACAATGACCATCTTATCAAACGAGCATTCCTCAACTTACAGGTCTTTAAAAAGGTCAACGCCTTATGGTCACTGTAAACAATTATCTTGTGACCTAATAGATACTGCTCAAATTTCTGTACCCCAAATACAATTGCCAATGCTTCCAGTTCTGAGATGCCATAATTTCTCTCTGCTGCCTGTAAAGATCGACTTGCGAAAGCTACAGTCTTGTGCACTTCTTGTACATTCTCTATTTCTACTTGGAATATCTCCACAGTTATACCATAGCCACTAGCATCAACAGACATACAGAATGGTTTTTCAAAATCAGGATGATGTAAAATAGGACTATTAATTAAAGATTGTTTAAGCACCTCGAACGCCTGTTGGCATTCTGCTGTCCAAACCCAAGGGGTATTCTTTTTCAGCAGGGGGTGAAGACAGGGTGCATTAAAAGCCTGATCACTAACAAAACGCCTATAGAACCCGAAAAGATCGAACATCGATCTCAACTGTTTCTTGTTTCTGGGAGCCTCAAATTTTTCAATGACTGCTAGCTTGCCTGGGTCAGGCAGAATACATTTTCCACTTATGATATATCCCAAGAAACCTGTTACTTTTCAGTCTTTAGTTTCATGCGACCTCTCTCAATAGCCTCTAACACTTCCTCTAATAAAACTATGTGTTCTTCCCAGGTAGAGTTGCTATTAACAGATCATCTACGTAGACTGTTATTTTATTATTTAAGGCTGGTCCTAAAACATGGCACATCACACGTACGAAAGCACAAACAGAGATATTAAGTCCGAGGGGTACCACACGGTATTGGTAACAAACTCCTTCGTACAAGAAAGCTGTGTACTTCCTTGAACTTTACGCCAGTGGCAAATTCCAACATCCACACGTGATGTCCATAGAGGTTAAGAATTTTACTCCCCGGAATTTTTGCAATAACTCGTCCATGTTCTGCAGTCTATCACTTTCCCTAACCACTATTTCATTCAACCAACAAGCGTCCAAGACCAATCTGACACTCCCATCTCTTTTTGGTACAACAACAAGAGGATTATTGTACTCACTGACCGCTATTTCAATTACACCCCACTCTAGCATTCTCTGTATCTCCTTTTGAACCGCCTCCTTCCTAGCTACATGTATTTGGTATGGCTTCCTGAAAAACACTTGGCCAAGTTTCACCTTTAATTGACATTCATAACCTTTGACCACGCCAGGTCGATTTGAAAATACCTTATGATGCCTTTTTAAAACCTGTCTCAGTTCTTCCTTCTGCTTAGCTGAAATTTTATCGATTTCCTGCAATTTAGCTTCTATTTTGTCCAAAGTAATTGCTTCTTCTTCTTCTGTGTTTAGCTTACTTTTACCAAGATTAACACCTTCGTCCCAATATCTCCTATTTTTCAGAACTCGTATAGGCAGCTCCCAAGTTTCATCATTAGTTACTACATGTTTATCAATAAAAGGTACCGTAATTACTCCGGTTATTGGCAAGACCAATTTTAACTGGCTTCTTTCAAAGTCTACAACACTCTGATAATTCAACAAGAAATCTATGCCAATTAAAACCTCAATACTGAGATTGTTTACAATTAAGCATGGATGATCAATTAAATTACCATTAATATCAAAGGGCAGTAAAGCTTCTTGCTTTACCGTTTTTGACACCTTGCCAGTAGCACCAATTATTCTTAGTCCTGATACCCTCATTACTGTAAGCTTGTCTTTACCAGGTAATGCATCAAAGAAGGACTGAGATATCGCACTCATCTCACTTCCACTGTCTAAGAGACAACGTACATTGATACCCAACATATTCACTATTATTATAGGGTGGCTTATTCTGGGTTGTACAGGTGGTTCCTCAAACTCATCCAATAGTTCCTTTTGGATTTGCCTCCAACTAAAGTGATCAACATCTGTCTTCATTACGTTTAGGTCAAAGTGTGTAGGGGTTTCCTGAACTACATTTTCAGTAGCCTTTTCCAGTTGGTCTATTAATTTCAAATCAAAACACCACACAACTTCATTACATTTAGTTTGCTGAACATGACCCAAATTACTGTAGTCTGAGCAATTCTTCCCCTCCAGACCGGGCATAACACTAGTTACAGCTAAACCACTTTCACTATTATCGTCAGGTTCCTTCTCCAGTGACAACTGGTCACAGCTACTGGGTTCATCGACCCACAACAGGCTATCCTCTACATTCTCACTTACCTCCTGTCCTAAATCTATTAGTACAGTATCAACATCCTGCACAGGCACTTTAGATAGGAGCACATCATCCTCATCGTAAATATAAGCATGAATTTCTTCTGCTTCTTCACCTGACAATTCAGTATTTTGTAGCTCTTCCGTACCGTTACACTGCTGCGCCTTCTCTTTCTCTTCCCACTTAGAAAGCGTCTCTAACACGGTATATATCAAATACTGTGAGTGATCTAATATTTCTGCTGTATCCTTAGATGCTACCGACTCCTTATCCACATGTTCTGTCTGAGTGTTCTGATCTGTCTTACCAATTACTGTAACTACTGGCTTAGGAAAAATAACCGCCTGGTGAGCGCCAGTCTCCTCATAGACGGGAACTAGTTTTCCAGTCTGTGCCTACTACTGTTACCTTTATTTGCATTATAGTTAACTGGCACAGCATTGCTTTCAACACTGTTGTTTACTTGCAAATTTTTGTTAGGAACAAAATTACTATAATTTGGATGCCATTGTTGGTTCTGGTAATTATTTCTCCAATTCCTACCTTTCTTAGGATGGCGAACACCTACTGTTCTGATGTTTACATTGCCATTCTGCTCGTTCTTAAAATTACTATTAGTGTTATTAGTATTTCTGTTATTACGTGCTTGCTCCTCATTGGCAGCCACACGCTCTACACATTCCAAATATTCAATGAAACGATCCAGATTGTCTCTAGGGGCAGATATAATTCTAGTTTGCCAATACCATGGCAGTTTGGCTTCAAGACCTAGTATTATCATTTCAGGTTTTAGCTTTTCGGCCAAATGTGACAAACGTGAGATCTATGACCTGGCAAACTCTTTAATAGATTCCTTGCCTGCATTGAAGCGTTGTCCACTCCAAAATTCTCTCAACACTTCATTTTGCTTATTGCTAGACCAATACTCATTAATGAAAGCTGTTTTAAATTCTGCTAATGTTTTACACTTCAACATAACATCAGCTGACCAACACATGGCGTCACCCGCTAAATGGCTTCTAATAAATGAGATTTTCTCTCGTTCAGACCAAGTTGGTGGAATCACATCTTCAAAATCGTTCCAGAAATCTAGCGGGTGGATATTTTTATCTGGATCGAACCACAAGAACTGCCGACACCCGATAAAAGCGGCGTATGCAGCTACAACTTGTTGCATACTACCATTACCAGAAGTTAATGAAGCTACTTTACTCTCAATGTTAGCAATGTTAGTATTAATATTTTCTACTCTCATTTCAACATTATCTACTCTTTGCACAATATGAGTAGTATCAGTTTTGATTGCGTCTACTTCTGCTTGACATATGATTACTTTTATATTAACATCTTTAAACCTATCTGCCCCCCCCCCCCCCCCCATGAACCATGGACCTTGCCGTTGGTGGGGAGGCTTGCATGCATCAGCGATACAGATAGCTGTACCGTAGGTACAACCACAAAGGAGGGGTATCTGTTGAGAGGCCATACAAACATGTGGTTCCTGAAGAGGGCAGCAGCCTTTTCAGTAGTTGCAAGGGCAACAGTCTGGATGATTGACTGATCTGGCCTTGTAACAATAACCAAAACGGCCTTGCTGTTCTGGTACTGCGAAGGGGAAAGCAGAAAGGTGGAAGGAGTATATAGAGCGTCTATACAAGGGCGATGTACTTGACAACAATATTATGGAAATGGAAGAGGATGTAGATGAAGATGAAATGGGAGATACGATACTGCGTGAAGAGTTTGACAGAGCAATGAAAGACCTGAGTCGAAACAAGGCCCCCGGAGTAGACAACATTCCATTGGAACTACTGACGGCCTTGGGAGAGCCAGTCCTGACAAAACTCTACCATCTGGTGAGCAAGATGTATGAAACAGGCGAAATACCCTCAGACTTCAAGAAGAATATAATAATTCCAATCCCAAAGAAAGCAGGTGTTGACAGATGTGAAAATTACCGAACTATCAGTTTAATAAGTCACAGCTGCAAAATACTAACGTGAATTCTTTACAGACGAATGGAAAAACTGGTAGAAGCGGACCTCGGGGGAAGATCAATTTGGATTCCGTAGAAATGTTGGAACACGTGACGCAATACTAACCGTACGACTTATCTCAGAAGAAAGATTAAGAAAAGGCAAACCTACATTTCTAGCATTTGTAGGCTTAGAGAAAGCTTTTGACAATGTTAACTGGAATACTCTCTTTCAAATTCTGAAGGTGCCAGGGGTAAAATACAGGGAGCGAAAGTCTATTTACAATTTGTACAGAAACCAGATGGCAGTTATAAGAGTGGAGGGGCATGAAAGGGAAGCAGTGGTTGGGAAGGGAGTGAGACAGGGTTGTAGCCTCTCCTCGATGTTATTCAATCTGTGTATTGAGCAAGCAGTAAAGGAAACAAAAGAAAAATTTGGAGTAGGTATTAAAATTCATGGGGAATAAATAAAAACTTTGAGGTTCGCTGATGACATTGTAATTCTGTCAGAGACAGCAAAGGACTTGGAAGAGCAGCTGAACGGAATGGACGGTGTCTTGAAAGGAGGATATAAGATGAATATCAACAAAAGCAAAATGAGGATAATGGAATGTAGTCAAATTAAATTGGGTGATGCTGAGGGAATTAGATTAGGAGATGAGACACTGAAAGTAGTAAAGGAGTTTTGCTATTTAGGGAGTAAAATAACTGATGATGGTCGAAGTAGAGAGGATATAAAATGTAGACTGGCAATAGCAAGGAAAGTGTTTCTGAAGAAGAGAAATTTGTTAACATCGAGTATAGATTTAAGTGTCAGGAAGTCGTTTCTGAAAGTATGTGTATGGAGTGTAGTCATGTATGGAAGTGAAACACGGACGATAAATAGTTTGGACAAGAAGAGAATAGAAGCTTTCGAAATGTGATGCTACAGAAGAATGCTGAAGATTAGATGGGTAGATCACATAACTAATGAGGAGGTATTGAATAGAATTGGGGAGAAGAGGAGTTTGTGGCACAACTTGACAAAAAGAAGGGACCGGTTAGTAGAACATGTTTTGAGGCATCAAGGGATCACAAATTTAGCATTGGAGGGCAGCATGGAGTGTAAAAATCGTAGAGGGAGACCAAGAGATGAATACAATAAGCAGATTCAGAAGGATGTAGGTTGCAGTAGGTACTGGGAGATGAAGAAGCTTGCACAGTTCAGAGTAGCATGGAGAGCTGCATCAAACCAGTCTCAGGACTGAAGACCACAACAACAACTGTACTAATTAATGACCATCATGTGAGTTTAAACCTCAAGAAAGTGACAAGTAAATTTTTTTCCCAAGTATGTTGGCCCATACAGAGCCGAGGAGGTACCACACCCCAAATCATTATATTTGTTAGAGCCAACAAGGCAGAAAGAGAAAGGTTTATACAACATGGAAATGATAAAGAAGTAGAGACAGTTAACTGCTTGGCAGAAAAAAAGTTAGTTGGCTATGAATTTGAAGAATACGGTACAAGGCATATTATGTCATGATTACCGAGGATGTAACGGATGATTTTTGTTAACTTTCGTATTAATTTGGTGTATTGTAGGTGGGTTTGTGTTTGAGGTTTGGGATTTGTGCGTACTACATGTCTCTCTCTCTCTCTCTCTCTCTCTCTCTCTCTCTCACACACACACACACACACACACACACACACACACCTACAGACTACACCAGACTACACACCTATAGACTATACACAAACAAAAATGATTTGATGTATTCTTTTTTAGGTTTGTCACTGTTTGAAGGGGAGGGAGGAATCATATAGGATGTCCTACTAATAAGTTTGATACAGAAATGACAAGCCAACGCCTAAGAAGGAAAGGGAGTTTTGGGGGGAGGAAAACAGACAGGAGATCTTGTAGTGGAAAAGCGGAAGATAGCTGGAGTTTCATGGAGTGTGCAGCCTTAAGATGAGGTGAAGTGAAAGGGGAGAAGTACTGAAGTAGTCAATGAAGTATTAGGAAAGGAGGGTGAGGTACTTCAAATTGGGAGTTGTGGGTAATTAATCCCCAAAGAAGGGAGCTTATGTCAGGTTTGGGTGGACCCTTGGAAGGGAGGATCCCAACCACTTTAGAAGAAAGAAGACGAGAAGACGTACATCACACCAACCAGGCCTACGAAATAAGAGGATTCCCTGGAAAGGTAGTCTACAAGAAGGGAGAAATGCTTAAGGGTGATATTTTCGAAAAATAGGAATAAGGACCCTGCTTGAGGGAGCACCTCCGAACTGGATAATAAATTGAGAAAGTAAAAAAGCTAACTCTGTAGTTTACCGCAAGTATCTGAGTCTCTGCGTAATTTGATATTTGATCTTAAAATTGTGTGTGATGAATGCTTTCTCCAAAGTCAAGAATACAAATGAATGGAATTAATGGTTAAAGACCTGAAAGTCAGTAAT
Organism: Schistocerca cancellata; assembly: GCF_023864275.1. Taxonomy (NCBI): domain Eukaryota; kingdom Metazoa; phylum Arthropoda; class Insecta; order Orthoptera; family Acrididae; genus Schistocerca; species Schistocerca cancellata. Next base: position 595,273,127 of record NC_064631.1, on the reverse strand, counting down.
GTAATTATGGTTCACTCAATGTCACTTTGCTAGCCAAAGTATAGGAACTATTAAATATGAAACAGCAGAGTTAATGGAAATTCTAATTAGAGGATATGTATGTTCGTATTGATTAATTGTTAAGTGTATACTTGTAACATCTTTTCCTTAGTGGAGGGATATATAGTGATCCATGCCATTCATGGAAGGGCATGTACCACATACGTCAAATATAAAGCTCAGCATAAAGATGTGCGTGGTCACAATTAGTGTGTAAACATCAGGCCATGTACTGTAGAAAAGTACTACTCAATAAGTGTGAAATGTACCCGCTGGAGAACATTTGTAATCTGCATGGACCAAGGAAGAATGAAGGAGCTCTGGGGCCAAGGAAGGTGAATATGATGTATATAAGTGTTTGTTGTTTTATACTGTTCACAGACATGTTAATGAGAGGTTTTTGAGACCGTAATAATAGTTGGTTCTGGGTGTAGTAACTTACCATGTAACGTGTAACTGTTTATGGAAGCTTGTGACAATATACAGAGTTAATTAGAACCAATCTACATGTTACTTAAGTAGAGAAGCAATGTTTTGTTTTATAGCCACTTCACTTATAGAAATGTGCTCGGAAGAAAGAAGTTTGATGCTGAGGAAGAACATAACTGGACGCTGAGATAAATCATAAGAGTTTCAAGGCTGAATCTCTACACCAATCTAATAAGGGAGTGGCGGTGTTAGGTTTAACTTCATAGAGTAATAGGTCTAGAACAGACATTGCTCAAGCTGTCAAAACATTGCCACTCAAGCTGAACGTACCAGTCTTCAGCCATTAATAAACACACCACCCATTCTTTACTTTAAAAAAAAAATCAAGAAGAGTTATTTGTTTTCTCCTTCCAATGTACTGTAATGACTGAAGTTGTCATTCCAGTTGGTTTATGTTTGTTATAACTGACTTGTGTACATTAAACAATGAAAAGTAGTTTGTGACAGCATCTAGCCTTGTACAGCAGCTGCAACAGCCCCCTCCTATTCCTCTTCCTCTTCTTCTTCATGATTGCTGTCACCATCACTTTCTATCTCACAGTGTTCTTTCACTAGAATTTCGCATGTCTCAGTCATCTCGGGTGTAGAAGTCGAAACGTTGTGTGATAGATGCTCACTTGCCACACTGATACTTGCTTGGAACTGTGGGTTGAACATCCTTGGTGTAAGTGCTCTGGCAGCATGGACCATACCCTGCTGCTGCAAAAACTTGACAGCATTGGTATCAGAGGTACACCTAACAACTGGCTTAGATCTTATCTTACTGGCCACAAGTAATATTATAAATCAACCTGACACTATTCTGAATTGTGAATTGTGGTTTATTTGTCTCATAACTTACACGACCTAAATCATTTGATTCAGTTTTAGGAGACATATCAAATTGTGGTAAAATTTCACCATAAACAAAGAACAACTGATGTTAACAAACAGCATCATAATAATAATAATACACTTTTCATAAATGGAAAATCCAGGATGGATTGTAGCAATATTATTAAAGGAAAGTTACTATTCAGCATATAATGGAGATGTGCTGAGTCGCAGATAGGCACAACAAAAAGACTGTCACAAATAAAGCTTTCGGCCATTAAGGCCTTTGTCAGCAACACACACACGCACACACACACACACACACACACACACACACACACACACACGACTGCGGTTTCAGGCAACTGAAACCACATTGCAAGCAGTAGCACCAGTGCATGATGGGAGTGGTGACAGGGTGGGGCAAGGAGGAGGCTGGGGTGGTGAGGGGGAGGGATAGTATGGTGGGGGTGGCAGACAGTGAAGTGCTGCAGGCTGCAGGTTAGAGGGAGGGCAGAGATGAGGTAGGGAGGGAGGGGGAGGGAAGTAGCAGAAAAGGAGAGAGGTAAAAAGACTGAGTGTAATGTTGAAATGACGGCTGTGTAGTGCTGGAATGGGAACAGGGAAGGGGCTGGATGGGTGAGGACAGTGACTAATGAAGGTTGAAGCCAGGGGGGTTATGGGAATGTAGGATCCCTCCTGTGCAATTCACAAAAGCCGGTGTTGGTGGGAAGGATCCACATGACACAGGCTGTGAATAAGCCATTGAAATGAAGGGTGTCATGTTTGGAAGTGTGTTCAGCAGCAGGGTGGTCCACTTGCTTTTTGGCCGTGAGGGAATGTGGGGGAGGTTTGGAGGTTGTTGTAGAAGTGGTGGACAGTGGTACTCCAAGGTGGGAGTAGGAAGTGAGCAGGATGGAGAGCTTTTATAGGTACTGTTGTGCATGTTGCTCAAGTTCCTGCAGGGCAAGAGTTTCAGTGTGTATTATGGGTTCCAAGAATTTTTGATTGCATAACAGGAGAATTTTGCAGATGGAGAGAAGGTACTGTAAGGGGGTTTGGGCTTGGTTGATATGGTTTTGCAGGACTATGTTGGTGAGGGCAAAAGATTGGCAGGATCTGAAGAGGTGGAGGTCATTTTGGAAGGAGGGGTGGCAGCCAGAGATTGGTAATTTGACAGTAAGGCCATTTGGGGGGGATTCCATGAGCCAAGCAACAAGGCAGGAACAGTATGTAGAACTGGGATCTAACTAGGGATAAGGAAACTTTTCTGTGTTGATGCAGATGGAAGGAGCAAGGATCCATGGTAGTGAAAAAAATGTGAAAAAACATGTAAATAATGTAGAATTACGTCCGATAAATTTCACAAAAATACACCCAAATAAGTGTGAAAATTCATGTAAAAGATGCAAAAGAGGGAAACAATATGAAATCTAAGGGAATCAACGATAGTGAAAGGTGAAAACTCACTAAAATTTGTGAGAAGTCACAAGGATCAAGGATTCTATGTGGGCTTGAAAACCAATAAGCTGTCTGTCTGCATTAATGGCCACCGACAAACTGTGGCCAAAAAACAAGTGGTCCACCCTGTTGCTGAACACGCTGCCAAACATGACAGCCTTCATTTCAATGACTGCTTCACAGCCTGTGCCATATGGATCCTTCCCACCAACACCAGCTTTTTTGAATTGCGCAGGTGGGAACTTTCCCTGCAATACATCTTACAATTCTGTAAGCCTCCTGGTTTCAGCCTTTGTTAGTCACTGTACTGCTGCTGGCAATGTGGTTTCAGTTGCCTGAGACTGTAGTTGTGTGTGTGTGTGTGTGTGTGTGTGTGTGTGTCTATTGTTGATGTAGGCCTTAATGACTGAAAGCTTTATTTGTGACAGTCTTTTTGTTGTGCCTATCTGCGACTCAGCATCTCTGCTATGTGGTGAGTAGCAACTTTCCTTTTCATAATATTGTAATAACACAATTGTGTTATATATACATACATTAAAATCTAACACTTAATTACCCTTTGCTCAAATTATAATTTCATCCTCAATGAATTTGTCTATTGAATAGTAGCATTCTCCCACAGAATCTGGTGTAGCCTCATTATTAAAATTTCTGGGTACATATTAAATATGTTTTTGCCCATTAACTCATTATGTATTGCCATCCTCATATGCTGTGGGGTCTGTGCATATAATTTCAACTGGTGTGTGGGTAGCATAAGATTATTTTTATTCTCGTGTTATATGTACGGTTAAAATGATTCTCTTCAAATAATTTTTGTCTGCTGTGTAGGGGAATCATAATTTCATAAATGTATATGGAGGGGACAGTTAGGATTTGTAATTTCCGAAACAATGGGTGGCTGTGCAGTACGCATGATTGGATGATTTTCTTTTGCAGTTTCAGTATTCTAGATACACTACTTAAACTTATACCGTATCTAATGATAGATTCAAAATAATTATGATAAGCAATTTTTTGTGTATTCAAGTCAGACGAATTTGCTAGTATTTGCATTGCAAATGCAAAACTGCTTAGTTTATTTGATGGAAGTCAGTATGTGTATCCCAGCTTAAGTTCTTGTCCACATTTAGTCCCAGGAATTTGACCATGTCAACTTCTTTCATTGGTTGATTGTTATGTTGTATTTTAAGTTCCATACATTTTGAATGTTTGGTTTTGAAATGTACCCTATGGGTTTTGCAATGTTCAATTTCAACACCTTTAACTGGAACCAGTTTTCTAAGGTATCCAGTGTGCTTACAATGGAGCTCAGAATGTTTTCTGCATCATCATCATCTTCAATTCTGCATCATCATCTTCAATTAAAACAGAAGTATCATCTACAAACAAAACTGATTGGGAATTTATATTTATGGGTAAGTCATTTACGTAGAATAGAAACAGGATTGGCCTCAAAATGGAGTTTTGAGGCACACCTTGTGATACTGTACGCCATTTAGAATAACAATTCACTGCATCTGAGGTGATAGTTACCATTTGTTTTCTGCTGTGTAAATATAATGTTAGCCAATTTAGAGCATTGTCCTTAATCCCCTATTTGTCTAATCTGTAGTTAAGCAAGTCATGGTTCGTGGAGTCAAATGCTTTTGTGAGATCACAGAAGATACCTGTAACTTTACTTTTCTGATCCAATGATTAGCCTATCTTTTCAGTAAAGTTATTCACTACATCCAAAGTGGTTTTTCCTGGTTGAAATCCAAATTGATTACTTATAATATATCATATTTTACAATAAAATTTTTGATCTGGTTTGCAACTACTTTCTCTAACGCCTTTGACAGGACTGGAAGAACAGAAATAGACCAATAGTTTCCCATGTCTTCCATTTACCCTTTCCTGAACAGTGGTCTGACTTCAAAACATTGGGAAAGCATCCCTGTTCAAAAGACTGGTCGAATATTTTAGTTAAGGGAGGTACTATTATACCACACACTGTTTTAATCACTTTATTAGGTATCCCATCCCACCCAGCAGAATTTTAATTTTTAATCATAATATAACATTTTCAATATGCTTTATTGTGACTTTTCTAAAATCTGTAAGATTCTTGGTGGATTCCAAAGGAATTTACTTAACTCTGATATTCTGCTATATCAACGTCTCACTTTGCCACATACATGAAGAATTCATTTAAACCCTCTGATAGTTGGGCTGGGTGTACAATAAAGCTGTCATATACTGTAAACCTAGATATTTCATAATTTTTAATTCTCATACCTAACTCTGATTTAACAACTGACTGCACTGCTTTTGTTTTACTTTTGTGTTGTACAATGAACTTCTTGTTTGCCATTTGTTTGGCTGCCTTCACAACTTTTTTAAAATATAGCTTAATAATGATGAAAATACTCAGTGAAACATCTGTATTTATTATATTTCAGTTCATTGTGGGGTTATCCATTTAAGTTTATTAGTCGTTTTGTTGAATGTGGTTCTAAGCAAAAAAGTTTCATTAAATATTTCGAGAAAGCTACTTAAAAATTGTTAAAGTTACTATTACTTGACATACAGCTGGTAACCACTCTCAACTTATTTCTAAATGTAACTGAATTTTTTTCATTGGAGTTCCCTTTCATATGGCTTTCGTTACATGGAACTTCTTTCTTAATTTTTGGTAGTTCAATGAATAATGCAGAGTGGTCAGTGATTCCTAAATCTATGCAAAATTTATAAGCGCCTTCAAATACATAATTTGCTATAATATTATCAAATACAGGTAGCTGACTGTGCATTTTCTCTAGTGGGTTGCATGAAGTGAATTTTGAAGCCAAAGTTTTTTATTAAGTCAGTGATTTTGGACACATCATTGCTTTCAACTATGATATTAATATTGAAATCTTCAGCTATTACTATTTTTTTCCTTTTTTCTTAACTGAGTTTTTCAAGCAGGCAATGAAATTTCACCAGAAAAGCTTCAATTTAGCTTTCTCTGGTACTCTATAAATAGAAACTACTATGACATTTAGGCCCCTTAACTCCATACAGTAGCTTTGAAATATACACATTTCACTCAAATGATTAAAATCATTTCTCATGTTTTACATCAGGATGAGTAAGTATGCAAGAGCCTCCATGTGATTTCTCTCGTCTACAAAAGCTGTTGGCTAATTTGAAATTTTCAATTTTATTAAGAATTTTAATATTGTCAGATGTACGCCAGTGTTCATTGAGGCAAGTAATTTTGATATTTCTGCATTCAGACAGAATAATTTGTAAATAGTCCACTTAATGACTTTTGTCTGAAAAGTCAACACAAAGACCATTTATATTCAAGAGCATTATTTAGGGACATTCTTTTCTATTTATGGTCTCAAATATACTCTTTCTTGGGTACCATTTCAGTCTTGCCGTTTTCGTTTCCAAACACTGTTTCTCAACCCCATTATTTCTTATAAATCTTCCCTGTTTTACAGAATTTCACATGTATCCGTGAAAATATTACTAAAAATTTTGGATCCTAACCTATTTAAGGGGACCACACTGTGGCTCAGGTAAAAATAAATCGATTTTTGGTTTTCATCATATTTTGATAGATTAAGGTTTTATTTAAGTACTCTGAAAGGGATTTTGCTGAAAAAAAATTTTCTGAGCATTTAAAGAGCATTTTCTTACCACGTGTGTTTATGTGCCACACCCACTTTTCTGCATATATTTTAGATCTTTATATCCCCTACATTGCATAGTTGGTTTTTTTTTTTTTTTTTTTTTTTTTTTTTGTATGTTGGCTATCCTTGGAATGCAACGGTTGGTATTCTTTTGTTTCTGCTGTTTGTAAACAACACGCTTTCAAACACGCAGTTAGTTTTGTTCAAGTGTGATTGCGAGTAGTTGTTATACTTACGTTTGCATTGCTTGTTTTATTGTGTTTATTGAAGATGACAAAACGTAAAGGCATTTTCAAGAAACAACAATTTAGAGGAAACAAGTTTAGAAAGCTTTCTGTACAAGAGGTTATGTCGCCTGGCAACAATGTTTCTAATTGTAATACTTCAATAAGTGCATCATCAAAGTAGCTCTCACCATTTCAAGAGAGTTACAACGAATTTACTGTAAGTGACAAGGGGTGCAGTAACATTATTATAAATTTGAGAATATTATCAGATGTAATTTATAAATTTGTACAATGTAGACAGTGTGGTGAGTCACAGAGTGTGAAAATTTGTGAAGAGTGCCAGTGGGAGAAAAGGCCTAACAATTGCTTTGGATTTAATTTGCACTAAATGCTCAGCTGTGATTTCATTTAGGAGTTCTTCAAAACCAGATGCAAGTGGCCCTTATGAAATCAATACTAGATTAGTTTATGCCTTATGATCCATTGGCAAGGGCATAGCTGCAGGGAAAACATTTTGTTCAGTGATGAACTTACATCAACCACGAAATAAATTTGAAAAAACTGACTGCAGTATTAGAGAAAGCTGTATGTGAGTTCAGTGAGGAAAGCATGAAACTGGCTGCTAGGGAAGCAGTGGAAGAAAATGATGGATGTTCGGATATGCCAGCTGAACTTGATGGAAGTTGGCAGAAAGGAGGACATACTTCTCTAAATGGAGTAGTGACTGCCACGAGTGTAGACACCGGTAAAGTGTTAGATATGGAGATAATGTCTAAATATTGCCAATGGTGTAAAGTCACTGAACATAAAGAACACTACTGTGTGGCTAATTTTAGAGGAACAAGTGGTTGTATGGAAGTTCATGGAGTACAACAAATATTTCATTGCTCCGTAGGAACAAGAGGCGTACGATACACCAAATTTTTGGATGATGGTGACAGTAAGGCATACAACAGTGTGGTGACCTCTAAGCCGTATGGAGATGCCGCTATTAACAAAATAGGATGTGTAGGCCATGTTCAAAAATATTTGGGAACAAGGCTGAGAGAACTAACTGTTGATATGAGAGGAAAAAATTCGAAGATGGAAAATTGTTGACCGGACAGGGTTGGTTAACTAACACTGAAATAGAAAACTTGCAGGAATACTATGGGTAGGCAATTAGGAGAAATAAAGAAAATCTGGAGGCAATGAAGAGAGAAGTTTGGGCCATATTCTTCCATAAGTCCTCTACTGATGATAAGCCGTGTCATGGATTGTGTCCATCAGGAGAAAATTCGTGGTGCAAATAAATAGGGCACAGGCAACTGGAGAATCTTATTCTCACCAGTATTCTCTTCCTGCTGCTGTTATTACAGCAATTAAACCTATTTTCAGAGACTTGGCTCATCCTGACCTTCTAAGGAAATGTCTGCATGGGCAGACACAGAACCCAAATGAATGTTTCAGCACCATAATTTGGAACTGCCTTCCTAAAACTGTATTTGTAGGCATGCATACAATGAAGCTAGGAGTTCATGATGCTCTTATTACTTTCAATTGTGGTAATATTGGAAAGTGTTGGGTACTGAAAAAACTGGGAATTAATCCTGGTGAAAATACGATCACTGGGCTGCAACATTGCAGTAAAATGAGGATAGCCGATGCAGACAGGTCTGCACCTAATATAGCGAAATAAGCAAGACAAACATCCAGGAAGGTGAAAAAGAAGCTGGAAGACCTGCTAGAGGCCAAAGAAGGGCCATCATTCACAGCAGGATAGTTTTAATTAACTGTAATAACAAATTTTAGAAGTTTTTTCTTTAAAGTCAATTTCCCACAAACTAAAATTTTCAGTACGTATGCCCATTATATCAGAAACTATCATAGATAAATGAATGAAATTTTCTGAGACTCTGCATAACATAAAAAGCCACCTCTGGTACTACATTCATTAATATTCCCCCCCCCCCCCCCCCTTACGAAGTTCACAAAAAAATATTTTCTGCAGAAAAACCTTAATATTTTTTTGTTAATAAATTAAAAAAAGTATTTCTTAAAAACTATAAAATGGATAACGTAGATTTTAGTACAGTTGACTCTATTAGCATCATGTAACATTCAGTAAAAATATTAAGGTCCTGCATCAAATAGTTTTTTCAGATATGGGTCAAATAATTGCCTAAACTAACATGGGTTAGATAGGCAGGGTGTGGTCCCCTTAAATGCGGACTGTCTTTACCCTAACATTTATTGCTTAAGAATTTATTAGGATTTATGAACACAGCTTCTAGATCATTACAGTTTTTGTTTAAGTCATGGTTTATTCTCTTAGTATATCGATCACTGACTGATCTTCTGTAGATAATACCACTCATCATGATTCTAGACATTTTGTCGAGGCTACAGGCAGATCGAATTAAATTTCTTGTTTCACTTACAATTTCCTCATCAGTGTGCTTCTAAGAGAATTTGTACATACATGAATGAAGATTCCTGTGTAATTCTTCCGAGATGTCTCTGCTGAACTATCCTGTAAGCTGTACATGTTGCTAAAGTGTTTCTTCAACTGGTGGGTCTTGATTCCTATTTTGGAATTCAGAACTACCACATTTTTTAGCAGAGAATCAGCTATAATAAGGAATTCAATTTTTTCACTCTTTTTTTTTTCATTACTGATACATATCGAATTCTTTTACTGTAAATTATACTTGTCTACTTGTATTTATTTTTGGTTCTTGAGACTTCGGCACGAGTTTCTTCCTTAGGTGCAGCAGCCTCATTGTTTGAGCTAATAACTGTATCATTCCGCCGATTTTTGATTACAAAGACGTTAGGTATGGCATACCACAGGGCTTAGTGCTGGGTCCCATCATATTTTTTATGTATGTAAATGACCTAGCATTAACCAAACAGTGTCATAGCTCTATCAAGTTTGCAGATGACACAAGCGTTTTAATCAGTGGGAAGACAGCAGAAATGTTACAAGCAACACTGACTGAGAAACTAACTAGTGTTGCAAACTGATTCAGCCGAAACAAACTAATAAAAAATAAAGGTAAAACAGTAGTGTTTTCATAATGTCAAGAGAAACAGTGAAGAGGATATAAAATTTCAGACACAGATATTGCAGGTGTAGCTAATACAAAATTTTGGGGTACCTGGTTCCAAAATAACCTTACTGGTAGCATATTTAAGAGACTAAGTACCATATACTATTTAATGAGAATGCTTGAAAACTGTTGTCATAAGGACTGTCTAATGACTGTTTCTTTATGCTAATACACATTCTATTCTGAAGTATGGGATCACTTTCTGGGGTAACTCGCCATCCTGCCTATAACTCATTAGGATGCAAAAAAGAATAGTGAGAATATTGGCGGGAATAATAAGGAAAAACTTTGCAGGCCACTACTTAAAAGAACGGGGATTCTTTATGTATTTGCATCTGTGATAGTGCAGTGTTTATTAAGAAATATGCAAAAACAAATCCTAGTGTCCTCCTCAGAAATGAAATTCTTCTTCATCACAACACAAGACAGGAAACAGACTTTCAAATGCCTCCCACCCCCCTTTTGGGTCCAGGGGTTAGAATAGGCCCGAGGTATTCCTGCCTGTCGTAAGAGGTGACTAAAAGGAGTATCACATGTTTTTACGGCAATGCCCATCCTGCCAGGTGGCCTTTGCTGCGGCTGGGTGGCACCCGTGGGGAAGGCCCCTGGTCGGAATGGGTGGCATCAGGGTGGATGACGCACCATGAAGCATAGTACGCCATCTCTTGTTGGTGGTCAAACACCAGCAATCTCTAAGCGGCCAAGGTCTAACAAAGTCTAAGAAACATGACTTTAAATTGTCTGTCCCCCCTCCCTGCAACAGCATGGGAGGAACACCGAGCTAAGGATGGCAGCGAAGCTTATTCACCCCAGTACCTCATATGTACGAGAGTGGCTGGGGAATCTTTCTTGTCAATGAAACCTCAGTTTTTTGTGCAGCATTTAGAGGACAAGTTTGGGGAGTTAGAGGGCTTGTCCAAAATGCGGTCAGCATCGGTCTTGATCAAAACAGCACCCTCTGCCCAGTCATGGGCATTACTCGCCTGTGACAAACAGGGGGATGTTTCTGTTTCCATCATGCCCCATAAGAGCTTAAATATGGTCCAGGGTAACATATTTCACAGGGACCTTCTTTTGCTGTCTGACAATGAGCTGTGCACCACTGGGATCAAAGGGATAATCAGGTTACCACTGGTGCCTTCATCTTGGTCTTCAAGGGTGACACATTACCCGAGAAGGTCAAGGTAATGTTCTACCATGACATAACGCCATATACCCCTCCCCCGATGGTGTGCTTTTAAGTGCTCGAATTTCGGCCATATGTCTTCCTGCTGTACTTCCAGCATCACCTGTTGGGATTGTTGATGTGCTTCGCATCCCAATACTCCCTGTGCCTTACCTCCCATCTGTGTCAACCGCAGAGGGCACCATTCGCCTTGCTCGCCAGACTGCAGGATTCTCCAGAAAGAAAGAAAAATAATGGAATACAAGAGCGTGGACTGACTGACCTACACTGAGGCTAAGAGAAAATATGAGAGGCTACATCCTGTGAATATAACGTCAAACTACGCTGTCGCTATAACAGTGGTTCTACCATCTTCCGTTCTGCCTCATACAGTTGGCTCTCAGAGCCATCAGACTCCACCTGCCTGCTTGACAGTGGGGGACACTTCCCTCTCTGTTGTTCCTGCACAACCAACTTCAGGAGCAACACCCCTGCCAACCATCCGGGAGTCAGTCCCCACTTCTCAGCCCGAGAAGCATAAGTCTTCTTCGGCTCCTCTCACCAGGAAGGGATCCCTTGGGTCACTCCCTTCCCAGGTTCCTGCCAGTAGCAAAGCTGACACCCGCCAGTGGCTGAAGCAGCCACAGGTAGCTGGTCGTGGGGTTTCACCGTCCTCCTAAGTCCCTCAGACTGAATCAGTGAAGCCCTCCCAGCCAGGCAAACCTAAGGAGCAGCGAGAGAAACCTAAAAAGAATAAGACCCCCAAGAACCAAGGCGCTGCGGTGACACCCACACCACCACTACCTACAAGCTCTGTGTCTGAGGATGAAGTGGAGATTCTGCGTCCACTGAGGACGTAGTTCTTGCTGGGCCCTCAGACACAATGGATGTTGATCGCACAGGTACTCATCTGGTGTGGCAGCAGGTGACTCTGAGGTGGAGGCTACCTCATTGAGTGTGAGGGAATATGGAATAGTTGTAGGTAAACAAACAGAATTCTCTCAGATACAGATTTATTCACACTTAGCTTCTACACAGATACAAGTCCGGAGGCTAACTGCCGTTAGCGTCCAACATCCTGCCCAAAGCCTTCCCCTCAAAGATAGCACACTTACGCACTGAACAAATATCGATATTTATGGCGCTCTACGCCACATAGCCCTCCCCCCCCCCCCCCCCCCGCACAATATGGAGTACGTCCCTGTGAATGGGGGGGGGGGGGGGGGGGTGAGAAGTTAGGAAGCTAACTTACAGTTCTTCTGTGTCAGGCGGAAGCGGTCGACTGGTAGGAGACCGGGGGGTGAAACCCGGTACGTCAATGGCGAAGTCAGCAAGCGACGCCGGCGGCTGAAGACGACATCCCATCCTGGAGTGGAGGTGTTGCACTTCGTCAACCAGCAGGCGGAGAATCACCTTGCCAGAAGGCCTAACAAAGGCACGCAAATTGCCACACGCAGCACTTCTGGTCAGTTTGAAGCGGCGCACCACACAAGATTCTGCACTTCCTCCCTCAACATTGTCACACGCGAGTACCACACACACCGTATCGCCATCTACGACAACAGATAATTTATGTATGTCATCAGGGTGTACATGTGTTGTGAATTCTTGGGTGGCACCGGTACGAGCAATGGTAGGGAGGCATGGAGGTGTGGGAAAGCCATGGCAGGGGGAAGCATCTGCTAAGAGGGGGGTGGCAGGTGCACTGGACTGCGCAGGAGACAACCTCGGGCGATCAGCTGACAGACGAGGGAGCGTGACCGAAGGCAACGAGGAGCCAGCATGGCTTGAACGGCATGACGAAGAGCTGTCACACGAAGATGGTAACACAATGGTAGAATCCGAGTGGTTGGCAGTTCGACTGCGAGAGCTGTGAGGAGTGAAGCCCCAAAAAGATTGGCCACTCGAATTAGATGAACGCGGAGAAGGAGCAGTGCTCGGCAGAGAAGCACGCTGTGGAGAATCAATACCCGAATGCATGGTATGGGAAGATGGATGGCCGCTCGAAGCAGGAGTGGGAGAAATAGGGGCAGAATCAGGGACGTTCACCTGAGGCTCAATGAAAGCTGGTTTCACTCAGTTGAGTGAGACCGTGGTTACAGAATCTTTTATGAGGAGATCCATGTTATTCTCAGAGCGTTTGACGACCTTGTAAGGACCTTTATAGGGCAACTGAAGTGGGGCTTTGACTGAGTCGTCTCTGAGAAACACGTACTCACAAGAGTCTAGCGTGCACGGTACGTACACGCGCGGAGGTGTATGAGCAGCCGGAGGTGGCGGCTGAATTTTGCTGCAGTGCAAGCGCACCCGCTCGAGAAGTGAAGGGAGTTCAGAGGGCCGTGGAAGTGGGGTGGGAGTGACTAATTCTCCAGGCAAAACCAGAGGTTGGCCATACACAAACTCGGCTACGGAACCCTTGAGGTCTTCCTTGAAAGTCGCACGAAGGCCAAGAAGCACGAAGGGCAGTGCCTCTGTCCATAGTGAGTCATGGCAACCCAGGGCAGACTTTAAGGTGCAATACCATCGCTCGACAAGCCCATTGCTTTGGGGGTGGTATGCAGAAGTATGAATTTTGACAATACCACACATTTTACATAGGTCAGAGAAAACTGAAGACTCGAATTGTCGCCCCTGGTCAGTGGTGAGGTAAACTGGTGAGCCAAATCAAGAGATCCACGAATCTAAGAATGCTCGACTTACTGTCTCAGAGGTACTGTTCAGAATAGACACAGCCTCAGCCCACCGACTCATCCTGTCAATAGCTGTAAACAAGTAATGGAAACCCTCGGAGGGGGGCAAAGGGCCTTCGAGGTCGACATGAACATGGTGAAACTGGCCTGGTGGTTGGGCAAAACAACCCAGGGGTGGGGAAGTGTGCCTGGAAACTTTGTTCTGTTGACACAACATGCATGCCCTTGCCCAAGACTTACATTCGCGGCGCATGTCTCTCCAGACAAACCATTCAGCTACCAGACGGGTGGAACTTTGACACCGGGGTGTGCTAATGTGTGTAGTTTGTCAAAGACCTGGCGTTGAAGGGGCTTAGGAATGAATGGCCGCAACATACCAGTCGATTCATCACACCACACTAAGTCAGATATGCCAGGGAAAATAGAGTGTACCGGTTGGAGAGAGGAGCTGTGGTCCGAAATTAACTGCATGGTATCGGGGCCTGCCGATTGCAACCGAGGTAGGTCCGTTAGGTCAATTAAGGTTGTGACAGCACCAACACGCAAGAGAAAATCAGCAACCACAATGTCTGCTCCTTGGATGTAGTGAATGTCATTTGTAAATTGCAAGATGTAATTGATGTGACGAAAGCGTCGTGGGGGCGGATCAGCCGCAGGATTTTTTATGGCAGGAACCAACGGCTTGTGATCAGTGAGCACATAGAAATCTCGTCCCTCAACATCAGTTCTGAAGTGTCTTATGGCCTCGTAAACTGCAAGTAATTCTCTGTCGAATGCTGAGTATTTCTTCTGCGCATTGTTTAGCTTTTTTGAGAAAAACTGCAGGGGGGTCGTAACATCGTTGTATGTCTGACTTAGTACTGCGCCGATAGCATTGTCACTAGCGTCAGTAGTGATAAACATTGTGGCGTCCGCACGTGGGTGAGCAATAGTGACAGCAGAGGCCAACAGCTGTTTGAGTTCATTAAATGCCTTGTCCATGTCTGGTGTCCATGGTACCTCGCGGGTGCCAGAAGTTTGTGGGCCAGCGAGAGCATCTGTGAGAGGAGTCTGCACCGCAGAAGCGGCTGGCAAATGTTTTCGGTAATAATTAACTGTTCCGATGAACCTGCGTAATTCCCTGTAGGTCTGAGGGCGTAGCATCTCGAGAACAGGCTTGATCTAGTCCTGCGGTGGTGTCAGACAGTCCGATGACACAACATAACTTAGGAATGTGACGGATGACTGGTGCAATTGAGTCTTTTTATTGTTCAGTTCAATACCAGCGGCTGCTAAAATATCTGTCACAACTTGAACACACTCCTTACTCTGTTCCAAAGTAGAAGCAGAAAACCAATATGTCGTCCATGTATACGAAACAAAAGTCTAGATGGGATAAAGTTTGATTGATGAAACGCTGCCACGTTTGGGGGGCGTTTTTCAACCCAAACGGCATAAATTTGTATTGGAACAGCCCGAAGGGAGTGGTTGTGGCAGTCTTTTCAATCTCCTCCGGAGCCATAGGAATCTGATGAAATGCGTGCTTACAGTCCAAAACAGAGAAGTACTTTGCACCTGCGAGCGCATGATTGAAGTCTGCAATGTGTGGGACCAGATATTTATCAGTGATGGTGCGGGCATTTAAACGCCTATAGTCTCTGACCATACGCCAGGTACCGTCTTTCTTTTGGTCAAACAGGATAGGACTAGCCCAGCAACTGGAAGAAGGTTCAATTATTCCCTTTTGTAATAGATCATCCAATTGTTCTTTTGCAATTTTCATAAATTCCGGCTTGAGGCGGCGTGGGCGTTGCGATATGGGTGGCCCATCGGTTAGACATAACCGATGAACTGTGCCATTAGTGACCACTGCAATATGTGGCGCGGCACGACAATCCGATGTCCGTGAAGCGGAGCAGGCAGTCGTGGACGGACAAAGCTGTGGCGCTGAGGGCACGGAAGTACAGGTGTGCCAACTGCTCGTAGGCTGCGTAAAGGCCACATGCGTGTTAAAATTGGCGAGGTTGGTACACTGGTTCTTGGTAGCGGGCCGTGCCGCTACGAGCGCTGTAGGCACGAGTGGGCGTGGCCGAACAGCAAATGGCCGTAGTTCATTGCCACGAGCTTGGCAAGTTAATTGTCCATTCGGAACGCAAGGAGCATGAGCACTCGGGCATACACTATCATTACAAAAGGGGGTGCTGACACAGTTTACAGAGTTCACAACATTGTCGTTAACGTGCGCGGGCACGGGAACACCAGATTGGCATGAACTGACCTTGTCTGTAGCCGACGAGTCGTCTGCTTGTAGTGCTGCGAGGCGGTGTTGTGTGGAGGCCAATTCGTGGTGTATGTTGCGGAGATGCAGCAGCATTTCCGTACGTTCCATCCACAACTTCGAAGACTTGGCGCACTCCACTAGCCACTTGTTTGTCCAAGATTGTAGCTTCAAGGATAGGTTTACACACTTCTTAGCACAGCACCCATGTTTGGTGTTAGCTGAACTGTCACTCGGCGGAGCGAAAGGAATATGTTTGTTAGGGGGGGGGGGGGTAAAACACAGTATTTTGCACAAAATCTAGTGACGACTGATAGTGCTTGAGGAAATCAATTCCGAGAATAGGTTCTTCAATTGTTGACACTAGAAACGTCCACTCCAGCTTGCACTCGGGGGAAAGTTTCAGTGTATACAAAGTGGAACCCGAACACTGTAGGGTAGACAAGTTCACTGCACGAAGTACTGTTTTGTGTGGTTGCACTTTATTGGTTGCTAGGCGAACCAGCAGCAAAGAGACGTCTGCGCCAGTGTCTACCAGAAAACATACACCTGATCGTAAATCGCGAACATAGACTCGACCACATTTACTGTTGTTGTCCGAAATGGAGTGCAACGTGGGATGGTGCCCATTAATTACATCGCAGGAGGTGGCACCGTAGCCTACCTGCGGTTCGAGTTTGGGTAAGAACACGGTGACTAGCATTTGCGAGCTTGCTCCCCGAATCTCGCGTGGAAGAAACAGTAAGGTTGGGCGGGCCTGTGCTCCTGTGGGTAATTGCTAGGTAACGGAGTATGTGCCCCAGAGTCTTCCACAGAGGCCGATGCACTGTTGTTGCGGGGAGTTGAAGGTGCAGGCAGGGCGGCTAGTTTAACGAACTTGTTATTAGCAGCACCAAACAAGGGTGTGGTGTCAGAAAGCATCTTAGTGCGGTCACGTCCAGAATGCAGTGCACGGAGCTCACGTTGCCTGGCAGAGTATGCTCTGTCGGCAGCGCGTAAACGTTCATTTACTGGCCTATCTTCATATTCAGAGATTGCAGTCTGGACAGGCAAAGGCAGCTTTTCAGTCCAGACTTCTACGAGCGTGTCATCAGACATAACTTGCTCATCGACGAGAAGATGGATGCACCGCCACAGCTGGGACGAAGACCTGTCGCCGAGACGCTCTTCGTAGATGAGCTGTCGCACATTTTCTCTCCTGGTTATAGAGACGCGCTCCAGTATTGTCTGTTTCGCCACAGCATACTTCCCTGCTAGGGGGGGGGGGGTGCTTTGACCAGATCGTAAATTAAATTGACGCGGTCATGAAGATGGTTCATGAGGCAGGCGAAGCGTGCGTCATCGTCCAAAGCACAGACATTGAATGTTTGCTCAACCAGGTTAAACCAGAACTCTGGGTGAGCGGGTTTGAAGTCTGGTAAGTTTCGGCAGATTCAGCACTGCAGTCACTGCGGAAGTGTGCCTATTACTTCGGACGGAAGTAGAGCGTGCAGAAGATAGCGAGTTCGAATTATTGGCGTCACGTAATGTGGGAATCGCGAAATTCACTTGACACCGGGGGGCGGCTGAGAAGCGGCGGACGCTCGAACGGTGTGAGGATCGTCGGATTAATTGCTGTCCAGCACAGAATTGTTGACTTGATTAGAAGCAACACAAGGATCCCACACACGTCCACCAGGATGCACACTCGGTGTGATATTTGCTGTTTGGTGAGCATTGAACACCTGTTGACTAGCCGGCGCGGAAGGATACACACGTGGCGGGAACTGATTCGAGTTTGAATTTATTACTGGATTTTCCAAAGTAGCAAAACCTCTCTCGACGCCACGAACTGTATTGAATTATGCGTTTGACACAGGAGTAGGAATGTTCCAACCAACACTCTGTGGAGAACACGTGGGAAGGTCTAGGCTAACAAAGCCAGAGTCCATGACCGTTGGTGGTTGGAAGAAACTGGCGACACTCAATGAATTCCACTGCATGTTGTGGCTGAAGGATTCTGGAGATTCTTGCGGCATGTCCACTACGATGGCAGGAGTGCTGGAGAGATGTTGCTGAAATCCGGGCGGCGGTGAGTGCTGAAAGGCCATTGCCTGGAGCTGAACAAAGGCCCTCGCGATGGCGGAGAAACCCGACGCGGTAGGCGCGTAAATAACCTTCGGGCGATAACTCGGATGCATATTACACAAAAAATGGGGTCACCAGTGAGGGAATATGGAATAGTTGTAGGTAAACAACTAGAATTCTCTCAGATACAGATTTATTCACACTTAGCTTCTACACAGATACAAGTCCGGAGGCTAACTGCCGTTAGCATCCAACATCCTGCCCAAAGCCCTCCCCTCAAATATAGCACACTTACACACTGAACAAATATCGATATTTATGGTGCTCTACGCCACAAGTGTTTCATGCCTTCCCAGTCTCACAATCATGTAATCCTCCAGTGGAATTGCGGCAGTTTTTTCCACCACCTGGCTAAGCTACTGCAACTGTTTAGCTTTACACCTGCTTTCTGGATTGCCCTCCAGGGAAGGGGCTATAAGGGATATTACTGGAACTGTAGCGGCCATAATAGAGTGTCAGGTGGAGTTTGCGTCTATGTCCTGAACTCAGTATGTAGTGAACCTGTGCACCTACAAACCCCTCTTGAAGCTGTGGCTGTCAGGACAAGGACGTCGCAGGAAATAATTGTCTGCAATGTATATCTTCTTCCAAATGGTGCAGTACCCCTGGACGTATTAGCTGCACTACTTGGTCAACTCCCCAAACATTTCCTACTATTGGGAAATTTTAACGCGCATAACCCCTTGTGGGGTGGTGCCATGCTTACTGGCCAAGATAGAGAGGTCGAAAATTCACTGTCAAACTCGACCTCCGCCTCTTAAATACAGGTACCCCCACACACTTCAGTGTGGCACATGGCACATATTCAGCCATTGATCTCTCAGTTTGCAGTCCTAACCTTCTCCCATCTATCCACTGGAGAGCACATGATGACCTGTGTGGTAGTGACCACTTCCCCATTTTCCTGTCACTCCTGCGGCATCATGCCCACGGACGCCTACCCAGATGGGCTTTCAACAAGGCAGACTGGGAAGCTTTCACCTCTGCTGTCACCACTGAATCTCCCCCACATCGTGCCACTGATGTTGTCGTTGAGCAGGTCACTACAACGATTGTTTCTGTGGCAGAAAATGCGATCCCTCATTCTTTAGGGTGCCCCCCGTGAAAGACAGTCCCTTGGTGGTCGCCAGAAGTTGCTGAGGCAATGAAAGAGTGTCGGCAAGCTCTACAGTGACGTAAGTGGCACTCTTCTGTAGAGAACCTAATAGCCTTTAATTTAGCAATGGCGGGAGAGCACCATCATTCTGCTGCTCAAAAGCAGTCGAAACCCGCTTGATGTGTATAGCTACTGGCCCATTAAACTCAGCAACTTTTTTTGTAAGCTGCTGGAATGTGTGGTGTGCAGCAGTTGGATTGGGTCCTGGAGTCATGTGGCCTACTGGCCGCATGTCAGGGCGGCTTCCACCAGGGTCACTCTACCACTGATAATCTTGTGTCCCTCGAGTCCCCACATTTGCCAGCTTATAAAATGATGGAAACAGGAGTGTTGGGAGAGGTATGTGTCCACCATTGGGTGCTATACGTCACCTTCCCAAGTCTGGATGAAGATCAGATGTCTTTTTGGATACCAGACCCCAATAGGTGTCCCTGGCACTAACATCAATGGTGTGTTATCTACTGACACAAATGCGATTGCTGAGCACTTTGCTGAGCACTATACTTGAGTCCCTGTGTCAGAGAACTACCCCCCAGCCTTTCACACCCTCAAACAGCAGATGGAAAATAAAGTCCTCTAGTTCACTACATGCCACAGTGAACGCTATAATGCCCCATTTACAGAGTGGGAGCTCCTCAGTGCCCTTGCACATTGCCCCGACACAGCTCCTGGGCTGGATCAGATCCACAGTCATATGATTAACCATCTCTCACCTGACTACCAGCGCCATTTCCTCGTCATCTTCAACTGGATCTGTCGCAATGGCATCTTTCCATCGCAATGGCAGAAGAGCACCATCATTCCATTGCTCAAAATCAGTCGAAACTCGCTTGATGTGTATAGCTACTGGCCCATCAAACTCACCAACTTTCTTTGTAAGCTGCTGGAATGTGTGATGTGTCAACAGTTGGATTGGGTCGTGGAGTCATGTGGCCTACTGGCTCCATGTCTGGGCGGCTTCCACCAGGATTACTCTACCACTGATAATCTTGTGTCCCTCGAGTCTGCCATCCAAACAGCCTTTTCCAGATACCGTCATCTGGTTGCCATCTTTTTTGACTTCCGTAAAGCATACGACACCACCTGGCACCATCGTATCCTTGCCACATTGTATGAGTGGGGTCTCCGGGGCCTGCTTCCGATTTTTATCCAAAACTTCCTGTCGCTCCATACTTCCCATGTCCAAGTTGGTGCCTCCCATAGTTCTCCCTGTATTCAGGAGAATGGAGTTCCACAGGGCTCCGTATTGAGTGTCTCTCTATTTTTAGTGGCTATTAAAATGGTATAGCAGGAGCTGTTGGTCTCGCCTTCTCTGTATGCGGATGACTTCTGTATCTCGTACTGTTCCCATTACCTCCTCTCCTCGAGGTCCATTCACATACACCTCCGTGGTGTACACTTAGGCCGCAGATTCTTCTGGACTTTTCGCATTGCCCTAAGGACTCTGTTAACCCTTCGACTCTCCACTGTCACTTCCTCTCACTTGTCAAGGTGCACCAGGCCCATGAAGTGGTTTACACTGACAATTCGATGGCTGATGGCCATGTAGGCTTTGTGTGTGTTCACGGACTACATATTGAACAGCACTACTTGCCAGATGGATGCAATGTTTTCACTGCAGAACTGGCAGCCATATCTTGTGTTCTTGAGCACATCTGCTCACGCCCTGGCGAGCTATTTCTCCTGTGTACTAACTCCTTGAGCAGCCTACAAGCTATCAACCAGTGCTACCCTCACCATCCTTTGGTAGCGTCCATTCAGGAGTCCATCTGTGCCCTGGAACGGTCCCATCATTCAGTGGTGTTTGTGTGGACCCCAGTTCATGTTGGCCAACAGAATGGTCAAACAGGCTACGCAGAAACCGCTTCTGTAGATAGGCATCTCCGAAATTGACCTGCATTCTGTCTTATGCAGCAGGGTTTTTTGGGTTTGGGAGACAGAATGGCATAAGAGTAAGTATAACAAACTGCATGTCATGAAGGAGACTACGAATGTGTGGAAGTCTTCCATGCGGTCCTCTCGCAGGGAACCAGTTGTCCTCTGCCAGCTCCACATTGGCTATATGTGGCTGACGCATGGTTACCTCCTCCGTCGCCAGGACCCACCTCAGTGTCACTGTGGCTCACAAATGACGGTTGTCCACCTCTTGCTGGACTGCCCACTTTTAGCCACTTTGTGGCGGACTTTTAACTTTCCCAGCACCCTACCTTTTGTGTTGGGCGACAATGCCTCAACAGCAGCTGTGTCCTCCATCCTAGTGCTTTTAGGGTGGAGGTTGTAATGTGTTGCAATGTGGCTGGCTTCTCCTTTTTATTCTCATAGTCAGCCAGCCATGGTAATTTGCTCTCTTGTTTTGATCTCTTCTACATGTTTCATGCATCTCTCTGTGGTTTTGTTGTCCGATTTTGTCCATTTTAGTGTTTGTTGCCCTGCTGTCATTCTTGTGGTTTTCTCCTTTCTCCCAGCTGTGTTCTGTATGTCTTGATTATTTTACTCTTACCCTTGTGGAATTATTATAATCGGAACGAGGGACCTATCAGTTTGGTCCCTCCACCCCTCTTTTAAACCAACCAACCAACTTTCACATGCTCCAGATAAAAACTAGTTTGTGCCGAAAAGGGACATTACACCACAGTAAAATTATTTACAATAAGTTGCCAAAAGAAATTAAAGCAATAAATGATCTAAAAAAATTTAAGCAGCTTTAAAAGAATGGTTAATGTTGAGTGTATAAGCCACATTGTTTATCACTTACAAAAATATTGTGTAAATATGGCTGTCTGCTTGTAGCATGCAGAGACTGTAATCATTAATATTAGTTTATTCATATTTTCACTTGTAACTTTCTAGTTAAAGTGGTTTAGTTATAATTATAATTGTTTTCCTCTTCCCAAATAAGACTAACACTGCTTCCTGAATCCAATATCAAGACAACTTTCATCACAGTAATTTCTCCCATAACAGCTGGCTGACAGTCTCACCTTTCCATAATTTTCCCTCGGAGTTTAATTCTTCTTCTTTCATAAGTAGTCTGTTGCCAAAATCTCTCCCCATTCGGCAATAGATCAAGCTCTTCTTTTAGAACATTAATTTCTGGTGTCAGTACACCTTTCTTCAAACTCTTCTTTTAGAACATTAATTTCTGGTGTCAGTACACCTTTCTTCAAATCCTGTATGTTGCAAATACCTATCATTTTCCCAGAAATGGGATCTTTTAGCATAAACACACTAGGGTGCTTCACGTCCATGACCAGGTAAGGCCTCTCATACATTTTCAGCTTTTGTCACCTCCATTTATGTCATCCCACAAAAACTACATCACCTAGTTTGAACTGTCACCACATTTTGCTTATGCTGGTAAGACTCTGCTCTGGGTTTTAAATGGTTGTTACCAATCTCAGTGATCATACTCACATCTACGTTCTCCACACTCAGCCAAGTAATTTCTTTCAAAATCGGTTATCCTTCTGTATCTTCTCCAATGGCTTCTTTAGATGCTACTCCTGTACCATCACAGGCAGATCATTTAAAATTCCTTCAATGACAGTAACCACAATGAGTGTGTCTTTAACAATAGGTTCAAAATAACCTTCCCAGCTTTCAAATTACTTGTTAATATGAATTCCCCATGTGTAAAAATTTTAAATGAGCACTTGCTTACTCCATTCCCGCATGGGCCTTATATACGTTTTGCTACTTTGACGTGATTATTAAAAACAGAAAATCAAAAAAATACAATAAATTTTGACAAATATCAGAACAATAAATGACATTATATGAATTGTTAAATAAAACAACATTATATAATATATGAATTTTGTTACAGATCAGTTTCATTCACAATTAATCTAGTCATATATGTAAATATAACAATTCATCTACATCTACATGTGTACTCTGGGGCAAACCACTGTGAGGTACATGGCAGAGGGCACATCGCGTTGTAGCAGTTATTAGGGTTTCTTCCTGTTCCATTCACATATGGAGCATGGGAAGAATATTTGTTTGAATACCTGTGTGCATGCAGTAATTATTCTAATATTACCTTCACAATCCCTATGTAAGCGATACATAGGTTGTTGCAGTATGCTCCTAGAGTGATCATTTAAAGCCAGTTCTTGAAACTTTGTTAATAGACTTTCTCAGGATAGTTTATGTCTATCCTCTAGAGTCTTCCATTTCAGTCCCTTCAGTATCTCTGTAACTCTCCCATGGATCAAACAAACCTGTGACTATTCAATATCTTATGTTAGTCCTATCTGGTACGGGTCCCACACACTTCAGCAATATTCGAGAACCAGTTGCACGAGTGATTTGTAAGCAATCTTCTTTGGAGACTGATTGCACTTTCCCAAAGTTCTACCAATAAACAAAATCTACCAACTGCTTTACCCATGACTGAACCTATGTGATCATTCCATTTCATACCCCTACAATGTTTTACACCCAGATATTTGTGTGAGTTGGCCAATTCTAACAGTGACTCACTGATATCATACTCATAGGATACTATGTTTTTTCAATTTGCAAAGTGTGATATTTTACATTTCTGAACATTTAAAGCAAGTTGCCAATCTCTGCATCACTCTAGAATCTTATTGAGATCTGACCGAATATTTGTGCAGCTTCTTTCTGATAATACGAGGGCAGTTCAATAAGTAATTCAACACATTTTTTTTCTCGGCCAATTTTGGTTGAAAAAACCGGAAATTTCTTGTGGAATATTTTCAAACATTCCCGCTTCGTCTCGTATAGTTTCATTGACTTCCGACAGGTGGCAGCGCTGTACGGAGCTGTTAAAATGGCGTCTGTAACGGATGTGCGTTGCAAACAACGGGCAGTGATCGAGTTTCTTTTGGCGGAAAACCAGGGCATCTCAGATATTCATAGGCGCTTGCAGAATGTCTACGGTGAACTGGCAGTGGACAAAATCACGGTGAGTCGTTGGGCAAAGCGTGTGTCATCATCGCCGCAAGGTCAAGCAAGACTGTCTGATCTCCCGCGTGCGGGCCGGCTGTGCACAGCTGTGACTCCTGCAATGGCGGGGCGTGCGAACACACTCGTTCGAGATGATCGACGGATCACCATCAAACAACTCAGTGCTCAACTTGACATCTCTGTTGGTAGTGCTGTCACAATTGTTCACCGCTGGGTCCCTCGTTGTCTAACCGAACACAATAAAGAGCAAAGGAGAACCATCTGTGCGGAATTGCTTGCTCGTCATGTGGCTGAGGGTGACAGTTTCTTGTCAAAGATTGTTACATGCGATGAAACATGGGTTCATCACTTCAAACCTGAAACAAAACGGCAATCAATGGAGTGGCGCCACACCCTCTCCCCTACCAAGAAAAAGTTTAAAGCCATACCCTCAGCCGGTAAAGTCATGGTTACAGTCTTCTGGGACGCTGAAGGGGTTATTCTGTTTGATGTCCTTCCCCATGGTCAAACGATCAACTCTGAAGTGTATTGTGCTACTCTTCAGAAATTGAAGAAACGACTTCAGCGTGTTCGTAGGCACAAAAATCTGAACGAACTTCTCCTTCTTCATGACAACGCAAGACCTCACACAAGTCTTCGCACCCGAGAGGAGCTCACAAAACTTCAGTGGACTGTTCTTCCTCATGCACCCTACAGCCCCGATCTCGCACCGTCGGATTTCCATATGTTTGGCCCAATGAAGGACACAATCCGTGGGAGGCACTACGTGGATGATGAAGAAGTTATTGATGCAGTACGACATCGACCAGTGCAGGCATACAGGCCCTCATTTCAAGGTAGCGTAAGGCCGTAGCATTGAATGGAGATTACGTTGAAAAATAGTGTTGTGTAGCTAAAAGATTGGGGAATAACCTGGTGTATTTCAATGCTGAATAAAACAACCCCTGTTTCAGAAAAAAAAAATGTGTTGCATTACTTATTGAACTGCCCTCGTATTTCATTATAGATAACTTCATCATCTGCAAAAAGTTATACGTTTCTATTGATATTGTCTGTAAGTTCATTAACAGCAAGGTGCTAATGCAGTTCCCTGGTATATACCCAAGGTTACTTCTGCATCTGACAACGACTCTCCATCCAAGATAAGATGCTGTGCCTCTACCAAAAAGCCCTCAATCCAGTCACAAATTTCACTTGATATCCCATATGATCGTACTTTTGACGAAAGTGTAGGTGTGGTACTGAGTCAACTCGGAAATCAAGATCCAAAGCTTTCAGTATG
The DNA here is from genome assembly GCF_023864275.1 of Schistocerca cancellata. Lineage (NCBI taxonomy): Eukaryota > Metazoa > Arthropoda > Insecta > Orthoptera > Acrididae > Schistocerca > Schistocerca cancellata. The sequence goes on along the minus strand of NC_064631.1, from coordinate 595,247,723 downwards.
TCATGGAAGAAAAGTGCGAGTTGGGTTTCACATGTTTGTTGTTTTTGAATGCTGGTTGGCATTGAGGAGATCATTCTGTACAAGAAACCTCATTATGTTTGAACTCAGAATATGTTCTAAGGTGCTACAACAAATTGGATGGTACTTTTATGGATCACTTCTATGACCCTTCTTACAGATGGGTGTGATGTGTGCCTTTTTAGAACTGGGCATGGTTTATTGTTCGAGGGATCTATGATAGATTATAGTTAGAAAATAGGCTAACTCAGCTGCAAATTCAGTATAGAATAGTTAGAAAAGAGGGTAACACAGCTGTAAATTCAGTATAGAACCTGACAGGGATTCCATTGGACCCTGGAGCTTTGTTCAGTTTCAACAATTTCAGCTGTTTCTCAACACCACTGACACTAATACTTATTTCATTTATCTTTTCAGTGTTATGAGGATTAAATTGGGTTTGAAAATGGAGTTAAGGATTTCAGCTTTTGCGTTGCTACCCTCAATTTCAGTTCCTGTCTCATTCATTAGGGACGGGACACTAACTTTGGTGACACTAACAGCCGTTACTTACAACCAGAATTTCTCTGGGTTCTGTGAAAGATCACCTCACAATATTCTGCTATAGTAGTCACTGAATGCATCATGCATTTTTCTCTCGAGAGCCAAACATGTTTCATTCAGCATCTCTCTATGTATAAGCATATTCAGTAATCTCTGTTTATTTAGAAGTTTCTTTTCAGTGACAGTATACCATGGAGGTTCTCTCCCATTATGAACTGTTCTACTGGGTGCATGGTCAACTATTCTTTTAAGCCTGAGCCAGAGTTCCTCTTCATGTTCCTGCCCTGCGCTGAAAGTTTCAAGTTCCTCATTGTGATATGACACTACTGACTTGTTATCTAGTTTACTGAACATATATATCTTTTCTGCTTGTTTTAGTTGTCCTATGTACTTTGGTAATCATTGCTGCCACAACTGTATCATGGTCACTGATACCAGTTTCAATATGGACATCCTCAGAGAGAGCAGGTCTGTTTGTTGCCATTAGATCCAATATATTTCTATCCAATACATTTCCATCATGAGTGGGGTTCCTAGCTATCTGTTCTAGGTAGTTTTCAGAGAAGGCCTTTAGTAAAGTTTCATCAGATGTCTTATCATGCCCACCACTAACAGAACTGTAATTTTCCCAGTTGTTGGATCATTAAAGTCTCCACTGATGATTTCAGTATGATTGAAGAACTTATACGAGCAAGTGACATGAGGGTTTTTCTAAAGTTTTTGATAACATCAGGAGATGATTCTGGTGGGAAATAGAAGGATTCAATTATTATTTTATGCTCACATCTGATACTTATGTCTTGCCCAAACAATCTCACATGCAGTTTCAATTTCTGCTTCAGTGGATTTGAGTTTCTTGCTTAACATGACAACTACACCACCACCATTTCCCATTTGCCTATCCTTTTGATACACACTTAAATGTTCCTGAAAAATCTCATTGCTATTAATTTCAGGTTTCAACCAGCTTTCTGTACCTAGTATTATGTGAGCTGCACTGCTTTTCATGAGTGCTTCAAACTCTGACACTTTGTTGAGAATGCTTCGGCAGTTTACCAACGGGATTTTTATACTCCCACCTGTGGAAGACATTTCTTTCAATCTTTCACTGATACTTCAGGGTTTCATACAGCTACAGTTACCTGGATTTGATGGAGGGGTGCCTAATCTAAAAAAAAAAAAAAAAAAAAAAAAAAAAAAAACCTTGTGTGCACCCCACACACAATCAGCTACAAGAGTAGCAGCCTCTGATGATGTATCATGTGCACCTGACCCATTTAGTGGGACCCTACAGTTCTCAAGCCAATGGCGCAAGGCCAGGAAGTCACAGCCTAGCTTGTCACAGAACTTCCGAAGTCTTTGGTTCAGTCCTTCCACTCGACTCAGTACCAAAGAGCCACAATGCTTCGTTGAAGCTCCATGCTCAAGGCTGATCTTCTCAACCTTCTCTGCCAGTCTCTGACCCAAGAATGACCTCAGAGTCCAGACAAAGGGCATCATTTGTTCCAACGTGCACCACAGTGTGCAGTTGCTTGCACACTGTTCCCTCAGTGGCCGTTGGAATAGCCTCTTCAACGTGTTGAATGAGGCCCCCCCCAGGCATACACACTGAGTGCACCTGGTTTCCTTTTCTGTTCCTTTCTGCCATTTTCCTAAGCGGCACCATCCAATCGCCACAACTGTGAATGATTCCCTACCTCCTGACACCAGACAAAACAGATTTCCCCAAAAGAGGTGAAGCGAGTCCCACTGACAGTTTCAGTTTCAGTAAAAGACAGCCCCTCAAACTTGTTGGTTAGGGGGATTAGTATAACACCATGAGTGCTCCCTGGTCACCATCCACTGTCCATATTACATTTTAGCGGATTATTCATAAAATATTGAATATAATTTCTTCCTAGCATGTTTCCTAGCTTTAATAAAAATGTACTTCATTTCAGTAATAATAGTCTTTCGAAAATGAGCCAGGCAGACAGGATAATGCTTCACAATTACATATTAAGACTCACATTTTAATTTGATTTTGTTCTTTATCTTCAACTAACATCATATTTAAAATATGTGTCACAGACAAAGATAGTAAGTATATTTTAGTGATTTTAAGAAAATAGTATGGTTTCAAACATTCTTACCAATTACAATGTCTACTTGAGGCATGCAATAATAATACACACAACAAAGTGATTGTATCTCATGAAAGAAACTATGTCTTGATGTGTTACTTGTTTGATAAAATTATTAAAATAAAAGTCATAAAATTAATATTTTATGAGTCACTCAAGAAGCATAAGGATTATCCCTGAAATATTACAAACATGCATTGTGTAGGAGTAAATAGTCTTCTGTATGATGCATAAAGTAAATTAGAAGGAATCAGACTTTTTTTCCCCTAACCCTTCCTATGTGAAACAAACTTGTAAAAGAAAAATTAAAATACTAATTGAAAATCAGAAGTCATGTGGCCTACACACTGGTGGACGTTAGTTCTGAGTATGGCCATATAGACCAAACCTGATATTCAAAAACCAGACATGCTTTCGCACTATGTACCTTTTAAGAGCATTTAACACAAAATGGTACACACTACAGGAAACTCTTTAGACACTGCAGTAACTAAAGGAAGTGTCTTTCTCTTGGGTATCATCTCACAAGAGGGAAAAATGCATGTAGCAAACATAGTGTTCTGATATGTGCCATCCCATTCTATTTGAGAAGGAAGATAATATGTAACTTGTAAGCATAATATCCTTCCAGTTAATACCTGTGGGCTTATTTTTCTTATTTTTTCATTGAGGGGGTCAAGCACTTTCTGGCATAGTAATTGTGTTGTTTACATTTGTGTTTATCCATTGTTACTGTGCCATGTTGACAGTGGATCTAAAGCTGTGGAAATGTCTGAACTTTAGGGTTATATGAATGAGTATATGTTGAAATACACCATTATCAAGTTGGAAACAAAGTCCATTTAATTTTTGAGATATTGGCTTTAAATCTCTGAACACAGTTGAAAATACTTTTCACTGGAAGGATGTTAATGTTGTGAATGTATTTTCTGTAGTTGGATAGAAGTGTCTTTCACCTAATTGAAAATAGGAAATTGCCATGTGACGCATGGTCATCTCCTCCGTGGTGCATCAGTCAGTTTGTGGTAGTTCCACTGATCCATCAAGTAACATACTGAGCCACAGTGTTTTAAATTCTGACCAGAGAACAGCTTTTACCCTATCCAGAGACAAGAGATGAATGTGGAAGAAATTTGATAGTTTCATGTTTTGTATGGCCTCAAATATTTCTTTGTGTCAGCCCACATCTCTTCACACAGGGATCCCAATCACAGCATGTTTAAGCATCTCCACATATTTGTGTAAAATGCTCAGTTACTTTGACTTTTTCTTTAACTTGTGTATTTTTTGCTTAAGTCATTGTAAGAAACTGTCTATTGATTTTTCAGGATGTGGAGGAGAGTCAAAGTGAGCGGCACCAGAAATACAGAGACCTCAGACGACGTGAAGAAACTATGGAACAGTTTCTTTCAACATATAAAGAAAATTATGAACAGAGCATAGCCCGTCTGGATCAGTTGGAGAGTGATATTGAGATAGCTTTACAGGAAATAAGCAGGAACTTGGCTCGTTCTGGGCATCTTCCTAGTGTAGAAGACTTTTCTGTAATGAAGGACAACTTATTATTTAAGGAGGGTGAATTGGAGAAGTCTAAGAAAACATCAGAAACATTAATCAAAGAACAGCAGCAGCTGCAGATCAATCTTCAAAAGGTATGTAAAACTAGAATGTGAATGTTACAGTTTATTTTTATTAAAAGCTTAAACATAAACAAAAACCAGGCAGAAACGAAAGAAATACCAGAAAATATAGTTCATATTGTAAACATGTACATGAAAAAGAAACCAAACTGAACAGGTTTCAGTCTTTTGTAGTCATGGTTTCTGTCAAAAGAAAGTAAAATGCCGATTATTAATAAATAAACATAGTCAGGAATGTTCAGAGTGGATTTATTATTGTCTGGTACCACTTAGAAAATTCTTGAATTTGTTTATTCATGTCAATAGTACAACTTGTAGATTGGGTAGCTGATTCCACATCAGTGACAAGGGGAGGCCATGGCATTGGGATCACAGATTTACGTCAAACTTTCCACACCTTTAGTAGGTCATTAAAATAACATGCTGTGCAAGTAGTAAGTTGCACTACTCTGGCAATTCTGAGAAAATTACAAGAGAAGCGTTATGTATCTGTTATGTGGCTTATGTATGTGTGCATAGGAGCCAGACATTAAGAGTTCATGGTGGTCAAGTGATTTGCATTCGAGCTGCATAAGATGAATGTCTAACAAGTGATGGTTCAACTCCTGCTCAACCTTAATTGTTAATCTATTTTTTGCATCACTGGTTATATTATTTGAGAGGTAATATACTGCAAAAAAAATGTATTTGCTTGAAGTTTCAGTTTATGTTTTCCGTGTGTGTATCACAAATACCATCCTGCAGCGCATGATGCCGAGAGCACATCTGATGAGTAATTGTACATTACTCTTGTGGTCTGGCACTGGGTGACATACTGTATTACTGATGGTGAATAACTGCATTTGCATCCTTATTTATTAAGGTTTGACTTGGGCTTTCCAAACCTGTCCCTTGTCCTTGAAAATTTAATTATAAATAGTAAATAGCCAATTAACACATGAAATTCAATACAACTTCATAAAAATGCATATGTTTTTTTTCATTGTATTACCTCTCAAATACCATATAAATTAAATACAGTAACCAATGATAAAAAAGATATGGATTAAAAAGTAAGTGTTAGCTGGATTCGAACCATGGCCTCATCCACAACACACTTGCCAAACGAGAATGCTAACCTCTTGACAAGAATGATTTCTTACAATCAGCACCTTTGCACAGTTACATAATAGACACGTAAAACTTTTATTGCGATTTTCTCAGAATTACCGGAGTAGTGCACCTTACTATTTGCTCATTACATTGTTTAAATGGCCTAGTAAAGGTGTACAAAGTTTGAAGTAAATCCCTGATCCCAATGTCATGGCCTCCCCTTGTGAGAAAATTGATTACAACAGATTATGTAACATGGAGAGAACAATGATTACTCTCAGTCTGCAAAAAATGTAAAAGTGAAAGAAAGGTGAAAAATTGAGACAGCAACAAAAATGAAAATTTAGCAGTAATCAGGTGCCTCATTTTGATTCATGTATAATCTGTTTTTGGTATCCCACTCTAATCTTACCTTACCATTATGTTGTTGTCCTGGAGACTGAACAGTGTAAAAGAAAAAAAATATAACTTGCATTATGCCTCATCCAGCATCATTTCAGCTCGAGAATCAATATGTCACATGGGCCTGTCCACTGACGTGACAACATCTATAAATCCTGCTGCCCTGCACTTGTCAACCAATTCTCACTATTCTCTGAAGCCTTCAATATGCACTATAGGTAGTAGAGTTATTTACCTGTCTGTTTTTACATTTTTTGATTCAGATCATGCCCTGGTCTGTTTACACATGATAATGACAACTTTTGCAAAACTGGACTATGCTTCTGGCTAACCGTTCACTTCATGAACTTTGGCGTCATTGATGACAGAAACCACCTGCTTGTTCTATCAGTCTCTGCCTCACTGCTGGTGGAGGTGGTCATAAACTGTGTTCTATCTTATGCTGTGAAGGATAGAAAAATCTTGGTATTAACTTCATTACCCATTGACATGCCAAAGTCTAACCATTCACATGCTTCATATTTTAAAAATCATCAGCATGACAATGATCTGACACCTCCCTCATCTCTTAGTCTCTCCTCTACTCACAATAGGTGGATCCCTCCCAACCTGGGGTCTGAGTCACCTGCCTCAAGTTTCTAACTTTCCCCAATCTATTTTTCTTTCCTCCCTGAGAAAGGAACTAACTGTTCCAAAATGGAGGACACTTTTTATTTTATTTTTAAATGTGTCTTATCAGCACTACTGGAATTTTTTTCTCCAAAAGTAAATACTGGCCAGTGCTTAAGTCTCCTTGTAATTTTAGAGTTTCATCAAATGAATTTTGCTTTTGACAGAATTAATCGTTTAGCTAGATGATGAAAATTCTCTCATTTTGTACTGTTGGCAGTTACATGCACTACATTCACATATTCTTTTACTTCTGAGGAATTCACCAGACTCAATCTGTCAGCAAGATTAACTGGATAAGATTTCATCTTTGAGAATAATTCTGTAATCTGAGGAACAGTTTTTATCTGTTATCACATTTAAATGTAATCTTCAGTCTAAAGTTTCCAGCTACAAATACAGTCACTTCATTTTTTTAAGTTACATATAGAATTAGAATTGAGATGGTGAGGAGGTACTAAGCAAAGAAGGGAAGGATGGAAGAGGGGAAGGAATATAACAAATGGCTGTATAAAGGGAGAAAAGCTTTAAAGAAAACAGTATTGAAAGGAAAGAGGAAGCAGATGAAGATGAGATGGGAGCTATGACTCTGCTAGAGCACTAAGAGAACTAAGTCAGAACAAGACACCTGAAGTAGATGACATTCTCTCACAATTATTAAGATGTGAGAGAACCAGCCATGACAAAACTATTGCACCTGGTATACCAGATGTATGAGACAAGTAAAATACCCTCTCACATCAGGAAGCATGTAATAATCCTGAATCATATAATAATCCCAATTCCGAAGAAGGCAGCTGCTGATAGGTGTGAATAGTACTTAATCATGAGTTGAACTCAGCTGCTCTGTTCGAATTTATTGTATTGAACCGCTTTCTGGGTCACTCTATAACTCGCTCTGTTAAAATTGGGCTCAAACTGGGGAAAAAATCTAAAATTTCAATTATTTAAGAAATAGAAGAATTAGAATTTTCTCCCTCACATTGCATTTATATTGCAGTGTAAAATAGTGATAAAGACATGTATGTATTTTAAATTTCAACCTCAATATTGCTATAAATTGCTTTTAGTTTGGACACAAGCAGTGGACATGAGATTTAAAGATAAGTCTGTCAGATTTTCCATATATCTTCAACATACTATCACTACTTGAAGGGCAGAATTTACAGTGCATATTTTACAGTTTTTCCTGTTGTTGTAAACCCCAAGACTGCGAAACTATTTTCAAGCTTTTGTATGTTCCTCGCAATCCCCAGTGATTCCGATGTTGAAAGGTGTATGTTGCTTAATGAGTGATTTTTCAAGTTCTAAGAATATTCTCCAATTTTATTGTGTTTCAAATGAGATCTATGGAAGTCCACAAAACACAAGTGTTGTATGCAGAAACATCTCTAATGTTACAGAAAACACTCATGACCAGTGATTTGTCTTTCGTGTACAAGTATAGATACATGTCAGTTGATCAAGTGTGTCTACAATACCTTTAGTTCTCATGTAAAATAAGGATTTCCTACCAACCTCCTACCTTAATAATTTAAATTCTGTAATCCATTATTTAGAAATACATTGTAATATGTATTTTGGGGTGGCTCTGCCTCAGATCCGTTAACTAGGAACTGCACCTGGTTTCATCTCCTGTAGTTTGTAAATGTTTCACTAGAGTGCACTAGAACACTGTAACATAAGTGGCATCTAGCAATATGAATAATTTTTGCATACTTTGAGTCTGAAATCAGCGCAATATAAATTCAGTGTACAAATTTATTAAGCAAAAATATGGAACATAAGCTTAGGTTGAACTTGGTGCACCCAGACCTGACGTAATCAATCTAGCGTGAAAATAGTGAAACTCTGAGCAAGGACATGCACATAATTTCAACAGAGCAGTGTATGTAACATGATAAGCCACGGCCACATTTCCCAACACTTTAGCACAGCAAGTCATTACATGTGTATAAGTTGAATAAGGTTGGTAGCCCTGCACCAGGCGAGACGCGTGAGTTTTGTGCTGCTGTACAGATAAGTGATTTAGAGTGTAATAAAACTATGTTTAGTTCAGGAAACTAGTTTAATACGTGTATTAGTGTGTTTTGCAAGCTTACTATTAAAGGTTTCACTTCTCTTTGCATATTATTCTAGAAAACGCGAAAGGAACATAAAGTATGGTATCGATCTGAGTATCATCTTTGAACTAAGCAAAACGTTATCTATGTGCAGTTCCGCCATGTTAGTTCTGTGTAAGCCTTGCTTGTATAAAGAGGTGAATAAACGAACTACTCAAAAATGGGAGTGTTGTTTGGTGTAACCGACCCCAACTTCCTCCTCACTGGTGACCCCAAGTTGTAACGTCTTCCGTTTTCACCATTTTACTGTGTCCACAGCCTCTGCATCAGTTATTTTTGCGTGTATTACATCAACACAACATTCAAACAATGACTTCGGCCCAATGCCTAACGCCGGATTTTGTGATTGACATGCATCGTGTTGTGGGCGATGTACACCCGCCAGGACTGTAACACGATGTCTCTCACTCAATGATTACACCGATTTCGCCGGACATTTTCGAGCCTGCAACAATAAGTGAAGTTATGAGTGTGCATGACTCTGACTATCAAACACCTTTGTTACCTCCACATGTACTGTGCAGTTACCTCTTACGGATCTCCGTGCAGTGTGGGACCAAAACTGATTTCTGCAAATGCTTCGCTGGACAACTTACCACTGCCAGGACAACGATTTGCTATTCTGCAATCCATGCCGTACCACGCAGATACCTGCCACATGGCCGGAACTGCTTCGTTCCCAGGTCAACCTCCTCAGCATCCAACCACGCCCATGCCTGCTCTGTTTAGCATCAGCGCATGCCATCCTACTTCGATACCTCAGACTGAAATGCGAACAATAACTTGTTATCTGTGCCTGACCTCCACCTCCATCCCACTGCTATGCCTCAGTGTTTTGTGCCACGACATTCATCTTATCCGCATGCCGTTTTGAGTGGAGTGACTTCGAACAGTGAACATTCGCACATTCCGTCCTACGTTCGACATCATTTCCCACACTGTGCTTCTGGAAAGCCCACACCTCTGCAGCCTCCCTGCAACACAGGTGGCCCTGGCTCTGTTCAAACGTCGAGCTTTCCGTGGTCTAAAACTGAACTTTTTCTCACCTGTCGTTCCTGCGCCGGCTCCAGTTGAGCTCCCGCTACTGTTCTCGGCACATCTCTGTGCCTCATCCACGTTGGTCTTCCGCGACGCGTCAATTTGAGCGCACGCACAACGTGTTGAGCTTCCGAAACCACAATCAACACATTACGGTCGACGGATCGCACTCAACACACAACATGTCACCTTCACGTTGCCACTCGAACAGCCGTCATTGCCACATACCCTGGAGGCACACTCCCCTGGAATACTGCAACAATAACTCGAGTCAGGCAGTACCTCGACAAACTCAACTCAACCTGTTCTTCCAAACATTCTACAATGCTTACCGATGCTGCCACCGTTTAATCCCAACAGAGCAACAACCTGGTTCAAAATTGTGGACGAAGTGTTCGACCATTACAAACTCAACGAGTCAACCAGGTTTCTGTGCCTCATCACCCACCTGCACGACCAGGAGGACTTGACTGCTGACCTGGTCGACACCCGGGACTCATCTACCCGGTACTCTCTAGCCAAAGAGACAGTTATACGTCGTCTTGCATGCTCAACCGAGGCAGCAATACGGCAAGTGCTCCACGTCGAGCAACTAGGCAACGACAAACCTTCCCAGCTCTGGAGACAGATACGTGCCCTGGTCAGCGCCGATCTATTCTCTGACACAGCTCTCCTTGCCATCTGGTCAGATAAACTATCTCCTCACATCCGCTTTACTCTGGCTCAAAGGCCTCCTGAACCTGTCAAGCAAAGAATGACAATTACTGACAAGCTACACGATGCATCACTGCTCCATTTCGTTAGCCACTGCGCATGACAAGTCTCAGGTTCAGGCTCATCGCCTTGTGGCCGGACGTGGCTGGGGCCGCAGTGTACTGACTGTTCCGCTCACCCCAGGAAGCAGTAAACAAGCAACTGGGACGTCACTGGCTCTTCCCCTGGGCACAACCCCTCCTGCAACTGAACCTGTTGCAGCCACCGAACCACGGGCACCGCCATTGGCAACGAACTTTCCACAGGAAATGCAACCACACTACCCGTACTGTTACTTCCACACACAGTTTGGTGAGGCGGCACGAAACTGCAGACCATCCTGCTACTTTCCAAATGCCAATCGCAGGTAGGTTCGGGTGCCACCTCCTGCGCACAACATGACAGGCACCCAGTGCTCCATTCTGTCCAGGAACGACCGGATAATTGTGGACGACTTTACATTAAAGACATTTCGTTGGGATACCTGTTCCTAGTGGACACAGGTGCTGATGTTTCACTGCTGCCCATGTCCTTAGCATTGTCGAACATCCGCCCTCATCATAATTCACTGCAAGCCGTGAATTCCACTAAACTACAATGCTCAGGTTCAACCTCACATGTCGTCTCACTCTCCGCAAACTGCAAACTCGAGTGGACTTTTTTAGTGTGCAAAATTGACGAACCTACACTAGGCATTGACTTTTTGCGACACCACAAACTTTCACCGGACGTAGTGCGAGACACTGTGTTTCACCATCTGTCCAAGACTCACTTCCCCTGTTCTCCGTCAAGCAACCCACCCCGCGACACATCGGTCCGGGCTCATCTCATCCGTACATGCTTGTCTCTGTCGATGACGTTACAAGAAACCACGCATAAGTGCCTTGTCGAGTTTGAACATGTTGCTCGCCTTCGCAAGGAAAACTTCGAGCTCTCCCTCTGGCTCCATGAAACACAGCTCCAGCTCTCTGAAGCAGCAAAGGAATTACAGACACTACAGCAAGGACAAATCAAGGTCAGGAAGTGCGCCGAATCTGCTTGCAATCCCAGCAATCGAGCTTCCGTGTGTTTACCTCCCACTACCCCTCGCAACTGTGCTACCAAGCCTGCCATAACATGTACTGACAGTTCCGCAGGGCCACACCCTCCTAACATGGCAGCATTTGACACTAGGCCAGACACAAGTGTGCATGCGTGACGAGTGTCACGTGTTCCCAAACTGACAGTTCCTACCTCGCCCCTCGCGGACAGCACCTCAAACAATGCAACTTCGGCTCCTGAGCGCCGCTGTGTGACCGCCACTGACAACACAAACGGAGCACTCGCGCCAAGCGTTTCCCCCGCGATATTGCTGCCACAGGCCGCGCTCTCGGGCAATGGACTCACTAACGCTTCATGAGCTCTACCGGGCTCACCCGACCATGGTGCCACTGCTTCGGGCTGGTGGCCATCTTGTCACATTGACTCCTAGGACACTTCGCCGCCTCGGCTCTCGTCGGATCCACCGATTGGCTCCGAACACCACAACCAAGCCTCGCCTGCCCCGCCCGCCACACATTGTAAACAAACCACCTCCTGCACCGCCGGCAACATTTCTGTCATCACCAACGGCACGGTTCACAAGCTTCGCGTCATGCCAGGGCCCCTGATCTCCAGTAAACCACATCAACTTTGTCCCGAGCGCCTCTCCGACCTTAAAAAGCAGATTTCTGAACTTCTAAGCTCCAGCGTCATTGAACCCTCTGCCAGTAGCTGGTCTACGCCCATTCATATGACACCCCAGAAAGACGGGCCCTGGCGCATGTGCGGAGACTACCGTCAACTAAACGCATGAACAATTATGGACACCTACCCCATACCCAACATTGCCGACTTTACCAGTTCCCTCGCAGGTGCGACCACGTTCTCTGTCATTGATTGCAAACGGGCCTACCACCAGATCCCCATGGCTCCTGAAGACATCGAGAAGACAGTAATCGCCACCCCAGTCGGGTTATTTCAGTTTCAATTCATGCCCTTCGGTCTGAAAAATGCAAGCCAGACCTGTCAACACTTCATCAACGAAGTGCTATTCGAACTAAAATTTTGCTTTGCATACCTTGATGACATTCTTGTGTTCAGCTCCTCCGTCGAGGACAACATTCGACATGTGCAAACTGTTATGAACACTCTCGCGGCAGCAGGCATCGAGACCAATCAGGACAAATTGCAGCTACATCAACCTGCTTTTCGGGTCTCTGCCGACGGCATTTCACTGCCCCCTGAGAAAGTACAAACAATACTAAACCTACCCAGACCTTCATCATTCAAAGAGCTCTGGCACTTTCTGGGGACGGTTAATTATTATCGCCGACATCTACCTCGGGCTGCGGAGATTCAGGCTCCACTGATGGATGCCTTTGCAGGCACCAAGACTTCTGGATCTCGGCCTGTTCCATGGACCCCTACTATGACTGTCTCTTTCACTGGCCTCAAAAATCTTCTTGCCGAGGCCTGCACCATCGCGCATCCTCATCCCAATTCACAGCTTTTCATCACCACAGACATGAACAATACTGCCATTGGCGCTGTCCTTAGCCAGACGGTCGACGGCCAAACTTCGCCCATGCAGTTCTTCTTGCGCAAGCGCACCAATGCACAATGGAAATATTCCGCGTTTGACAGGGAGTTGCTCATGGTCTATGAAGCGATCAAGCATTTTAAGACTGACGTTGAGGGACGCCCTTTCTATGTTTTAACAGACCACAAACCCCTGGCTGCAGCCATTACAAACCCACCAGCTGACCCACCTCCTCACCGCTTCAGATACATGGACTTCATATCTCAGTTCACCGCCGATGTCAGACACATAAAGGGTGCTGACAATATAGTTGCTGATTTTCTTTCACGAGTCGATGCTGTCCATTCGCTGTTAGACCTCTCTGAGCTGCCTAACCTCCAACCCGCCGACGAGGACACGCAAAACCTGATTTCAGACTCTTACCTCTTCACTACACTTCGTCCGCACCACCTTCCCTGGCATTTCTGGTGAGATCTGGTGCGACGACAGTACGGGCATGTTACGCCCCCTCATCCCAACCATGCTCCGTCGGGCTGTCTTCAACTCACTGCATAATTTAGCTCACCTCAGTTTGTGCATCCGCCTGCCTTGTAGCGGAGCACTTTGTGTGGAGAAGTGTCAACAAGGACTGCTGGCAATGGGCACGCTCTTGCATCGCGTGCCAACGCAACAAAGTATACGAGCACACTTCACCCTCCCTCGGCACCTTTTTGATCCCTCCTGGTGTGCGTTTCCAGCATATTCATATTGACATTGTCGCCCCCCCCCCCCTCTAACGGCTTTCGGTATGTTCTCTCATCTGTCGTCCGAACATCTTGCTGGGTCAAGGCTGTCCCCCTCCCCAATATCACGGCAGAAACTGTTGCTCGAGCTTTCGTCATATCATGGGTATCGTGTAATACTACACAACAAAAATTGCTATATATCCAATATTTAAAATTAAAGTAAAGACATTTCTATCAAAGCACTGTTTCTGTTCTGTAAAAGAATTTCTGAATATGTAACAAACAAAGTTACTTAAAACTTAAATTCTAAGAATAGGCGTCTAACTTTAATAAGCCTTTTATTTGCTAATGCTAAATATTATTGCAACTTTTCTTTGACGTATCCAATCAATTGCACAACTTTTGGTTTGTGATAAAACTGGACCAATAAAAAAAATCAAATCAAATCCAAAGAGCAAACCTTTGTGTCAAGCTAATTATCTAAAATATCTTTTGGGATACTTAATCGTTAGCTACACTGTGAAGACCTCAGGAAGTTACAAAAAATTTGATGGAACAGATACTCCCAGTTCTTTTATAGGCACAGCAGGGTCAGAGTTGGTGAAAAACAGAGATAAGTATTTTCTACTAACTGTTACACCCACAACCATTTTATTTCATCTTTAAACAACAGCACAGCTTATTTGTCAGCAGATAAAGCCACTCCCCTAATGGTAATCTGGTTAATGTAGGAAAAATCAGACTGCTACTTACCATAAAGAAGACACATTAAGTTGTGCTGCCTACTGTAAAGAAGACACATCAAGTTGCACACTGGCACAGTTAAAAGACACTTACATAGAGCTTTTGGCCACAGCCTTCACCAGTAAAGAGACACACACACACACCATTCACCACACACAGGCAAGCACACCTGTTGCACACATGCCTGCCAACTTCAGCATCTCAGGTCGGAATGCAACTATCATGTGGGATGCAAGCAGCAATCTGGAGGGCCCTTGGAATGGGAAGGGATTGTAGTGTATGTGTGGGAAGAGAGACAAAGACAGTCTGATGGAGTGTGCAGGGGTTAGAATGCCAACATGTGCAGCATCAGATTGTGGGACAGGGATGTGGTTAAAAATGAGCAGAAAAGGAGAGGAGAAGGGAAAGACTGGCAGATACAGGGTTGAAAATAAACAAGTTAGGGGATGAGACTGTGGAGGAAATGATGGAACAGGTAGGGCGGAAACTTTTGGGTGGAGGATGTGGGGACAGTATGTTACTATAGGTTGAGACCGAGATAATTACGGGAGTGGAGAATGTGTTGTAAGGATAACTCCCATTTGCACAGTTCAGAGAAAAGCTGGTGGTGTAGGGAAGGATTCAGATGGCTCGGGTAGTGAAGCAGCAATTGAAATCAAGTATGTTAAGTAGAGCTGCACGTTGCATGTTGTGCCACAGGCTGGCCTACTTTGCTCTTGGCCTCAGTTTGGCCGTTCATCGTGGTAGACAGCTGGTTGGTAGTCATACCAATATAAAATGCTGTGCAGTGATTGCAGCAGAGCTGGTAAATGATATGGCTGCTTTCACCGGTGGTCCAGCCCCTGATAGGTCAGTAAAAACCCGTGACAGGGCTGGAATAGGAAGTGCAGGGAGGGCAGATTTGGCCAGTTTTGAACCAGGGTCCTACACACATATTGATTCTTGTGGAAAGGGCTTGGGATTGGGAATGGAATGGGGATGGACTAGGAGAGTCTGGACGATGGAACCCACTTTGGGAAGGGTGGGAAGTATCTCGAGTAGGGTGTCGCTCATTTCAGGGCATGATGATAGGTAATTAAAGCCCTGGTGAAAGATGTGTTTCAGTTGTTCCACTCTGGGGTGGTACAGGGTGATTATGAAGGGGCACTCCTTTGCAGCTGGTTCTTGACGTTGGTGAGAGGATAGGGGATGCGAGGGGAAATGGCATGGGAGATCTATTTGCGGGTTAGATCTGGGGGTAATGCCTGTCTGAGAAGGCCTTGGTGAGACCCTCAGCATACTGAACAAGGAAGTTTTTGTCGTTGCAGACACACCGTCTCCAGGTGGCCAGGCTGTTTGGGAGGAAGTTTTTGGTGTGAAAGTGATGACAGCTGTTGATATCCAGGTACTGTTGGTGGTTGGTGTGTTTAATGTGGACAGAGGTGCAGAGGGAGCCATCAGAAAGGAGGAGATCAAGATCTAGGAAGGTGGCATGCTGGGTTGAGGAGGATCACTTGAAATGGATGGGAGAGAAGGTGTTGTGGTTGTGAAGGATCAAAGATCTCTTAAACGTTCCTCGGAGTCTTTATGCTGACCTTTCAAAATTGTCTTCTGTACTTTTATTCCATTTCCACTAGCTTGAGAAGCAGACCAATCATTTACTGCTTGATTTTTCTTCCCATCCCCATCAGTACTTTTTCCTGTCCCTCATCTCAAAGCAATAGTCTTAGCTGCTATCGCAGAATCCAGCTGCATCACAGCATAGTTTCTGATCCAGTCACTACAAGTTTTTTTTTTCCATTTATCCATTTTCCATTTTGGACTCTTTAATTAAAGGACTTCACAAAATAACATATAATATTTTGGACATCTGATATGCAAGTGAGTGAGATTATGAATCGTCTTTGGTCCAAATAGTTGGATATGCAGAGTAAGTAACGATGTAAGAGCTGGAAATGTTGGTGAGAGATCACTAATATCAATAGCTGCTATTGCCCATGTTGTGTTGGCTGCTGTGGGAGGCCACACCGACCAAAACAAGGAAGGAGAGAAGTGGCAATGGCTGAGTAAACATAACTTAACTTGATTCCTGTGCCTCCTATACACAAGTACTTTACTCTTTATTAATACTCACAGAACGCAGGCTAAGTAACACCTTTCTATTACTTAATACTAATTAAACAGTGGAAAATCCAGGATGGAATGTAACAATATTATGAGAAGGAAATTTGCTACTCACCATATAGCAGAGATGCTGAGTCGCAGTTAAGCACAACAAAAATACTCTCACAATTATAACTTTCAGCAATTAAGGCCTTTGTCAACACACACACACACACACACACACACACACACACACACACACACACAACTGCAGTCTTAGTCTCAACTGCCTGAGACTGCAGTCGTGTATGAGGGTTGCGTTTTGTGTGTTGTGTTTGTTTGTGTGTGTGTGTGTGTGTGTGTGTGTGTGTGTGTGTGTGTGTGTGTGTGTGTGTGTATTGTTGATGAAGGTCTTAATGGCTGAAAGCTATAATTGTGATAGTCTTTTTGTTGGGCCTATCTGCGACTCAGCATCTCCACTATGTGGTGTGTAGCAACTATCCTTCTAATAATATTGCTTAGTACTGATGCTCTTGAAGTGTGTGACTGAACTGAGCTGATCAGCTATGAGCAGATGGTTGAATCAGTGTGGACAGGGGGCACTGAATTCCGTGTTCATGGAGGTGTGGCACTGCCTGCTCTTTCCATTGGTGTGCAGGTCAGCACCTTCTTGACACGGTTTCATGGCACTGCACTGGTCAGTGTACAGTCGATGTTTCAGGACTGCACAGCTCATCCATGTTTTTCACTTTCAGTCAAAAGTAGAATCACAAACATTTGAACTTTTATTATACATTTAAATATGTTCTGTGTTGTTCTGTTTTTGTTTCTGGCTGCCTTTGCTGATTTGTGGCTAAGGTCAAAACTACGGACGGAAATAATATCCATGTTGATTTTTCCCCTTGTCTATGGTTTTGTGCAGTTCTCTTCTTTAACAAGATTCCATCTGGAACAAAGCAAGAAACTGAGAATTTTGTAAATTAAAAAAAAAAAAAAAAAGAAGCCACATAGCCACTCCTGCATTTTAAATGATTATTTAGGTTCAATGACTGAAGAATCCTGTTGGCTGCATGATTAATATCAATGCTTTCATAAATAAGCCTCTGTTCTTGTGGCACACTAATAACTGTTATTTTAAGTTCAATATCGGTGTTGTCATGTCAGCATGAAGTTAGCAATATGAGATAAGCAACAGCTCTTTAAGGAGGGATGTTGATGAAAAACACACACTATTTCAAAAATGCACCAAATCCACAGTTTTGGTGATATGGCAATGAAATTTTGTACCACGATTTACATGAAAGTAACACATTTACATATAAAATCCTTTGATTGTATATATTCAACTTTTTTTTGAATGAAATTTGAACTTTTATTTTCATAAAATAATGTATGTTCCTTTTTCTCAGTAAGTATTCAAGAGAGTTCTACAAAAATTTCTCTGTTTCATCTCTTTATATATTGTAAGCTTCTCTCTTGAGGTTTTTGGAATAGGTCAAATAGGAGAATTTTCATAATTTTTTAATTATAATTCCACAAGTACAATTTTACATTCATGCAAAATTCCACGCACTTTGCCACATATCCCAGCTTTCAATCAGAATTTCAAAATTTGCTCTTGAGACAACGTTTAAAGGTTTACAGAAATATGAGTACAATATTTCATAATTCTAGCATTCAGAGAATCTGAGGAAAAGGTACAGAAACTTTAAATAACAAACTTTTCAGGAAACACAATTTAAAGCTCAACCTAACTTTTTTCCTTGTCACTTCTTCAGAAGACACCGCATTTGTACTCTGTGTCATCTTTCCCTTCAAGGCTTCTCTTCTGGTTTCTTCTTGTCTGTCTTCTTTCCTTTACCAGGTCTTCAACTGACTTTTCAGCTGCAGAGACGCGCTGTAAATCTATTTTTCTCAGGATATCTTGAGTAAAATTTCCTATCTTGAAGCCCATTCTTTCTAATACCTTCATCCTCCCAACATTCCCATCATTAAATATAATAACTGCAACATAAGTTGCAATTCTGACAACTGTAACAGATGCAAATGTGTTTTTAGGGCATCATTTCCATATGAGTGAATTTAGAGACACATTTGGGTTTTGGGTTTTGCCATGAACACACTTTTTGAAAAGTGCAGGAGCAGCCAGAAACCTGTAAGTGGACTTGACAAGATCCAAGATACGATTTGGAAGCCTCTCCTTGTGAATGTAGAGGTTGTTATCCCTCTGAGCTTGTAGATAATTACACCAGCTAATGTGGCACTGATTATGAATAGGGCGTTCATCTGTTGACAACATGTGGAATATGTAGCCCGTACTGCACTTTTCATGTCATTTACATTGGATAGGTTCTGTCTGATAGCCTTGCCATAATACTCTTGAAGAGAGCCTATCATCTTCTCTGTGAGTCTGTTGTGTCCACCAATGCCCTTTCCATCTTCCAACATTTTGCCTTTCATGTCACTGACAAGTTTCCTCAATCTTGAGCCCATTCTCTTCTGGATGTGACCTATGCATTCAAGTTTCTCAATTGAAAGTTCTCCATAAAGTTTTCTCTCATTCACAGACTTGAATACATTGGAGTCACCATCCCCCAGATATTTCACATATCCGACTCCACATTCCTTGACAGATCTCTTAAAAATAATTTGCATACCAGCTCCTTCCATTCCACCACTAGAACCAGAAAATGTTTTGCTGCAGTTATGTCCTTTTACAGCTTCTTCACATTCTCCACTAAGTGCATAGTTATGGCAGAATTTGCTCATAACTTGAACATCTAGTACCTTCCATGTTTCAATACTTATGACACTTGACACACCATATAAAGACATATGCCCTCTTTTCATGAATGTACCATCAAATGACACAACAAGATCTGTCCTAACATGACCAGAATCATTCTCATCTAACGGGTCATTGTCTGCAATAGCTTCTACTGTAGCTGTTATCATACTGTCCTCACACATTTCAGAAATTATGTTTTCCAGTACACAGTTTATTTGTGTAAATCTCAGAAATGGTGCTGGCATATTCATTATTCCACACAATAAGTTTCCCCCTTTCTCTCCCAACTACAATGCACCTCAATCCATAGGTAAACCTCATATTAGAAATAGATTTTTACATTTAGAAGTTTTGAATGAACTATCAGATCGCATTTTTTGCACACAAAATGCAAATTGGCTGCCAAGCCTACTCCCGTACCATCATCTATAATCTGAATGTTATCACTACCACACATCTTACAAATACAAGAAAATTTCACTGCTGCAGTCAATAATTCAACATCAGTTAATCTAAATTCAGTGTACCGAGTTTCATCACTGTAGTATGCACCATTTACCTCACCAATTTTTTGCTTGGAGCTGCTAGGAGACGAGTTCACATTTTCAGCAGATGTTTTTACTTCAGACATAGCCTCATTGCTGGTTTGCCATTGTTTCTCACGTCTCCCATTCACTAAATTATTCAAATGCAGTTTATCCAGTTTTTTATACACTCTTTATGATCGTGGCATAACTGAATGAAGAAAGAATCGAACACTTATTTAAATCTCTGTCAGTATCACAAGGCAAAAAAAGAATTGCTTCATCATAAATGATGCAGCTAGTTTGTTATTGTTTATAATATACAGAACAGAGTCAAAGATGATCTATAAAACCAAAGAGTTTGTATCACGGCCTTCTAGATGTATCCCGCACATGTTTGGTTGAAAGTAATACACAGAATCGTTGTTCACTGAGCTGATATTGAAGTGCTGTTTCAAAACGTGGGCACGCCAGGGAGGCCACATCACACTTTTAATTAATTTTCAGGCACTTTGGATGTGATTTCAACATTGAAACTTTGGGAACTTATTGTCCATGAGTTGTACTAACAAATAAAAAATAAATTGAAAATTGACATTTTTGGTCAATTTCATCAACATCCCCGCCCTTAACACAACTGAGGAAGTAGCAGCTTTTTTCACAATAGTATCATTCCTGTTAATGATGCCATGTTGAAGTTAGCTTGAGTAATTACTTCAGTTTATAGTACTTTTCCAAAACTAATTATTAATGCAGTTTCTAACAGCTGATCTTGTTTCGTAACACATACGTTTAGTCTATTTCTTAACATATACACCTAGTCTTTTCTACAATCCTAATGGTTCTTCTTTCTCATAGGTTATGTGTCTCCTACGTTACTGTTGTCCGTCATACAGAAGTAGTGAAAGCAATAAATTTAACCTACAGTTTCTGAAAATTGGCTGGAGTGACACATTATTAGGAAACAAGAGTAATTAAATCAAATTACAAATTATTAATTGTAAATGTGAAAACTACTTTTGATATCAACAGAAAGTGTTTACTACATGCTGATTTTTATATAAGAATAAAAACATTTCATATACCGGGTGATCAAAAAGTCAGTATAAATTTGAAAACTGAATAAATCACGGAATAACGTATATAGAGAGGTACAAATTGACACACATGCTAGGAATGACATGGGGTTTTATTAGAGCCAAAAAAACACAAAAGTTCAAAAAATGTCCAACAGGTGGCGCTTCATCTGATCATAATAGCAGTAATTAGCATAACAAAGTAAGACAAAGCAAAGATGATGTTCTTTACAGGAAATTCTCAATATGTCGACCATCATTCCTCAAAAATAGCTGTAGTCGAGGAATAATGTTGTGAACAGCACTGTAAAGCATGTCCAGAGTTATGGTGACGCATTGGCGTTGGATGTTGTCTTTCAGCATCGCTAGAGATGTCGGTCAATCACGATACACTTGCGACTTCAGGTTACCCCAAAGCCAATAATCGCACGGACTGAGATCTGAGGACCTGGGAGGCCAAGCATGACGAAAGTGGCGGCTGAGCACACGATCATCATCAAACGACACGCGCAAGAGATCTTTCACACGTCTAGCAATATGGGTTGGTTCTAATAAAACCCCATGTCTTTCCAAGCATGTGTGTCAATTTTTACCTCTCTATCTACATTATTCCGTGGTTTATTAAGGTTTCAAATTTATAGTGACTTTTTGATCACCCGGTATGTAAAGGAAGGAAATACGTAGTACTTTTAAATCTATTAACAGTGGTTGACAGTATACACATTGTTTGGCAACACACATGTTACTAATTACTTTCATTTGTAATGTTAAGCGTTTCATGACATTTGTTGAGTTTCCCCAGAAGATTATGCCATAATGATTAACTGACTCAAAGTAGCAGTGAGAGAGATATTCTCCCTGGTGTCTAAGTATGTGGCACCTGCCAAAATATGCAGTGCAAATGCTAAGCTGTTAAGTTTATAAGTGTGAGTGACAGTATCCAATCATCTGTTAGGATGATAATTGTCTGTCCTGTGCATGCTGCCAGCCAATGATGTCATTCCTCTCTCTCTGTCTTGCCCCCAAAGTTTGAGCCTCATAGTGGCAATCTTACTCCTGGTCTTCCTCAGTAAAAATTTTGCTGATTCTTCCTCCTCATCTGAGTAACAGCTCCAGCTGTGGTGTCCACCTGCTCTTAATAACCGCTAGTAGATTGACTTCATTCACTAACTCCTGTATGATATGCTAATATTCATAATTAAAAATCTGATATTCATAATTGAAAACTAAATATTTCTGAATGGATTCTATAAAAGAAAAATTACTTGTTTACTGACCTAGATTGCTCTCTAGAATCAAAGTTACAGGACTTCTTGAAATTTCAGTATTTTGTGTTGTACATATTGCACTACAGGACTGTTCCACATTCACTACACTTGCCAGATATCTTACCAGCAGACTACAACATTTTCTCAACATATACACAACATACTGATAAAGTTGGTAAACCCATATTTTGGGAAATGTTTAACCTCATAACAACAGACTCTTATGAAAGACTTTTTTAACCGAAATATCTTGCTATGGGAATTGTATAGCATTTTTAGTGCCTGTTTTCATTAATAAACCTCCATTTATCTCAGAAAGTTGTTTTAAAACTGAAATCTCTCATGAGAAGTGATAACATAAAACAATACTGAAATGAACACACAAATAATTGGTAGAGAAATAGATGTAATTTGTTTTTGTAGGAGATAAGTGTCACGACTCTGCTTCTTATACAAGCAGTAACCATTTGCTGATCTGATGTACAACTTTCCAGTATGGTCTAATTATGCTTTTCTTGGTTCTATAATTAACAATTTCAATAAGTTAGTAAAAATATATCTAAAAACAAAGATGATGTGACTTACCAAACGAAAGCGCTGGCACGTCGATAGACACACAAACAAATACAAACATACACACAAAATTCTAGCTTTCGCAACCAACGGTTGCTTCATCAGGAAAGAGGGAAGGAGAGGGAAAGACGAAAGGATTTGGGTTTTAAGGGAGAGGGTAAGGAGTCATTCCAACCCCGGGAGCGGAAAGACTTACCTTAGGGGGAAAAAAGGACGGGTATACACTCGCGCACACACACACACACACACATATCCATCCACACATGAAAAAGAAACAAGCAAACATATACAGAGGCAAAGAGTTTGGGCAGATATATATATATATATATATATATATATGTCTGCTTGTGTCTGTATATGTGTGGATGGATATGTGTGTGTGTGTGCGCGAGTGTATACCCGTCCTTTTTTCCCCCTAAGGTAAGTCTTTCCGCTCCCGGGGTTGGAATGACTCCTTACCCTCTCCCTTAAAACCCAAATCCTTTCGCCTTTCCCTCTCCTTCCCTCTTTCCTGACAAAGCAACCATTGGTTGCAAGAGTTAGAATTTTGTGTGTATGTTTGTGTTTGTTTGTGTGTCTATCGACGTGCCAGCGCTTTCGTTTGGTAAGTCACATCATCTATGTTTTTAGATATATTTTCCCACGTGGAATGTTTCCCTCTATTATATTCAATAAGTTAGTAATGTGTATTAATTTATGTTGTAGGTTGAAGCGTTAGAAGGAAAGATTAAAACTGAAATGGAAACTCTGCGAGAAAAAATGACAACAATGACAAATGAAATGGCTTCTCTGTCTAATTTAGACAAACTTAGAGAGGATGCTCTCAGAAAACAGGAACTTCTGATAAAAGAAAAGGAAGTTCTTTTAGAAAAGCAAGCTCCTCTTAAGATGAATGTTGAGGAA
Organism: Schistocerca cancellata; assembly: GCF_023864275.1. NCBI lineage: Eukaryota > Metazoa > Arthropoda > Insecta > Orthoptera > Acrididae > Schistocerca > Schistocerca cancellata. The sequence continues at coordinate 595,224,079 of NC_064631.1, read as the reverse complement.
CTGCAAATTAAGTTTGATGATCTGAAGGTGTGTGTATATTCAAATTTTACAAATTCTGGATCTGTGTCTTGATAGTGTGTTTTTCCGAGAGAGAGAGAGAGAGAGAGAGAGAGAGAGAGAGAGAGAGGATGATCCTGTTAAGCCTTATTACATGTATTCATTGAGTGGACCTTTTGCAATTGCACTTTTTAAATTATTGCAAGAATGACTTTGTTATGCACTTTCATACTAGTACTAATCAAAAAAAGGGAAGTCTAAAAGGTGGAAGAAATATGTGGAAGAACTATACAATGGAAGCAAACTTGATGACAGTGCTATAGAAAGGGAAGAGGCAGTTAATGACAATGAGGTGGGCGACATACTATCTACATGTGAATGGCTACTCTGCAAATCATACTTCAGTTCCTGGCAGAGGGTTCATCAAACCACCTTCACAATAATTCTCTGTTATTCCACTCTTGAAAAGTGTGTGGAAAAAATGAACACCTGTATCTTTCAATGCGAGCTCTGATTTCCCTTATTTTATGATGATGATTGTTTCTCCGTATGTAGGCTGATGTCAAAAAAAGCATTTTTGCATTCATTGGAGAAAGTTGATGATTGAAATGTCGTGAGAAGATCCCACCGCTACGAGAAACGTCTTTGATAATGATATCCACACCAAATCCTGTATCATATCCATGACACTCTCTCCCCTATTTCGCAATATGACAAAATATGCTACCCTTTGAACTTTTTTGATGAACTCAGTTAATCCTATGTGATAAGGATCACATACTGTGCACCAGTACTCCAAAAGAAGATGGACAAGCATATTGTAGGCAATCTCTTTGGCAGATGTGTTGCATCTTCTAAGTGTTCTGCCAGTAAAATGCAGTTTTTGTTTTGCCTTCCCCACAACAATTTAAGTTGTTCAATGGTGTAATTCTTAGGTGTTTAGTTGAATTTACACCTTTAGATTTGATTGATTTATCGTGTAACCAAAGTTCGACGGGTTCCATGTGGCACTCACACTTTTCATTACTTATTATCAATTTCCAGTTTTTGCATCATTCATATATTTTATCTAAATGATTTTGCATTGGTTTTGATCTTCTGATGACTTGACTAGATGATAAATGATAGCATCATCTCCAAACAACCTAACAAGGCTGCTCAGATTGTCTCCTCAATCATCCTTGGGTAACACCAGAAATCACTTCTGTTTTACTTGATTACTTTCCCTAAATTACTACGAACTGTGACCTCTCTGACAGGAAATCACAAATCCAGTCACATAACTGAGAGAGTGTTCCATATGCACGTAATTTGATTACAAGCCGCTTGTGAGTTACAGTGTCAAAAGCTTTCTGAGAGTCTAGAAATATGGAAGCAATTTGAAATCCTTTGTCAATAGCACTCTACACTTCGTATGAGTAAGGAACTAGTTCTGTTTCACAAGAACGACGTTTTTTAAATCCGTGTTGACTGTATGTCAATAGACCATTCTCTTTAATGTAATTAATAATGTTCGAACACATTATATGTTCAAAATCCTGCTGCATATAGATATGAATGGTATGGGCTTGTAATTTAGTGGATTACTCCTATCGTCTTTCTTGAATATTTGTGTGACCTGTGCTATTTTCTACTCTTTGGGTACAGATCTTTCATTGAGCAAATGGTCATGTACGATTGTTAAGTGTGGAGCTATTGCATCAGCATACTCTGAAAGGAACATAATTTGGTATATACTCTGGACTGGAAGATTTGCTTTTAATAAGTGATTTAAGTTGCATCACTACTTTAAGGATATCTGCTTCTAAGTTACTCATGGTGGCAGCTGTTCATCAGTCAAATTCTGGAATATTTACTTGGTTTTCTTTGGTGAAGGAATTTCAAAAGGCTGTGTTTAGTAACTCCGCTTTAGCGCCACTGTCAATTGTATTTCTGTTACCATTATGCATCTGGTGAGCAAGAGGTATGAGACAGGCGAAATACCCTCAGACTTCAAGAAGAATATAATAATTCCAATCCCAGAGAAAGCAAGTGTTGACAGATGTGAAAATTACTAAACTATCTGTTTAATAAGTCACAGCTGCAAAATACTAACTCGATTTCTTTACAGATGAATGGAAAAACTGGTAGAAGCCATCCTCAGCAGAGATCAGTTTGGATTCCGTAGAAATTTTGGAACATGTGAGGCAATACTTACCCTACGACTTATCTTAGAAAATAGATTAAGGAAAGGCAGACCTACATTTCTAGCATTTGTAGACTTAGAGAAAGCTTTTGACAATGTTGACTGGAATACTCCCTTTTAAATTCTGAAGGTGGCAGGGGTCAAACACAGAGAGCAAAAGGCTATTTGCAATTTGTACAGAAACCAGATGGCAGTTATAAGAGTCGATGGGCTTGAAAGGGAAGCGGTGGTTGGGAAGGGAGTGAGAAAGGGTTGTAGCCTATCCCCAATGTTATTCAATCTGTATATTGAGCAAGCAGTTAAGAAAACAAAAGAAAAATTCAGAGTAGGAATTAAAATCCATGGAGAAAAAACAAAAACTTTGAGGTTTGCCGATGGCATTGTAATTCTGTCAGAGACATCGAAGGACCAGGAAGAGCAGTTGAATGGAATGGCCAGTGTCTTGAAAGGAGGATATAAGATGAACATCAACAAAAGCAAAACGAGGATAATGGAACGTAGTCGAATTAAATCAGGTGATGCTGAGGGAATTGGATTAGGAAATGAGACACTTAAAGTAGTAAATGAGTTTTGCTATTTGGGGAGCAAAATAACTGATGTTGGACGAAGTAGAGAGGATATAAAATGTAGACTGGCAATGGCAAGGAAAGCATTTCTGAAGAAGAGAAACTTGTTAACATCGAGTATAGATTTAAAGTCAGGAAGTCGTTTCTGAAAGTATTTGTGTGGAGTGTAGCCATGTATGGAAATGAAACATGGACAATAAATAGTTTAGACAAGAAGAGAATAGAAGCTTTCGAAATGTGGTGCTACAGAAGAATGCTGAAGATTAGATGGGTAGACCACATAACTAATGAAGAGGTATTGAATAGAATTGGGGAGAAGAGAAATTTGTGGCACAAGTTGACTAGCAGAAGGGATCAGTTGGTAGGACATGTTCTGAGGCATCAAGGGATCACCAGTTTAGTATTGGAGGTCAGTGTGGAGGGTAAAAATTATAGAGGGAGATCAAGAGATGAATACACTAAGCAGATTCAAAAGGATGTAGGTTGCAGTAGGTACTGGGGGATGAAGAAGCTTGCACAGGGTAGAGTAGCTTAGAGAGCTGCATCAAACCAGTATCTGGACTGAAGACCACCATAACAACAACATACTGATGGTTTCTAGATCTACATTCTTCCAGTGTTCAACCTGCACTCTTTGACATTGAAGCCGTCCTATGTTTCCCGAAGTCCTCTAACCTAAAAAACCATCCCGTCCATGCCACACAGTCCCTGCTACATGTGCAGTCACCTTCTGCATGTAATGTAGTCCTGTCCTATTTAGCAGAACCTGAAAACCCATCACCCTATGGTACAAGTTGAGGAATCTGCAACATACATGGTCGCAGAACTGTCTGAACCTGATTCAGACCCTCCACTTGGCTGTGTACCAGAGGTCCGCAGTCAGTCCTGTTGACTATGCTGCAAATGGCGAGCTCTGCTTTCATCTTGAAATCAAGAATGGCAGCCTCTCGAAACCAGAGAGAATCTTTTCTGATCCAAAGCAACACACATCACTAGTACCGACATGAGTCATCACCTGCAATTGGCTGCAACCTATGTTCTTCACAACATCCGGAAGGGCCTGTTCCATATCACATCTGGAATAACATCCCTCATTACGCACACAAAATGCACACTGCCTTTTTTCCCCTCCTTAGTAACCATGTCCCTAACGGGCTTCATAACAGGCCCCAATATTGGAGCTCCCAGCTACCATCCTCATGTGACTGCCTGGATCTCGCAGGCTGAGTGGTTTCCTCTGAAACAGGAAAAGCATCTGCATCTCGTTGAGGGACATTGTCAACCACAGATAGCCCCTGGAAACTGTTTGTCAGACTAACCCGTACGTTCAGCACCTCAGGAAGTCTTTTTCAGCCTGCCACAACCCTGAGGTGACCTCCCACTCAACTACAGGTGAGGGGTCAACCTCAGTGCAAGGAATAACTGAGTTGGCCACTGGTGCAGACAGATTGGCAGATTTGTGGGCCATGCTGGACATCCGTTGGATCCCCATGGTTGCGGTCCACAGCAGTGTTGCCCGTCCACTGCAGCCTCAAACTGTGTAACCGAAGCGAACACAGCCTGGAGCTTAGAGCAAAGTGTTACCAACTCAGGTCACATCCACACACAGCAGTCACAGAAGATATTGATAAAGCTGTTGAAGACCCTACGTTTTTAAGCTGAAACATGGCACCTAGAGTATATGACATTCCCAGAGAATTATTAAGTTTTTGTAAGAACATATAATGTCAGAATTATTCCACCTACTATTCAAGATAAATGAGATAAGCAAAATACCTCCAGACTTCAAGAAGAGTACAGTAATTCCATTTCCAAAAAACACAGATGCTGATATGACTGAATATTACCTATCATGTTAATGAATCATAGTTACAAAACACTGATCACATTATTTACAGAAGAATGGGAAAACCGGTAGAATCTGACATCAAGGTAAAATCAGTTTGGGTTCCAGAAAAAAGTAGCAACATGCAAGGCAATACTGACCCTACACTCTATCTTAATAGATAAGTTGAAGAAACACAAACCACCATTTGAAAATTTAGAGAAAATTTTTGATGATGTTGACTGGAATACAATCTTTGAAATTCTGAGGGTTGTAAGAATAAAATACAGGGAGCAGAAAGTTATCTGTAACATTGACTGATGGCAGTTGTAAGATCAGAAAGACATGAAAAGGAAGTTGAGAAGAGAATGAGACAGAGTTGTTCCCTATCCCCAATATAATTCAATCTGTAGAATGAGCAAGCAGCAAAGAAAAGAAAACAGGTTATAAGATGTATATCAACAAAAGTAAAACAACGGTTGAATTAAATTAAGCAGTGCCGAGGGAAGATAGGTCTTGCTCTGTGGGCGGCAAAAGAACTTAGGATGGTCAAATTAGAGAATATTAAAAGCAGACTGGTTATAGCAGGGAAAATGTTTCTGTAAAAGAGGAATCTGCTAACAACTAATATAAAGTTAAGTGCTAGGACATCTTTTCTGAATGCATTTATATGCAGTGTAGCTTTCTACAGAAGTGACAGGTGGACAACAAGCAGTGCAGACAGGAGACAGATTACCTGTAGTTAACTCCCCTTTATGTAATTTACTTTCCTTTTTCTCCTTCCTAATGACAACCCATACTAAATGGCCATCTACTCTTCGTCAGTTCACAAAAGTATCAATAACCCTGACTAAAACCCTGTCCACATCCCACTTCTTAAAAGCTGCCTACATCATGGAATCCCTCCCCCACACCCCCACAAGAGACCTAATCATGAATATCACTCTCTCTCTCTCTCTCTCTCTCTCTCTCTCTCTCTCTCTCTCTCTCTCTCTCTCATCGTTTCCAAACAAAATGTGATTCTATTACACACTGAAGAAGCCACAAACACTAATAATTCTTACCTTCACAGTGCACATACTTCTCTAGCAACAAAGAACAACTGATGTTAACAAACAGCATCATAATAACGATACAATTTTCAAACAATGGAAAATCCAGGATGGACTGTGACAATATTATGAAAAGGAAAGTTGCCACTCACCATATAATGGAGATGCTGAGTTGCAGATGGGCACAACAAAAAGACTGTCACAAATAAGCTTTCGGCCAACAAGGCCTTTGTCAAAAATAGACTGCACACACACACACACACACACACACACACAACTCACACACACACATGACTGTTGTCTTGGGCAGCTAAAGCCACACTGCAAGCAGCAGCAGCAACAGTGCTTGATGGGAGTGGCAGCTGGGTGGGGTAAGGAGGAGGTGAGGAGGGGAGGGATAGTAGGGTAGGGGTGGGGGACAGTGAAGTGCTGCTGGGGCACCCAAGGACGAGGTGGAGAGAGGGTAGGGCAGCTAGGTGCAGTCGGGAGGTTAGACAGAGGGCAGAGAGATTGGGGGGGGGGGGGGGGGGGAAGGAGAAGAGTAAAAAGACTACACAGCCCTCATCCCACCAACACATCCAGTCTTTTTACTTCTTTCCTTTTCCATCCCCCCCCCCCCCCCTCCCACCTCTCACCTCTCCTTCTAACCTCTCAACTGCATCTAGTGCCCTACCCTTTCTCCACCTCGTGTCTGCATGCTCCCCAGCAGCACATCACTGTCCCCCAACCCCTACCTTACTATCTCTCCCCCTCCCAGCCTCCACCTTATCCCCACCCAGTTGCCACTCCCACCATGTACTGCTGCTGCTGCTTCTGGCAGTGTGGCTTCAGCTGCCAAAGACTGCAGTCATGTGTGTGTGAGTTGTGTCTGCACGATGTGTGTGTGTGTGTGTGTGTGTGTGTGTGTGTGTGTGTGTGTTTGCATGTCATATGTTTTCAATGAAAGCCTCATTGGCCGAAAGCTTATTTGTTACAATCTTTTATAGAAGTATTGCTATTTGTCGTCCAGCTAACAATAATTTCCAGTTCTTGGCTTCATATAATAAGAAAATTTGTTGGAGTGCTGGTAATATTTCACTGTATTTTCGATTGTCAGGGAGTATCAGTCTTTTGCTTTGTCGGCAGGAACTTGATGAACACCTTATCACCACAGTACAGAATCCCACTCTAAACCCTAGACAATGACACAAAATCTATAAGAAGATTATTGATCTGTTTCTTATTGCAGTTGTGTAAATCGCAATTCAACTGAAACTTATTTTTATTACTAGCCATAAATTGCAGCACTTAGTAAATTTGTAGGTAAGTTGGTGTGAAAATTCCAAGATTTTTGAAGAAATTTTTGCAAGAAGTATAGTTATCTACTTTACACAGTATTGTTATTGCTCACTTTTGTTGAAAGAATACTTGCTTTGATTTATGCCACAAGGCAATAGGGAGTGAAAAAATGCAAAATACACCAATGCTCAGGTCTTTAAATCAAGGCAATGAGACAAACATCTAAATGTGAAGATCTGAACTTCTTGATTTTTTTTATCTATGTATTGATTCCATTTTAGTATGTTATCCAACTGGATGTCATGGAATTTTACACCTACTAGTGTTTCATGACATTGTAATTCTGTCAGAAACAGCAAAGGACTTGGAAGAGCAGTTGAACGGAATGGATAGTGTCTTGAAAGGAGGATATAAGATGAACATCAACAAAAGCAAAATGAGGATAATGGAATGTAGTCGAATTAAGTCGGGTGATGCTGAGGGAATTAGATTAGGAAATGAGACACTTAAAGCAGTAAATGAGTTTTGCTATTTGGGGAGCAAAATGACTGATGATGGACGAAGTAGAGAGGATATAAAATGGAGACTGGCAATGGCAAGGAAAGCGTTTCTGAAGAAGATAAATTTGTTAACATGAAGTATAGATTTAAGTGTCAGGAAGTCGTTTCTGAAAGTATTTGTATGGAGTGTAGCCATGTATGGTAGTGAAACATGGACGATAAATAGTTTGGATAAGAAGAGAACAGAAGCTTTCGAAAAGTGGTGCTACAGAAGAATGCTGAAGATTATATGGGTAGATCACATAACTAATGAGGAGGTATTGAATAGGATTGGGGAGAAGAGAAGTTTGTGGCACAACTTGACCAGAAGAAGGGATCGGTTGGTAGGACATGGTCTGAGGCATCAAGGGATCACCAATTTAGTGTTGGAGGGGAGGGTGGAGGGTAAAAATCACAGAGGGAGACCAAAAGATGAATACACTAAGCAGATTCAAAAGGATGTAGGTTGCAGTAGGTACTGGGAGATGAAGAAGCTTGCACAGGATAGTGTAGCATGGAGAGCTGCATCAAACCAGTCTCAGGACTGAAGACCACAAGAACAACAACAGCAACAACAACAGTGTTTCATTAAATATATGACAAGTATTAATGTCTTTTCCTGTTACCAACATCTGCTTTCAATGTATCTGATATTCTATGTTATGAGTCTTTGTTAGTTTGAGATTGAACAGTTTCCTCTGAGCCCCCTGTGTACCTGTTCAGGTATCATCTGGGCTATGTTTAGTATGGCTGAGTTTGGGTCCTTCATTAGTATTGTGATATCATCAGCAAACAACATAATAGTACAGTCTTTAAAGTTGTGGGAATGCCATTTTTATAGGTCAGGAAAAAGAGCATGACCAATATTGCATATTGTGGGACTCCATATTTTGAGTTCCTCCACTGCAAGTTCAATGTTATTCCAGTGTTGGAGTTTGTCAGTTGGACTCTTTGCAGCTTGTTATGAAGTTAAGCCCTCATCTTAACAACCACCAAGTTTTATCAAGATCATTTCTGCATAACAATATTTTATAACTTTAAACTGTGTTTGAATGTGGACTTGGTTCTTAACTGAACACCTGTCCTACCATACCACGCCTGTATGACACCACAAGGTAATCAAAGTGTCATGTGTCAGATGGAGGGAAGGAACCATTATAACCAGTCTATTGATCTTAAGAATCTCCAATAATAATAAAAAAAACTCTTTTCTCCATTTCATTGTAAAACTCTCCCAGCACCTGCAGCTTATGGTATTTCAACAGAAAAGTGTAAAAGGGTAATTCAAATTGAAATGGAAAAATTGTTTACAAAATAAGATAATGTCCAGGAACTGGAACAATGGTATAATTATTAATCTGTACAAGAAAGGAGAAAGACAAGATATAAATAACTATATATATATATATATATATAAAACAAAGATGATGCGACTTACCAAAAGAAAGCGCTGGCATGTTGATAGACACACAAACATACACACAAAATTCAAGCTTTCACAACCAACAGTTGCTTCTTCAGGAAAGAGGGAAGGAGAGGGAAAGACGAAAGAATGTGGGTTTTAAGGGAGAGGGTAAGGAGTCATTCCAATCCCGGGAGCGGAAAGACTTACCTTAGGCGGAAAAAAGGACAGGAATACACTCGCACACACACACATATCCATCCGCACATACACAGACACAAGCAGACATTTGTAAAGGCAAAGAGTTTGGGCAGAGATGTCAGTCGAGGCGGAAGTACAGAGGCAAAGATGTTGTTGAATGACAGGTGACGTATGAGCGGCGGCAACTTGAAATTAGCGGAGGTTGAGGCCTGGTGGGTAACGAGAAGAGAGCTGCCCAGGCCTTAACCTCCGCTAATTTCAAGTTGCCGCCGCTCATACCTCACCTGTCATTCAACATCTTTGCCTCTGTACTTCCGCCTCGACTGACATCTCTGCCCAAACTCTTTGCCTTTACAAATGTCTGCTTGTGTCTGTGTATGAGCGGATGGATACCAAAGTTTGGTACAGATTTATTGATGACATTTTCATGATCTGGACTCACAGTGAAGAAGAACTCCAGAATTTCCTCTCCAACCTCAACTCCTTTGGTTCCATCAGATTCACCTGGTCCTACTCTAAATCCCATGCCACTTTCCTTGACGTTGACCTCCACCTGTCCGATGGCCAGCTTCACACGTCCGTCCACATCAAACCCACCAACAAGCAACAGTACCTCCATTAAGACAGCTGCCACCCATTCCACATCAAACGGTCCCTTCCCTACAGCCTAGGTCTTCGTGGCAAACGAATCTGCTCCAGTCCGGAATCCTTGAACCATTACACCAACAACCTGAAAACAGCTTTTGCATCCCGTAACTACCCTCCCGACCTGGTACAGAAGCAAATAACCAGAGCCACTTCCTCATCTCCTCAAACCCGGAACCTTCCACAGAAGAACCCCAAAAGTGCCCCACTTGTGACAGGATACTTTCCGGGACTGGATCAGATTCTGAATGTAACTCTCCAGCAGGGATACGACTTCCTCAAATCCTGCCCTGAAATGAGATCCATCCTTCATGAAATCCTCCCCACTCCACCTGGAGTGTCTTTCCGCCGTCCACCTAACCTTCGTAACCTCTTAGTTCATCCCTATGAAATCCCCAAACCACCTTCCCTACCCTCTGGCTCCTACCCTTGTAACCGCCCCCAGTGTAAAACCTGTCCCATGCACCCTCCCACCACCACCTACTCCAGTCCTGTAACCCAGAAGGTGTACACGATCAAAGGCAGAGCCACGTGTGAAAGCACCCACGTGATTTACCAACTGACCTGCCTACACTGTGAAGCGTTCTATGTGGGAATGACTAGCAACAAACTGTCCATTCGCATGAATGGACACAGGCAGACAGTGTTTGTTGGTAATGAGGATCACCCTGTGGCTAAACATGCCTTGGTGCACGGCCAGCACATCTTGGCACAGTGTTACACCGTCCGGGTTATCTGGATACTTCCCACTAACACCAACCTGTCAGAACTCCGGAGATGGGAACTTGCCCTTCAGCATATTCTCTCTTCTCGCTATCCGCCAGGCCTCAATCTCCGCTAATTTCTAATTTCAATTTGCCGCCGCTCATACCTCACCTGTCTTTCAACAACATCTTTGCCTCTGTACTTCCGCCTCGACTGACATCTCTGCCCAAACTCTTTGCCTTTACAATTCAGACATACAACCTCACAAATATCCAAAAGAATGCTACCACAGCTGTGACAAGACACTGCTTATTGAGAGAAGCAGTTGCCTGTCTGATGATTGTGGGTGTGGGTAGGGAAGGACTCATGAGGCAATGAGGGGGTAGTGACCAACCACAAAGTTGACCATCCAGTTGCTGAACTTGCTGCACACCACAACACAAATGACTTTAACAACTGGTTCACTACACATGCTATTTGGATAGCCCCCTGGTGGTTGATGTGCAGGCACCAGCACTGGTGCCCTGCATAATCATTCATTTGTTGAATTGTCAATGAAAGTGGGCCTAAGTTGCTCAGTTGAAACAGTCTCATTCATTCCACTCTTTTGGACGATGAAAGTGTTTTCGATGTCACTTACTAGTGGCCAGAATATGGAGAAGTGAGAGGTGGGTGTACAACATCATCATGCAAACAAACGTGTTTAACTCTCTGAAAATGAACTGAGGGTGTTGTCATTGTTGGTTTTGTGGGCATAGTTCTCGGATGTGCTGCTCTAGTTTTTGGACAACACCAATGTGGTTATCAAACAGCTGGGCTGTTGGTAAAGATAATGTGATAAAATCACCTGGTACTCACAACTGTTCACCAAGCACTAGTTGCACTGGAGAAGAGGACAAATGTTCTTTTACAGCCCTCTGGGACAGAGCAGAGCCCATAGCAGTGTATCAATCCAAGATTCTTTGTAGCACATGAGAATAGATTCAAGAGAACAATGCATGCACTCCATTATACTGCTACTATGTGGGTGACTGCCACAAAGGTTAAGTAGCTCACCTTGGTCCACAGTTAATGGTTGGAGGAATCACATGATGAAGAAACAAGACATTCACAAGTGCCTTGGCAATGGATTCAACTGTGATGTCAGCTAGTGGTATGGCTTCTGACCACATGGTATAACAGTCAGCGATGCTTAGTAGGTAATGGTGACTGACTGTACATGGTAACAGGCCAACAAGATCCAGGTGGAGATGTGCAAAATGTGCCATTGACAGAGGACAATCCTGAATGGTTGTATGCATGTGCCAGAAAACTTTGTTTTTCTGGCACAAAACACAGGAGTGAGCCCACATACCGATGACTGTCTTTCTTGACACTTGGCCAGACCTCTTTGCTTGCCCCCAGTTTCAGAGTTAGTTTGATGCCAGGATATGACACATTATGAATGACATTGAAGACCACTTGACATTGTTTTTGCAGGATTAGAGGGCATAAACAGTCACCGCTGCAGCCACACCACACTTCATTTGCAAGTCCGTCTTGCTGTAAGGCAGTGTCCTCTACTACCTGGCTGGCATCTACAAAAAGTCTGCTCAGTGAGCCAGGATTCGAATGTGTTAGCAGTTTTGCCTTAGATAGTGCTGCCTTCAAATCTTCAAACACTTTAGATGCTTCTGTAGCCCACTGAATTGTTCTGTTGTTAGAAATATTTCTCCAGCAAGAAACATATTGAGAGGCTGTTGCACAATCACAACATGTAGTAAATGACACCAATAAAAGTTCACCATACTAGTAAATCACCAAAGGCTCCTGCAGGTAGTAAGGTGCAGCACATTTTAAATAGCGGAAAACATTTTCTTGCAGCTTTAGCAAATTCACGTTTCTCTTCATTAATGAGGAATTAATCTTGGAGACATTGAAAAAGTAGGCTTAAATGTTCTTGCAAGGGCTTAGAAATATCAAATTACCATCAAGAGAGCAAAAGACAAATAGGAGATCCCGTAAAACACTGTGCATAAATCTACGCTGTATCTGCACGGCATTTTCTTAATCCTTACGGCATAAAATTGTAATGATATAATCCAAATGGTGTGATGGTGGCCATTTTTTGTCTTCCTTGGCCAATGAAATCTGTGAAAATGTCTTAGCACAACTGATGACACTAAATACAGCTGCACCACTAATTGTATAATTGAAATCAGTAATGTTTGGTGCTGGATTAGCTGTTCGGTATTATGTCAGCATTTAATAACTGTTAATTTTTGCATAACATCCATGTACCATCGATGCAGAGTGGAGATCATTATTTGACACAGATACGATGCCTTCTGCTACCATCTTGTTCATTTTTTTGAGCTGCTGCAAATTTATCTGGAGACATTTGCTGAGCAACGAGACTCATGGATTCATTGAACATGCCACAAAAATCTGCAAGCCGACTGGAACAGCTTGCACACTCTTAGCAATGTCAGGAAGAAAATTATTGTGATAAACAGCTGATAACTGGATCTGGCATCACTTTGAAAAATCTTCGAAAGTGTGCTCCTGTCAATGGACCACTGACATCAGTGATGATGAACTTCCTTGTCAGCATTTAAGTAAAACAGACTTTAATGAATGCTCCTTTTCACTGTATCTGTTGATGCAGATATTGCTTGCTGCAATGTGGCTGATGTTGGTTCAGAGTACAGGTGCCATACAGAAACACTAATTCCTGAACCAGAATCTACCAGGAATCTGATCCGCTACACTGTCTGTAATAAACAGTCAATTAGAACATCTTATCACTGAGATTGTAGCGTTGTTGCACTATACACTATAATTCTTTTTGATGTTGTCCAAGTGGTGTTCATTTTCATGACAAGCATGGCCGCCCACTAATGCTTGCTGTTCCCATTTGGCTAATCACATGCATCCAAACTTTTTGTGGAACCAACACCAAGTTGTCTTTTTACTTGAAGTATTGCAATTGCAGCCAAAGTTTTGTTCTTCATATACATGAGTTTTGTTTTTAGGTACTGACCTGTGTGTGAACTGCTGTTGATTTTCACTGCAAGAGCCGTCTGCTGGTGATGATTGCTGCTTCTTCATGGTGAAGTTGCACAATCCGGTGCCTGCAGCATTTACTCTGGCTGTCATGCCAGTTCCAGGGCCAGGAGTGTCTTCATTGTTTCATCATGCATGTTCCAGGACCACTCTAGGAAGTTGATGAAATTTGGTCACAAAAATCATTACCTACTAGATAATTAGCAATTATGGTTGCCTTCTTTGCTAGAACCACTAATGGCTGGTTAGTATCTGCCACCAACACAGGATGTATTTTTTGTGGGAAGATTGTTAGCCTCATTAGATGTAATGCAGATTGGATTGAAGGGGTTAAAGAGACCAAGCTACAAGATCATCAGTTGCTCCATCCTGTGTGCATCAGGGAAGAATCCCAACTGAGGAAGAACACAGAGACATAACATAATGAACTCAGTTGCAAATTACAATTAATAAAATCAAGAGATATAAGCAAGTAGAAGTGAGAGAGGTGTAAGAGGCTGAAGATGGGCAAGTTGCTCCACCCTCTGCATTCGACCTGTATTTCCTCACCTTCCATTACTGCAAGAAAACCAACAGCATGGACAAGTTGATAAAATCTCAGGAAAGAGAATGATAATAACAAGACAATAAATCAATGATAGATGTAAAAGAAGAACTAAAAAGGTAGGCAGGGGAGAATCCAGGCCAGACCACCAAGCAAGGGCAGCCATGGGCCCCTTGGATCGGGCACCCCTTCCAATCACTCAAGTGGCCGATGGCATTGATATGCCCTACCTCACAAACAGGAGTAGATACCACCTTCACAGGTAAAATATAAAACCATATCAGTTGCTTTGGCATTGTCTACTAGCACCAGAGGCAGTGTGTCAGCTAGTTTAAGATTTTGCTGTAAGTTGGCCAAATTAGGTCAGTCCAGTAGAACATGGGCAACCATCAGATGACATCACATTGACAGTGGCAGGATCCTCAACTCATAATATGTGGCCATGGGACAGTGTGGCAAATGTGAAGCTAACAGAAAATGGCAGACTTTCTGCCAGAAGAACGAAGGGCAGAGTACCACATGGTCATGGTCCCCTTTATAGCTCACAGTTTGTTCAGAGAAACCAGGGCCCACAAATCTGTGTTCCAAGCCTCCAACAATGTATGTCATTGTCAGCCGAACATCTGGTTCCAGTACCCCCATTTCCAAAGTTGGCTTCATGGTAGCCAGCCTAGCCATCTGGTCAAGATGTTCTTTCCCTTGTATCCCAACATGACCTAGGGTCCAGACAAAGATGACCCACCATCCAGCTTCATAGAGGTCAGGAAGGAGATCCTGCATAGTCACTACCAATGGCTGTCAAGGATAGCATTGGTTGATAGCCTCAAGCCTACTCAAGGAGTCAATGCCAATTTAGAACATCTCGTTGGTGCCAAAATGAATGTGACTGAGGATTGGAGTGATGGCCAACAGTTCTACAATGAATACACTGCATCCATTCAGCAGCGGGCCTAGTTCAGTGTGCCTTGCATGTGTGTAGGCAAAACTTACTCATCCCTTGACAGCAGAGCCATCATTGTATACCACTTCAGAACCCGGAAATGTAACAAGGATGGCCAGAAAGAGTAAAAACCGTGGGATCAACAGAGTCTTTTCAGTCCAGAGAGTAGGTCGTGACAGATCCAAAGATGGGGTGCACACCATGTGATGGTGTACACAATTGCTCCCTGACAAGAGGTGAGTGAGGAAGTTGGAATTCAGGGTAGAGACACTGTGCACAAATTACAACTGTGACTCCAGTCCTGGGCCTATGTTGTGGGAGGTGGATCTCCCTGTCAGATAAAAGGACAAGGTAGTTTGGATGCTGAGGGAAGCAGAGAATCTGTATTGTATAGTTCAGCAGCAGTTGTTGGCACCTGATCTGCATTGGAGTGACTCCAGCCTTAAAGATTAAGCTGTTCACAGGGCTGGTCAGAAATGCACTTGTCACAAGTCAGACCCCACAGTGGTGTATTGGATCCAGCATCTGCAATGCTGAAGGAGATGCAGAGCTATATGCCAGTCTCCCCTAATCAAGTTGTGACAGTATCAGAGCTTTGTAGAGCTGCAAAAGTCTACAGCAGTCTGCATCACAGCTGGTGTTACTGAGACAGCAAAGAGGAGTAAGGTGGGACCAACACATTCGCTTAAGTTAGCAACAATGGGGAAGCCTTGTCAACTGGGCATTGAAGACCAATCCCAAAAAATGATAAGACTCCCCCACACTGAACATTTGGTCATCAAGCTAAAGTCCTGGATGGAGATACACAGCACAACAATGACAGAGGTCCATGACACTTGTCTTGATCGCTGAAAACAGAAGCTATGTTTGAGAGCCCAGGACTGCATCTTTTGTGTTGCACCCTGCAGTCAGTGTTCAGCAACACCTACACTGGAGGAACAATACTAAGTGCAAAAATTGTCAGTATACAGGGAGAGTGACCTCATTCTCTTGTATAAGGGGGTGCTGTGTGAAGCACCAGCTTGACTGGGAAATATGATGTGACAAGAAGTTCTGGATGAAAATGTGGAGTGGGCTTCACAGACTGCACTCATGTAGAGTAATGAGGATGTGATGACAACACAAAGCCTTTTGCAAGTCAAAGAAGACAGTGGTAAGGTGTTGATATGCCAGGCAAAAGTTGACCAGACAGTAGACTCCAGGCAAACCAAATTGTAGAATGGCCACGGCAAAAACCGCCCTGGGATAGAGCCAAAAGACCTCAAGGATCAAGATACCAACACAGCTGCTGGCTAATCATCCATTCGAGCAACTTGCGGAGAACTTTAGTGAGACCAACTGGGCAATAGCTGTCCATCTCAAGGGGATGTTTACCTCATTACTTCAAGCGCTGATAGGAAGCACCGATGCTGAAATTGTTACAGGTACAGAAAGCTGGCTGAAGCCAGAGATAAATTCTGCCAAAATTTTTACAAAGGCACAGATGGTGTTTAGAAAGGATAGATTGCATGCAACCGGTGGTGGCGTGTTTGTCGCTGTTAGTAGTAGTTTATCCTGTAGTGAAATAGAAGTGGCTCAACAACCGAGCTAGGTTAATAATTGGCTCCTTTTACCAACCTCCCAACTCAGCAGCATTAGTGGCAGAACAACTGACAGAAAATCTGGAATACATTTCACATAAATTTTCTCAGCATGTTATAGTCTTAGGTGGAGATTTCAATTTACCAGATATAGACTGGGACACTCAGATGTTTAGGACAGGTAGTTGGGACAGAGCATCGAGTGACATTATACTGAGAGCACTATCCGAAAATTACCTCGAGCAATTAAACAGAGAACCAGCTCGTGGAGATAACATCTTGGACCTACTGATAACAAACAGACCCGAACTTTTTGACTCTGTAAGCGCAGAACAGGGAATCAGTGATCATAAGACCGTTGCAGCATCCCTGAATAAGGAAGTAAATAGGAATATAAAAAAAAGGGAGGAAGGTTTATCTGTTTAGCAAGAGTAATAGAAGGCAGATTTCAGACTACCTAACAGATCAAAACGAAAATTTCTGTTCCGACACTGACAATGTTGAGTGTTTATGGAAAAAGTTCAAGGCAATCGTAAAATGCATTTTAGACAGGTACATGCCAAGTAAAACTGTGAGGGACGGGAAAAACCCACCGTGGTTCAACAACAAAGTTAGGAAACTACTGCGAAAGCAAAGAGAGCTTCACTGCAAGTTTAAACGCAGCCAAAACCTCTCAGACAATCAGAAGCTAAACGATGTCAAAGTTAGCATAAGGAGGGCTATGCGTGAAGTGTTCAGTGAATTCGAAAGTAAAATTCTATGTACCGACTTGACAGAAAATCCTAGGAAGTTCTGGTCCTACATTAAATCAGTAAGTGGCTCGAAACAGCATATCCAGACACTCCGGGATGATGATGGCATTGAAACAGAGGACGACACACGTAAAGCTGAAATACTAAACACCTTTTTCCAAAGCTGTTTCACAGAGGAAGACCGCACTGTAGTTCCTTCCCTAAATCCTCGCACAAACGAAAAAATGGCTGACATCGAAATAAGTGTCCAAAGAATAGAAAATCAACTGGAATCACTCAGCAGAGGAAACTCCACTGGACCTGATGGGATACCAATTTGATTCTATACAGAGTACGCGAAAGAACTTGCCCCCCCCCCCCCCCTTCTAACAGCTGTGCACCGCAAGTCTGTAGAGGAACAGAAGGTTCCATATGATTGGAAAAGAGCACAGGTAGTCCCAGTCTTCAAGAAGGGTCGTCGAGCAGATGCGCAAGACTATAGACCTATATCTCTGACATCGATCTGTTGTAGAATTTTAGAACATGTTTTTTGCTCATGTATCACGTCATTTTTGGAAACCCAGAAATCCTGAGGAACAGGGGTTTGCGAAGTCTGTTGCCAATAGAATAGCTGTGGTTGTGCTCTGGACAGCCACATCAATACCTCCACTTGGCAGAGTAGTAAGGGCAATGGCATAATCAAAGGCAACCCATCTGGGTGGACACCCAGGCAAATGATGCTGAGCCGTGGACAGGGTGATTGGAAAATGATCACTGTCACGCAGGTCATCACGAACACTCCGGTGGATGGAAGGGAGAAGACAATGGTTGTAAATGTAAATATCAATGACTGAATAAGATCCATATACCACACTGAAGTGTGTGGGGGCACTGGTATTGAAGAGACAAAGACAGAGCACCACAAGCAAAGTTTCAACACAAGTTTCCATTGTTCGGCGAGCAAAGTTTCAATAACTTTACCATGGCCAGTGATCTTAGTTCCATTCTATAAAAGGTTGTGGGCACTGAAGTCACCCAAAATGCGGAATGGGGGAAGGAGGTGAGTGGGAAGTCTGTGCAGACAATGCATTCTGAGACACAACAATCAGCAGTGAGATACACATTACAATTGGAAAAATCCAGAGACATCCTCACATGAACAGCCACAGCCTCCAAAGTCATACCAAGTGGCATGTGTTCACTGTGGACAGAATCCAGAATGTAAATGGAAACTCCACCCAACTCTCTGTCATAGTCAGATCGATTCTTAAAATAGCCCCACTAGCTGAGGAGGGCTGTAAGGTTAATTAAAAGTAAAAGAATAGCCTGGCTAGTATGTGTCCCGTGGATGAAGGACAGAAAAACCACAAAGAATATCTTCTAATGGAAACCAACAGGAAGAAGATTAAAACGAAGCCCAAGGCTGGACAAAGTGGAAGAAAACATCAGGGCAATAGGAATCAGAGGCTGGAGAAGGAAAGTAAACAAGAGGGCAGAATGGAAGGAAATTGTTAAGAATGCGTAGACTCGTGTAGGGTTATGAAGCCACAAGAAGAGAAAAGCTGCACAGGGGAGGGTTTTGCATTGCTGGGAACCAAGTTTCCTGGATGGTAATGCAGAAAGCAGGGGAAACACATAAGAGATGTCGTAGCTCAGCCATGTGCTGAAAAAAAACCTGTTACAGTTCCACTGGAGGATCACAGTATCAGTATCCTGCGGGAGCATGAAGGAGCCAAGGAGGCTGGTCATGCCCCAGGGTCACCTGCAACCACTGGTTGTGAAAAAACAGCATCAACACACATCAGTTCTGAATTAGGTTGCATGGGAGGATCTGGTACCAAAGGGACCACCAGGAACTCTGCCTAGGATACAGAGTCAGAACATGTAGGGGTCTGGTGGCATGGGGACCATCATAACCTCCTCTGTCTTGGAGATCATCTTTTTGTCCCTCTTCCCCTTGGACAATTTCATTGTCTGTGAGGGCTTGTCAGCCCTTGTTCCAGGGACAGAGAAGGAACATGAAGCCCTATGACCAGCAACCTGTGACTCTTTCAGCCACTGGCTGGTATCCAGTTACAGATCAGCAGAATCTTGGGAAGGAACCCTTGAAGGATCTCTTCATGGTGAGACGCCAGAGGAGAGCATTGCTTCTTCAACTGGGGTTGGAGATTGACGTCCCCAGGTGGTGGGGAGGTCACGCTCCCAAAACGGCTGTGGAGGAAGAAGTAGGAGGAGGGCCCCTAACCAACAGGTGAGCGGGTGTAGTCAAGTGACCCCAAGGGCCCTAGATATAAGGCACGAAGGGTGAGAGTACCGTCACTAGAGCAGATGACATCATTGTAGCCATAGTAAATGTCATCATCTTATGTACAGGGTGCAATCAATCACATTTCTTCTTGGCCTCGTGATACAAGTCAGTTGAGTGTCTTCAATTTCTTGGATTATATTTTCCCTTTGGAAGACAGTGTAGTGCAGTGAACAGGGGGAGTCGTGTTTCCAACAGTTAACACAGTGGTTATGGGGGGGGGGGGGGGGGGGGGGTCACAAGGAGCATTTGTGTGCAACTGTTGTCCACAATCCCCACAGAGGGGATAACGTAACAGTTTGAGTTTTAGAAACCCAACCCACAATATTCTGTATTGTTGATGGTTTTAGAGGAGATGTATCACTTTGCTACAGTATTTCTCCACGTGTAAATTAGATTTTGGATTCACCTTATACTCAGGAAACTTCTGTCATATATAATCTTATACTACACTGAAGTGTCAAAGAAACTGGTATAGACATGTGTATTCAAATATAGAGATGTGTAAACAGGCAGAATACGGCACTGCATTCGGCAGTATTCATATAAGACAACAAGTGTCTGGCGCAGTTCTTAAATCGGTTACAGTTGCTGGAATGGCAGATTATCAAGATTTAAGTGAGTTTGAATTTGGTGTTATAGTCAGTGCACGAGCGATGGGACACAGCATCTCCGAGGTAGTGATGAAGTGGGGAATTTCCCGTATGACCATGTCATATACATACCATGAACATCAGGAATCTGGTAAAACAACAAATCTCCAACGTCGCTGCAGCCAGAAAAAGATCCTGCAAGAATGAGACCAGCACAACAAGAGAATTGTTCAACGTGACAGAAGTGCAAAATTGCTGCAGATTTCAATGCTGGGCCATCAGCAAGTGTCAGCGCACGAACCATTCAATGAAACACCATTGATACGAGCTCTCGGAGCTGAAGACCCATTTGTGTATCCTTGGTGATTGCACTACACAAAGCTTTAAGCCTCGTCTAGGCCCGTCAACACCAACTTGGAACTGTTGATGACTGAAAACGTTGCCTAGTCTGACAAGTCTCATCTCAAATTTTATCGAGTGGATGGACGGGTATGGAGACAACCTCATGAATCCATGGACATTGCATGTCAGCAGAGGACAGTTCAAGCTTGTGGAGGCTCTGTAATGGTGTGGGACGTATGCAGTCGGAGTGGTATGGGACCCCTTACACATCTAGATATGACTTTAACAGGTGACACGTATGTAAGCATCCTATCTGGTCACCTGCATCCAATCATGTCCATTGTGCGTTCTGACGGACTTGGGCAATTCCAGTGGGACAATGCGACACCCCACACGTCCAGAATTGCTACTGAGTGGCTTTTGGGCAATTCCAGTGGGACAGTGTGACACCCCACACGTCCAGAATTGCTACTGAGTGGCTCCAGGATCACACTTCTGATTTTGAACACTTTCGATGGCCACCAAACGTCCCAGACATGAACATTATTGAGCATATCTGGGATGCCTTGCAACGTGCTGTTCAGAAGAGATCTTCAACCCCTCATACTCTTATGGATTTATGGACAGCCCTGCAGGATTCATGGTGTCAATTCGCTCCAGCACAACTTCAGACATTAGTTGAGTCCATGCCACACTGTGTTGCGACACTTCTGTGTGCTCATGGGGGCCCTGTGCAATATTAGACAGGTGTACCAGTTTCTTGGCTCTTCAGTGTAAATGATGTAGCTTAAACACCCAAATCTGTTGTATAAGACTTTTATTGCATCACAAGATCATGTCACACGCATGCTACAAAATCTGGTACAGGACTGTTTCAAAACCTGTTAAACTGACTGACCCCATCTGTTGGAACTGAAGTTTGTACAGATTCTAACAGTCAGAACATGGCTGTTTACACTTCTTAATATAGTAATTTTGATTATTTCAATTAAGAACTGTACAGTTTTATAGGATGAGTTACAGAATTTAGATTAATAAAATGTTACAAACAGCCCAGGATAACAAAGAAGTTGAAAGAAAATTGTTATCGTTGCCAAAACACAGAAAATGTTGTTTTACAACAATACATAAAGTAAAAAAACAAAGTATCTCTTTAACTACAGAATTTATTTTATTACTAATATGTTTCCTGGGTCTTTCCATTAAATTGAACAATAATAACCAATAGGTTTTATTGCAAGGATTTTATAATGTGTGTGCTGTTTGTCCACATTCATTGAGTAAATCTTTAAATAAAAACTATATTACATAACAGTTACATTATATCTCATAACTGTGCTCAAAGTAGCATAATTTGATCAATTTAACTAATTATTAATGTAGCAATGTGCTCATTAATATTTGCTACATAACAAAGTGTGATTGAACAGTTCAGTTTACTGGGAATTGAAGTTTTCATTAAGAATCAGCCCATTCTGTTACTTTACACCTTACAATGTGAAGGCCAGTGCCCAAATCTCATATATTAGAAGTACCACATGGGAGGGAAACATAGGGTTTCACATCACATCGATACACTATCACCTTTACCTCTTCAGGCAACAAGTTGCTGTCAGAGACCAAGATGAAGGCCGTAGTATCAGCACTATTGTCCATTGATCTCTTATGGACATGACAGATAAAATGTATGCCCTGTCACTCCAATCTGGCACATAAATCATCATCAGTCTGTAAAAGGAGATATGACGGAAAAAGAAACCCTGTACCATATTGAGAATGTTATGGAGAGCGATGGTTACAGGAATGTCAGCCAGCTTGTCTCAGGTGAGTAATGCTCACGACTAAGCATGGGATGCAGTTTTAATTATAACTGAATCCCTTTTCATTTTTGAAATTGCTGCTACTTTCCAACCTGTCCTCAAGGTGTTCAACAGTGAATAATTGCTTTGTGTCAAAAAAGAAATCTACATTGATTCTAGAGTGAACTAAATGTTGTGGGGAGTATTCCTCCCTTTGTCTCTTAGCTCTGCATTCCTCCCATGGCATAGCCAATAAAAGGAACAATACGGGCATTATATCTCTCCACATGGTAGTAACCCTTTCTTTCAGAGACTGCTGACGCACAAAAAATAACCCTTTATTTCAGAGGAGACCTGGCACTGCGCAGTTGCCAGTGGAAGAAAGTTTGAGCTACTTCATTTGCAAGTCACTCCAAATGGGAGCTCTCCTCCACCCCACCCCCTCCCAGAGTCCCCTTGCTCCAGTCAAGACAGGCACATTCTCTTTGCATATGCAGGAAGCTCTCAGCACAGGCACCAATAATGCAAGCCCTGCATGGTCAGGGGGCTTCCATCGTTCAGATACTTGACGACACTCCACCCCCCACCTCCTCCTCTCCACCACAATGGGATGGCTACCATGTTGAGTTTTGGCTGTGTTACTTTTACTAGAAAGGACGGGTGCAAAGATAGGCACAAAAGGTCAAATCTACATCATGTTAGATGAACTTATGTGCATGATCTGCACTTCTATAAAATTTTGAAGAGGTATGGTAAGTCAAACCCAATAATGGGGAACATGTAGTGAAAGATGAAAAGCTGTACAAAATGCTGAAAAAAAGAAAAGAAATTAACAATGATTGTCAATCATAAACCAAACCCAAGCATGATGGGCGCTAAGGCAGAGGGGGGAAAAGTACAGTGGAAGGATGGACTCTCAGCATGGAAAGGAAAGTAGTGCTGCAAGGGCTAGGGGCCCCACGTTCGCCAAACACATACTCAAAAGACTGATGAGAGCCACCTGGAGGGAGGGGGGGGGGGGGGGCAGTTGCTGTCAAGAGTTCATTACATGCAAACAAACAAAATTCCCTCAGCATTTCACAATGATTTTAATTGCATGTAAATGTGAGGTGAAGGCAAGTTTTTCAAATGTTCATATTGCTACAGAGAATAATGTTCAATCGAATTGTCTTTCACAGGAGCATATGATTGTTCATGTCACACACCCTCAATGTTTTTGATGTGATCATTGTCTAATTGTACCAATACTAGCACACACTTTTTGACGTCCCTATGCATCTAGTGTTTGTGGAAAATTGCTTCCATTTGAAAAAACCGCAATTCACTGTTTGTTGACTAGAATGGCAGGAGACTCACATTAGCAATGTTTGCTGGAGGTGAAGCATTTTGTTGATCTGGATTGTGTGGAAACTCAAAGGCACATTTGTAGTCAGGGTTGAAGTGGTTGGAGTAGAGAATGATGTATTTTCTTCTTTGAGAGCTGCAGAAAGTGGTGTGCATGGTGTCTATGTTGTCGGCAACAATGATGATGCTGCTGTTCCATTATTAAATTTGTGTTCTAGTCGGTATACCACCAATGTAAGGTTTCAGTTTTACTGTTATGCAAACTACAAATGAGGAAATGATATGCAGTAAAAAATAACAGTTTATTGAATATTTATACATTTTGTATAGATTGCTAGTCACATATGACTTTACAAGACATCAAGCAAAAGTGAACTGAGCAAAAGGTATCACTGCACACAACACTTACCATTGCACGAAAGACTCTAGAGAATGCTTTTATCATACAGTGCATGTGGAATGGTGGATGATGCTGATGATGATGACATTTTAATCAGGAAGGTATATAGCAAGTGAGAAAATAATTCTTCCCGTCATTGCATGCATTGTGCATGCATACTCTTTTCAGAAAGGCCTTTTGAAAATGTTTGTGTGTTCCACAAGTGCTGTGACTGCAAATTTTCTAATGCTGTCTACACACTTTCCATTAATCTGTACTTTCTTACCTCTTAACCTCACCAGTACAGAAATTGAAGCTGCATGCTAGACTGTTTTGGCAAGAATCGGTATCAAAGCTGGGAATAAATGTATAATCTTTCTATCAGCTGCCATACTCACCCCGAGATATAATCGAAAACATTAGAGAAAACATCTGTTTGCTAGTAGCAAGCTTTTCTTTCTTTTTTGTGAGGACCTGTCGATGACTCAATGCATCTACTTTTTGGTGAGTTGGCTCTTAAGCAGTAACTCAAACTGACCCTTTAGAGAAGGATTTCACAGCAAACATGCTTTGCAAGCAGATGGTGAGGGCAGGCATGTGAGCAGAAAGTACTATACCCTTTCTGTTGTCACAGGAAATAGGATGGGGACCTTTGCAGAGACTCGCGTAAACAGGTTAATCGATCCTGAGGGAAATGCTTGGAGAAATCTAGACTGTCTTTATATTCCCTGTCGCATTACGCATCAATTACTTCAGACTGCAGGTCAGGGTGAATTGGGTACTGGAAGCCTTTTTTTTCCCATTCTAGACTTTTTTCCCAGTACAAACTAATAAATTCCACTACAAATGGACATTTTCTACACTTTCTTCAGTACTGCTTAGAATGTGACATTCAGATGTGTGCCTGTGATGTCTACACTTCCACAGAGCGCTACAGAATATGCAAAAAACACTCTACATTGTTGTTTTGCAAGCCAGTCCTTAACGTCAGCGGCAATAACCTGTACGGGACACTTGACTGTGTGTTTGATAAGAGCACCACGAAAACTGTTCTACTTGAAGTGCACATAAATGTTCAGCTGCAACTAACAAGTATTCTATCATTAAATCACCATCCGTGTAAGGGTGCAAGAACTTTGCTGAAAGTGAAATTTTGTTGCTCATCTGAGTGGCGCACTTGCTTTTTTTTTCTTCTCACCCCTCTTCAGAGAGTTTCCTTGTCGAGTTTTAAAACATACACTCACAGATCCATCACATTTTTCAGTTCTGAATTCTTTGACGTGGGAAGACTCACTGACATGGGAAGACATGTAATACCTTTGTAAATTGAACTTCCTGAAAGTATTCAGAACCTTAAGAGACACTATAAACATTTTGTGAACCCATCTTCTTGGATAAAACGATATGATTCCACCCACTGTCAATTGAAATATGAAGACATTGTTTGTGTCACACAATGCCGACTGACTCACTATAGTTTGCTATCAGATGGCACAGCTGTCAAAAATTATGCTCCCCTATTTCACAGTTTGTTGTTGTTCTGTGGTATTGTGATCACATAATGCACATGCATGTCCCCTGCTCGCCATCATACCAGAACCGCTCTGCTTATGAGTAAGAGAATAAGCACTGTTAGCAGGTGCAAGTACTCATGCTCCAAATCAGCAAGTTATTAAAGCCCTGCTCTAGAGGGCAGTGGCATATGCTGGGATTGTGACTTGGGCTATCACTAGGCCTATTGGATGTGGACAATAAGGGATTGTTGGTTTAAATACTCACTTCACAAACAGTGCATTTCAATAATTTTTTCTTGAAACAAGCTGTAATACAACATAACTTAAACAACGATGCTAAAAGGGAAATAAACAATTTTACCATGCCTGTTTA
Source organism: Schistocerca cancellata (assembly GCF_023864275.1). Lineage (NCBI taxonomy): Eukaryota > Metazoa > Arthropoda > Insecta > Orthoptera > Acrididae > Schistocerca > Schistocerca cancellata. The sequence goes on along the minus strand of NC_064631.1, from coordinate 595,198,195 downwards.
TATATACATGAATTCAAGCTGCCTTTCTTGATGGGTAAATTGTGTTGTTGCACTATCAAAAAACAGTTCCTCCTAGTGTCTTCTCAATAAAACAAGTATGTCTTTTTCTGCCGATAGAAGAGCCAAGTTGCTCAGAGAAATTCGTCCTTGTGTTGCCTGTAAATTAGATATTATTTGTTTCAAGGCTGAAAAACCAGCCACACATACATATCATAACTGTTTGTGTTAAAATACTTTGCGTAAGGGTTCACTTTTTTTTTTTTCCTCATGGTACACTCCAAGTGTGGAAGAGCTGGAGTAGATCTTTCCTGTTTCACTGCCACTAACTTATTCTAGTGTGAGAATGATCTTTTTATGAACTGTTTCATTACACATTGTTCATACATTTCAAAGAATTAGTGCTAGCAACTGTCTTGGTACACTATGAAGTAAATAATACTAATAGTAATGCAGCTGTTGAGGACCATAAGAATCGCACAAACACTCTTTGTTGGTTTTAACTACAAGTGCTATCCTGAATTGCAAAAACCAGTTGCATCTGTTCAGCACATTTCAGATACACTCATGTGTATAGGTGACGTGGGATTCCTGAAGCCTTGGAGTGCTGGTTCCTGCATTCCTTCAACTCGTCTGTTCCTCCCCGAGTCATAGTGAAGGCTGCTGCCGAAAACATCAGAAGCTGTATTCTCTCCTCTGTTTGATGGTAGAGAATGAGACGTATTCCACCCTATGCGCTAATTCTTCATGAGGGAAACTGGATGGTATAGCAATTATTATTATTAATATTACTTATTAATTTCTAGTTTACGTTAGATATGGGCTTCAGTAATGGCTTTGATAGCCCACAATATACACCACTGCTAGAGGGTTACTACAGTCTTTCACTGACCTGTTCGGACAACACTAGCTTTTGAATCTTTCGTTCCGTATAATTTAAACAATCACATGGAAGAGACTCTGTATGAACTACAGCAATAGGTTTCTGCATGAGCATCCATACTCATAGTACTAAGGAGTCATATTTTTGGTGTAGATCATCTGCTGTGTCATTTTGCCATCTCAAAATCTGCTGAAAAAGTAACAGAATTTGTCACTGTCTGTGACAACAGCTAATATTGGGGATATCTCATCAGATAGGGGTGTACATTCAGTGAAGTACAAATACTTATCTTCTTTTTTCCTTCTTTGCTGCAACAGCTGATTCTCATAGATAATGTTCAGTGATCCATATTTTGTGGTCGAAAGGCGTATCAGGGGCTGAAATTCATCGGAGACTTTCGCTACAGTAAGGGAACAGTGTTTTGCCACAACAGTGTCTATGAATGCATTGAAAAATTCCGAAATGGTCGCACAAGTGTTACGCACGATGAAGGAGCCAGATGACAGTTTATCACCACAAATGAAGAAACCATTGACCGTTCACGTGAAACAATTCTCTTAGACGATTAACTATTGACGAAGTGGCACATCATCTGCAAATTAGTCACGGTTCTGCGTATGAAATCATCCACAACAGACTTGAGTTTCATAAAATTTGTGCAAGATGGGTCCCAAAACGGCTCACACAGTTGCATAAACAAACGCGCATGGACATCTGCAAAAAACATTTGGATCGATATGGAAAAACATTTGGATTGCTATGGTAACAAAGGGGACAACTTCTTAGACAGGATCATTACTGGTGACGAAACATGGATCCATCATTACGAGCGAGAGAGTAAAAGGCAGAATATGGAATGGAAACATCCAAATTCACCATGCAAGAAAAAGTTTAAGACCCAACCATCCACAGGAAAACTAATGCTTACGTTTTTTTGGGATGCACAAGGTCCAGTACTGGAACATTATGGGGAAAGGGCCACAACAATATACAGTGTACTTTACAGTGAGATGCTACTGCCGGGCTAAAGCCTGAAATTTGAAGCAAACGCCAAGGATTGCTGTCAAAAGGTGGTGTGTTGTTGCATGACTGCCTGTCAGCATGCTGCTGCTCACACTGCTAACACGCTTTTTCAGTGTTAAGTGACAGCATATTTTCTCTATCAATCCTTTGACTGGTTAAGGTTTTATACACGGGCATAGAATTTCCTGGCGCTTTAGAAAACAAAACTCTGAGAAAATGACGAGTTTTGGAAATATCTTTTATTTGCAGCAACATGTACGTTGCGTATTTTCATATTACGAAAGTATACATTGGAATTCCACCAAACACCGCATGTTACTTTCCAAATCATTGAAATCAAGATTGCGATGCGTTTCTGTAAGCCAGTCATAGCTCATGTCATGTGATCTCAGCAGCAGATGACAGCGGATATTCAGAGCATAGGACACGTGATGTAGTCAACCAACAGCAACATCACTGTTATGAAGCACGAACACACAAGTGGGGGAAGTTAATAGTTTAAATTAATATACATAGTGTTGCTACAAGAAAATCAAAGCTTTCACATATAATATTGGTCTCTAAGGTTAATAAGCTGCAAGAGAAGCTGTGATTTCGCATATAATGTTGATATTTTTTGTGCGTGTTACATTTTAAGAACCACACAAATGTGCCAGTAAAATTTTTAATAATGACACGCCTCATCTTCAGGGTTTGAAATTCTTCTAAATGGCTTGTCATCAAACAGCTGATTTTTAAATGAGAGTCAAACGCTCTGTAATTTAAGAAATTCATGGTACATTCTGGCACATAGTTCAACTTACGTAAAAGGATATTTACTTTGAAAGTAACGCTTTTCAAACCACCATTCGCAATATTTTCCCGCGACGTGTTAGAAATAGGTTCGTTTCAGCAGTTGCCAGAGACCGCTGATAACAGGCGTCACTGCACTTGCGCAGCTACCATGACGGAAGCCCATATGTACATATGTCTAAAACATTGAAAGATCATACATTATGTCATAAAAGAAACAAGACATCAGAGGATACTCCAAGAGCATCAGAATTTCGTGAACCATAACTAAAATGTGCATGTTTAAAGTGCATACCTAAAGTGCACATTCGTATGTCCAGATTCTCAATCAAGTAGACCTCATGTTAAGCTTTTCAGTCTGGTTTTTGGGATGTAACTTTTCTTGGAGCACCAGTACTGTATTATATCATGTTTGGTTCTTTATTATGGCATAACGCCATACGTGCTAGAAGATGAAAACGTGCACTTGAAATGCAGCGAACAGTTGAAACTAGCCAGTACTGTGGAATTAAACATATCATTTCAAATACATTGACTGCCTCTGCGAAAAGGTTAATAAAAGTCAAATTTCTTTAGCAAACAGACAAAAATAACTTCATTGTTTTGCAAGGCGATTAATGCTTGACAGTCAGAAAGGTGGAAATAAAATAAAATCTGAAACTAATGTCATATTTTAGACTGCCGAAATTAAGTGAATGTATTTTAATTCACTTGATAGCTCCCGGCCACAGATATCTGTTTTCTTTTTATTTGATGTGAGAGTAAACTGAGGGGAAACAGCAAAATCGCTAAATGTAAACACGGGTCACGTGAAGACTATCCACTATAACTCGGACTGATCTGCGCATCAGCCTCAGATCTATGATATCTGCAAACTGTGTCAGTACTAAAAAAAAATCAAATTTTCAAAAATATGTTCATATTGTAGCGAACATCTTTCTGAAAAGTCTGAAACATAAAACATATGTGTTCGAGGAAATGTGAGATATTTTATTTGGTCTTAAGTGTACCAAAGCACAGTGCCACACCTCTTCATGAATCATTCTTCTATTGCACGTCACTGTATTTCGGTCTGTGGAATTGAAAGGTGTATATTTTGTAATGGATGCCATCAAACTATATTCAGGACAGTTGAAGTTGAAATGTCCTGTGGTGCCTCTTCTGCTCCCAGTTGGCCGGTTTGACAGCCTGCCCCTCTTTTTTAAAAAAAAATCTCGCAATTAAATGTGGATGGGATTATTTGTAATCGGGAGAACAAGAACTCTTCAGAAAATTTGCACTCTTTATTGCCTATTAGCTAATAACTTGCTGTTTTGTGTGGCATAAAATTAAATATAGGATACATAAAACCAATAAAGAAAAGAGACAAGCAAGAAAGTACACATTTCTTTCCTAGCATTTTTTTCTCTCTAATCTTGCTACAGCTTTACATGGCATGCTTTCCTTTCTGCGAAAGAATCTATTACTTCATCAAAGCTCGTCAAACGATGCACTACATGAAAAATCGAAATGTCGTTATCTTATACTGAAAAAGCTGTTAACACAAATGATACCCAAGACTGGTGTGGATTCTCGATCTGATTACGTCTATTTTGTCACTGTCTGTTAGATAAAACAAAAGAGGCCTTTCTAATATTGGAGCAATTTTGTAAGACACACCAAATAAACGAGACTGTTTTGGCACAAATGACCATTTTTATAACGCAACAGAATACAATTCACGAAGTGCCATTGTCAAATACCTATTAGGCCTACTACAAGCAAAAAGCTTTATGTTAGGAAATAGTTTCACATTTCATTCATACACACCAGCTTCTCTAGTATGAGACCGAAAAGTAGTATTACGAAATTTTTATATAAATTAGGAATCTTCTTGTTCTTCCATAATTTGTGTGATGTCCCAGTTTCTTCCAAACAATCTTGTCATCACCAATTCTGCAGCTATTCCTACCATTGTCAAAATTTGTTCGCAGATTAACTTCACTAACCCTGCCAGAATCACAGGTTTAGTTATCCCTTAATTATTCTCCGGTTAGGCATTGTTACATGTTCGTACAACACTTTTTCCACGTTACTTCCTGAATAGAACTTAATTGGCTGCTAGCCAGGGACAGTACAACTGGTCCTTAGTAGTGTAGCGACCTGGCCAAAAATTTAATGTCAAAATTTCATTTTCTTGGGTACACCGAGAAGATAGTATGTAATCTTTCTCACCTGTTATTCCTGTCAGTCGTTTATTTCCATTCTGGTAGTCTGAATCTGTGGATTTTGCTAGTAATTATAACAACGCTGATCATTCCCAAACCCAATCAACCACATAATCAGACAGCGATTGGCATCATCCGTTCGGCTTTACTCCGCTCAACTCGAATAGCCCCGACCCCTTTCGTCTTTGAAAAGTTTATTTCTAGATGTGGCGAGGATTCTCCTGACAGAGACATCATATACGCTATGCACGCTTTCAAAAATCAACTTATAATTCGTTCCGAAATCAACTTAAAATGTGTTCAGAAACCAACAGGGAAGAGTTTCAAAATAATCAATAGACAAATAAGCGCTGGATGGTAGGCGCTTTGTGAAACAAGGGTTTTTTTTTTTTTTTTCCCTCCAGAATATGAATTTGGCACCCCCTTTTCCCGGTAGCATCTAGCTGCTTGCTGCGACTGCTTGCCACATTCCTGTAGCCAGAAGCGGGAGAATCTACTGCCCAAACACGAGTAAACTACGCATGCGCATGAGCCCGCTCGTAACTGCTAAAACGAATCTAATGTAAACAGTTGTGACTTCACGCTCATTGGAGGCTATTTGTTGCAATGAAGCATTGCATAGTCTTCCTAAAGCCTTTGACACATTTTGCTGTTGGCAGACGCTTGCATGAGCACTGTGTGTTGTTGTTGTATATGGCGCATTACCTTTGTAATTTAAGTTATTTTCATTCTTTTCTCTCGTTTATGTTTTATTGTTGAAGTATTATTCAGCAGTAGTGGGTACAGTAATATTCCTTTTTAGAGTATCGGTTCTTACCAGTCAATATTACAAAAATTTAAATGAAAACAAACAATGAAAAATTTCCGGAATCCTAAAAAATTCCCAGGTTTTTCCCGGATCTCCCGGGTCATATACGCCGTCAGTATCACTTGTTCGGTCCACTCAGGCAGGCATTAAGGGGCTGTCGATTTGCCTCAGACGAAGCAGTGAAAGAAGCGGTGCATTCCTGGCTCGCAGCTCAACTGAAAACCTTCTTTTAAGAGGGCATCAGCAAGCTTGTACAATGACAGACCAAGTGCGTTGAAATGCAAAGTTTCCTATTTGATTACAATAAAATTTTATAACTACTTTGTGGATAATAATTGACTTGCCCTCATAGATTACTAAAATATGATAATTCAGCTGAAGAGTGTTGCCTGCCTGACAGTCTTTCCCTCCATTGGTGCTTGCCTCACACCTTTCAGCATACTAGCAGTCATTATCAGGTGCTGCATTTTGTTTTGAATATCAAGATGATTTTGCTTTGGAGATGTTCGACTGCTTTGTTTGTCTTCTTTTACAACATGTTTCACACACAGGAGTATTATATTCATAACCACCTTCCATATTCACAATGTAACACAAGTCTAGTCTTCTATATTTAACTTCCATGACACCACAGAAACTGGCAACCAACTCACATAACAGCTATAATAAAGAAACGTAGTTCAATACTGACTTTGCAAACTAAATAGACATCCAGTGTGGTGGCTATTGGGCGCTCCCATCACGCCAAGTGTCAGCTTAGTTGACATGCACAATAATATGCCCTGCCATTAATGCCGAGCAAAACAATTATGCCGTGAATGCCATAACACAGTCAACAAAATACTTGTTCTAACATCTTTGGTAAACTGAGCAGTTTATGTTAAGAGAAAAAAAAACTATTTTCAAAAAAATGCAGGAAGCCGTAACTTGACGACTCGATCAGGGAAAGCAACAGCACAACCAACAGAGTCCCCCTGTTTAGAGCCATTCGTAAATACTGGTACATGGTCGGGATGCTGGTTTAAAATATCGTAAAATCTTTGATGCCGAGTTGTTTGCGATCATGCGGGCATTGGAGCAGATGAGATGTGTTCCCAGTCTTAAGTTTCTCATCTGCTCTGACTCCCTGAGTGCCCTTCAGACCATGCAACACTTGTAACCTGCGGATACGGTCGTCCAGAACATCCATGATGCCCTACTCCACCTGCAATGGCAGGGGAAGGAGGTTTCTTTCTGCTGGGTGCCGGGGCACGTGGGTATTAGGGGAAACGAACTGGTGGATGTGGCTGCCAAAGATGCATGTTCCCTCCCTCACGTTGTTGAATATGCCGTCCCCCTCCATGCTGTTACCTCCCGTTTGCGTTTTCGTGTTAGGCGTCAATGGGAAGAGGAGTGGCTGGCAGTCGGTGAAAATAAGTTGCATCTGGTCAAGGCCACCACGCGGCCATGGCGTACGTCCTACCAGTCATGCAGGTGGGATGAGGTTCTCCTCACTTGCCTTCTCATCGGGCACAGTCCCTTAATGCATGGTTTTTTACTCCGGCGGGAGGATTACTGTCCACCACATTTTACTTGACTGTCCTTTATTCTCTGACCAGAGGGCGGTGGTTTCCTTGCCACCGGATTTGCCCTCTATTTTGCAAGACGACACAACGACTGTGGTTAAGGTCTTACGGTTTTGTGTCCTGTCCAGTTTGTTGCCTCGGATTTTAGGGAGAGGATTTTAATGTCCTGCTTGGTGATTGGCTTACCCAGGTTTTAGGTGAGAGGTCCGCCAATCACAATTACCTACTTGTTTCACTTCGATTTCTGTTCTCTTTCCCTTGTGTTTCCTTTCCTTTTTTAGTGCGTTTCTTCTCCTCTTGTTTTGCCTCTGTATGTGAGGATTTTGATCTGCATCAGGTCTGTGTCCGTCCTCCTTGTTCGCTGTCCGTCTTCGTCCCTTCATCGCATGTGTTCCTGTTTCTATGCGTTTGGGCGCTGATGACCATGCTGTTTAGCGCCCGAAAACCTCAAATTTGTTTTCTTTTAGACCATGCAATATCGTTTGGGTTCATGCTGAAGGGATGCTCTACATGACAATCATCGGAGAAAGAATATATATTTTAAGCAAACTTAGTATGACATATCTTGCCACCTTTTTTTATGTAAGACTGAGTACATAGATCAAGTCATTGTACATTATTCCAAAATATCTCTTATTATAAGTGTCGTCATAATTTCATGCAAGGCTTTAAATTCCACTGATACGGCCAATCACATTTTGTCTGTTAATTCTGAGAGACGAATATGTGCTTCGCAATCTATTTCTAATTGTGAATCTTTCCTTCAAACTTTTTTTGCTTTCCCCCTTAATGAGCTGCTGACTGTGAGACAAACCTGCATTAATTCCTTCTGAACACTTTTATTACTTGCATCAAATGTATCAAGTTTCTTCTCAGCATTAGGTAAAGCTACACAGACAGATTCTCTGTCTTTATGAAGTGAACTGCTATCTAGTCAGTCAATGGCTACTTCAAGCTGACAGTTGTACACCCTCAACAGTTTCCACATTGCTAAATTCTGAACTTTCAACTCAACCTGTTCTACATGCCATAGTATATCTGCCATTGGTTCGGGAGATTTTGAGATGAAAAACACTAAGAAGATTCAGTAAAGCAGTCTCCTGTACTACTGTAAACATGCTGGTTATGGAAAGCATCTCATAAAGGTGACTGCTGCTCCTGTACAAAATTCTTGCAATTCCAATGCAACACAATTACTGTCACAGTGTAGCTGCAAGTTCTTCACAAGCTGCTGACACACTAATGTCAGAGTAAATGCTAACGTTTCCAGTTCATAAATTTCACATATTTGGTACTTTCGTTTGATCTCTCTTTTAAGAATTTCTGTTTTCTTCTTTTGTGTTAAATACTGTGGCACCTTCTCCTGAACTTGTTTTTAATACTCGTAATTTGCATTTTCCCTCCAGTGTTACTCTTTCTTTTATGTAAATTGAAGATGGAGGAAGGAGGGAAGAGAAGGGGCTATTAATGTCAGCTGCATCAGGACTTTATGCGGAATAGCAGCGATGAATGAAACTGTGTGCCAGACTGGGATCATCTCTTGCTTACTATGCTCACTAGATTTCTGCAGAAGACAACGTAATTGTCTATCAGCACTGAAGGTGGTGTATTCATTGCCCACAGAGGTAAATCAATTATATGAATGCATGGTGTCTTTTCTATCAGACATGTCCAAAAGAACAGACACTGTGCATTCGTATATACTGAAGTAGCACCAAAGAAACTGGTATAGGCATTTCATGCATATTAAAAACAGAGATATATACACAGGCAGAATATGGCGGTGCGGTCGGCAATGCCTGTTGGTTGGTTGGTTTAAAGGCGGGAGAAGAGACCAAACTACCGAGGTCATTGGTCCCTTGTTCCTAATAAAACAATGCCACAAGTGTGAGAATAAAACGGACGCTACATATAACACAAAAAGGAAATAAAGGAAAAGCCACAAGAGTAAAGGGAAGGCAACAAACACTAAAAGTAACAAAAGAAGATAAGAAAACAACAGAGAGATGCTAGTAACAGAAGAGAGTAAAACATGAAAGCAGATGACAGTGGCTGGCCAACCACAAGGATAAAAAGGGAAAGCCAGCCACTCTGCAACACATTAAAACTTCCACCCTAAAAGCACTAGGGTGGAGGACAAAGAGAGACAAAGGACATGCGCTAAAACCTACATAGAAGTATAAAACCCACTCTCAGGAATAAAACGTAAAACTAAAGCAGCTGTGGAGGCATTGTCGCCCAACACCGAAGGCAGGGTGCTGGGAAAGTTAAAAGTCTGCCGTAGAGTGGCTAAAAGTGGGCACTCCAGGAAGAGGTGGACAACTGTCATTTGAGAGCCACGGCGGCACTGAGGTGGGTCCTCTTGACGGAGTAGGTAACCATGCATTAGCCACGTATGGCCAACGTGGAGCCGGCAGAGAACAACTGATTCCCTGCGAGAGTACTGCATGGAAGACTTCCACACGTTCATAGTCTCCTTAATGACACTCAGTTTTTTGAGCGTGCTGTTATGCCATTCCATCTTCCAAAGCCGAAAAACCCTGCGGTGTAAGACAGAATGCAGGTCAGCTTCGGAGATGCCTATCTCCAGAAGCGGTTTCAGAGTCCCTGTTTGCCAGCCTGTCGGCAAGTTCTTTGCCAGGGATTCCGACGTGTCCTGGGGTCCACACAAACACCGCAGAATGGCGGACTGTTCCAGGGCATAGATGGACTCCTGAATGGACACTACCAGAGGGTGGTGAGGGTAGCACTGGTCGATAGCTTGTAGGATGCTCAATGAGTCAGTACACAGGAGAAATGACTTGCCAGGACATAAGTGGATGTACTCAAGAGCACGAGATATGGCTGCCAGCTCTGCAGTGAAAACACTGCAGCCAACTGGCAAGGAGTGCTGCTCAATATGCCCTCCATGAACATATGCGAAGCCTATGTGACCATCAGCCATTGAGCCATTGGTGTAAACCACTTCAGAGCCCTGGAACACGTCAAGAATCGAGAGGAAGTGAGAGAGTGGCGGGGTTAACGGAGTCCTTAGGGCCATGCAAAAGGTCCAGACAAAGCTGTGGCCGAAGCGTACACCATGGAGGTGTACGTGAATGGACCGCAAGTAGAGGTGGTAAAGGGAAGGACCCCAGTTCAGAGAGAAGGGTCCGCACGCGAACCACAATCGTTATCCCCAATCTGGGCCATCGATGCGGGAGATGGACTGCCACAGACGGGAAAAGGAGATGGTAATTCGGATACTCAGGGGAACTATGAATGTGTGCTGCGTAACTGGCAAGCAGTTGCGCATGTCTGATCTGCAGTGGAGGGACATCAGCCTCAACCAGTACACTGGTCACCGGACTCGTCCTAAAAGCTCCTGTCACTAATCGAACCCCACAGTGGTGCACAGGGTCGAGTAAATACAATGCTGAAGGCCCCGCTGCCAAACCATAAACCACACTCCCATAGTCAATTCGGGATTGGACAAGGGCTCTGTGGAACTGCAGCAGCGTACAGCGATCTGCACCCCAATTGGTGTTGCTCAAGCAACGGAGGGCATTGAGGTGCTGCCAGCAATTCTGCTTAAGCTGACGAAGATGAGGGAGCCAAGTCAATTGAACATCGAAAACCAGTCCTAGGGATTGATTTGTCTCCACTACAGTGAGTGGACTTTATTAACGTAAAGTGCAGGTTCCAGATGAATGGTACGACACCGACAGAAGTGCATGACACACAACTGGAAGCCCTGGGCTAGAGCCGATGACTGCAACTTGTGGATGGCTCCCTGGAGGCACAACTCAGCAACAACAGTACTGGAGCAGCAGTACGAAATGCAAAAGTCGCCTGCATACAGAGAAGGTGAGACGGAAGGCCCAACAGCTGCTGCTTGACTGTTAATGGCCACTAAAAATAGAAAGACACTTAATACAGAGCCCTGCAGGACTCCATCCTCCTGAATATGGATGGAACTATGGGCGTTACCAACTTGGACATGGAAAGTACGGAGTGACAGGAAGTTTTGGATAAAAATCGGGTGTGGTCCCCAGAGACCCCACTCATAAAATGTGGCAAGGATATGATATCGCCAAGTCGTGTCATATGCTTTACATAAGTCAAAAAAGATGGCAATCAGGTGTTGCCATCTGGATGAGGCTGTTCGGATGGCAGACTCAATGGACTCAAGATTATCAGTAGCAGAGCGACCCTGGAGGAAGCCGCCCTGACATGGAGCCAGCAAGCCATGTGACTCCAGGACACAACCCAACTGCCGACATACCATATGTTCCAGCAGCTTACAAAGAACATTGGTGAGGCTGATGGGCCAATAGCTATCCACATCAAGTGGGTTTTTACCAGGTTTGAGCACCGAAATGATGGTGCTCTCCCACCATTGCGATGGAAAGACGCCATCGCACCAGATCCAGTTGAAGATGATGAGAAGATGTTTAATCATATGGCTGTGGATGCGATCAGGCCCAGGTGTGTCAGGACAATATGCAAGGGCACTGAGGAGCTCCCACTCTGGAAATGGGGCGTCATATGATTCACTGCAGTGTGTAGTGAATGAGAGGATGTTCCCTTCCAGCAGCAGTTTGAGTGTGCGAAAGGCTGGGGGTAATTCTCCAACGCAGAGGCTTGAGCAAAGTGCTCGGCAATCGCGTTTGTGTTGGTACATAATTTGCCATTTATGGTAACACGAGGGACAGCTCTTGGGGCCTGGTTTCCGAAAAGATGTATGATCTTTGCGCCGACTTGGGAAGGAGGCATGTGGCACCCAATGGTGGAGATGTATCTCTCTCAACACTACTTCTTCCATTGTTTGATAAGGGAGCGAACACGGGCACGGAGCCGTTTAAAGGCTATGAGGTGCTCCAGGGAAGGATGCCAATTATGCCACTGTAGAGCTCACCGACACTCCTTAATTGCTTCAGCGACTTCCGGCGACCACCAAGGGACTGCCTTATGCCTCGGGCACCCTAAAGAGCGAGGGATCGCATTTTTTGCCGCAAAAACAATTGTGCTAGTCACCTGCTCAACCATCACATCGATGTAACCTTGTGGGGGAGATTCAGCAGTGATAGCAAACATGAAAGTTCCCCAGTCCGCCTTGTTCAAAGCCCATCTGGGCAGATGTCCGTGTGCCTGAGACTGGGGCAGTGACAGGAAGATGGGGAAGTGGTCACTACCACACAGGTCGTCATGTGCTCTCAAATGGATAGATGGGAGAAGTCCTGAGGTGCAAATTGATAAATCAATGGCCAAGTAACTACCATGAGCCACACTGAAATGTGTGGCAGCCCCAGTATTTAAGAGGCAGACGTCAAATTGCAACAATAACGTTTCGACATCTCTACCTTGGCCAGTAAGCATGGTACCACCCCACAAGGGGTTATGGGCATTAAAATCTCCCTGAAGTAGAAAAGGTTTAGGGAGTTGATCAATCAGTGCAGCTAATACATTCAGGGGTACTGCACCATCTGGAGGAAGATATACATTGCAAACAGTTATTTCCTGCGTCGTCGTCATTCTGACAGCCACAGCTTCAAGAGGGGTTTGAAGGGGCACATGTTCACTACAGACCCAGTTTAGGATATTAACGCAAACTCCACTGACACTTGATTATAGTCGCTACAGTGCCTGTAATATCCCTTACAGCCACGGAGGGCAGGGGCCCGCATTGCTGGGAACCAGGTTTCCTGGAGGGCAATGCAGATAGCAGGTGTAAAGCTTAACAGTTGCCAGGCGGTGGAAAAAACTGTTGCAATTCCACTGGAGGATGACATCATGAGACTGGGAAGGCATGGAACGTTCAATGAGGCAGTTTACGCCTTAGTCACCTGCTGCCACCAATTTATTGCCTGAGCAGTCCATATCCATTGTGTATGAGGGTCTGGCGAGATCTAGGTCCTCAGCGGATGCCATATTCTCCACCCCATCCTCAGCCGCAGAGCTTGTAGGTTTTGGTGGTGTGGGTTCCACCGCAATTTCCTTGGTCTTAGGGGTTTTCTTTTTGGATTTCTCTTGCTGACCCTTGGGTTTCCGTGGCTGGGAGGACTTCACTGCCTCAGTCTCCGGGACTGAGGATGAGGTTGAAGCCCTATGACCAGCTGCTTTTTGGCTCTTCAGCCACTGGCGGGTGTCATCTTTCCCACTAGAAGAAACCTGGGAAGGGAGTGACACAAGGGATCCCTTCCTAGTGAGAGAAGCCAAAGAAGACTTATGCTTCTCTGGCTTGGAAGTGGGGACAGACGTCCCAGATGGAAAGGGGGGGGGGGGGGGGTTCTCCTCCCGAAGTAGGTGGTACAGGAGCAACAGGGAGGGAAATGCCCACCACCATCAAGGGGGCATGTGTAGTCTTCCGGCTCTGAGAGGTGACCTGGGTTGGCAGAGCTGATGATGCCAGCGGTGTTGTAGCGGTGGCGTAAGACGATGTACACACAGGATGGCAACCTGATTATCCTTTGGACCCCGGTGGACATGCCGTATGAAATGTATACCCCACTCTAAATTGGCACGCAGCTCATCGTCGGACTGCAAAAGGAGGTCTCTGTGAAATATGATAACCCTGGACCATATTTAAGCTCTTATGGGCGTGATGGTTACAGAAATATCCCCTAGCTTGTCACAAGCGAGTAACTCCCGTGACTGGGCAGAGGATGCTGTTTTGATCAAGACTGACCCAGATCTCATTTTGGACAAGCCCTCCACCTCCCCGAACTTTTCCTCTAAATGCTCAACAAAAAACTGAGGCTTCATCGTCATGAAAGATTCCCCATTAGCTCTCGAACATACAAGGTACCGGGGCAAATAAGAACCGCTGCCAACCTTAGCCTGACATACCTCCCATGGTGTGGCCAGGGAGGGGAACGATTTGGGGTCGTACTTCTGTGCATTGAATTGAGCTCATGATTGCTTAAAGACTGCTGGTGTTTTATCACCAGCAACACATGATGGACTACGCTTCAGCACGTGTCATCCGCCCTGATGCCACCCACTCCGACCAGGGGCCCTCCCCATGGGCACCACCCAGCCGCAGCAAAGGGCACCTAGCAGGGATTGCCGGGAGTCCCGATGCCCCAGGGGGATGGGCATCTACCCCTTGGCATATGTGGGGAGTTAACAGCGCAGGCATCAGCAGAGCGATCCCTGTGTGGTCAGGGGGCTACAACCAACAGGGTACATGGTGGCCCCACCACAACAGACTGGCTACCGTGCTCAATGTCAGGCGCAAAGAAGTCCATGGTCATCGTCGATGCAGAAATCAACACTGCATAGTGCATGGTGGAAAATGCACCCAAGAAGGTGTTCTCGCCCAAGAGATGGAGAATGAGCAGGACTGAAATGTGACGACGAGAAAGTGGACTAAACATCTCAATGCACAATGGACATGACGCACCTTGTAAGGCACCCTTCCCCAATTGGCTCACTCTTTGGGAAAATTTTGAAGAATGGAGGTCAAATTCTACAGGGGACCATCACATAAAGGCCGAAACTTGTGAAACTCCTTTTAGTCGCCTCGTATGACAGGCAGGAATACCTCTGACCTATTCTAACCCCCGGACCCGCAGCGGGGGGCAACCCCTGTATAAGACAACAAGTGTCTGGCGCAGTTGTTAGATTGGTTACTGCTGCTACAATGGCAGGTTAGCAAGATTCAAGTGAGTTTGAACATGATGCTATAGTCAGCAATGAGCGATGGAACACAGCGTCTCCGAGGTAGCGATGAAGTGGGGATTTTCCTGTACGACCATTTCACAAGTGTACCGTGAATATCAGGAATCCGATAAAACATGAAATCTCAGACATTGCTGACGCTGGATAAAGACCCTGCAAGAATGGGACCAACTACGACTGAATAGAATTGTTCAGAGTGACAGAAGTACAACCCTTCTGCAAATTGCTGTAGATTTCAATGCTGGGCCACCAACAAGTGTCAGTGTGCAAACAATTGAACGAAACATCATAAATATTGGCTTTCGGAGTTGAAGGCCCACTGTGTACCCTTGATAACTGCACAACACAAAAACTTTACACCTCACCTGGGCCCATCTACAACAACATTGGACTGTTGATGACTGCAAACATGTTGCATGGTCGGATGTACATAAGCATTCTGTCTGATCACCCAACTCATGTCCATTGTGCATTCCAACAGGCTTGGGCAATTCCAGCAGGACAATGTGACACCCCACACGTAACGAATTGCTACAGAGCGGCTCCAGCAATACTCTTCTTAGTTTAAACACTTCTGCTGGCAATCAAACTCCCCAGACATGAACATTATTGAGCCTATCTGGGATGCCTTGCAATGTGCTGTTCAGAACAGATCTCCACTCCCTTGTACTCTTATGGATTTATGGACAGCCTGCAGCAGGATTCATGGTGTCAGTTCCCTCCAGCACTACTTCAGACATTAGTCGAGTCCATGCCACGTCGTATTACGGCACTTCTGGATGCTCGTGGGGAGCCTACTAAATGATGTTAGGCATATGTGCCAGTTTCTTTGGCTCTTCGGAGTAATTACCCTTTCGCCATCCTTTGTCTGCTTCATAAAATTTGTTACTTCAGAATCAGACTTCATTTTCAGCATACTGATAACCAAGTTTCTCCATATCACTTCACCCTTTGGTATTGGATGAATCAACATCATCATTCTTTCTTACTGGTTTTATTTATGATTTGCATAATCTCTGCAATTCATCTTCTGGTGCAATCGATCCCAATCCTTCTCTCCAAGTTTTCACTTGAAATTTGAAATCTTTCATTATTTATAAGTAACTACCCTCCTCGATTTCTAAATGAACAATTAAACTATGCGTACAAGACTGGAAAATGTCACTGGTGCTACATATCACTAACAAAATTCCTAACTGTTGCACACCAAATCCCACTTCTCATTCACACTGAGATTTTTAAGGAGTGGCATTTTTTCTTTACCATTTTTTAAATTCTATTTCTATTAAGCAATGGTTAATCAAAATTGTTCAAATGGCTCTGAGCACTATGGGACTTGACTTCTGAGGTCGTCAGTCCCCTAGAACTTAGAACTACTTAAACCTAACTAACCTAAGGAGATCACAAACATCCATGCCCGAGGCAGGATTCAAACCTGCGACCATAGCAGTCGCATGGTTCCAGACTGTAGCGCCTAGAACCGCTCGGCCACACCGGCCAACTTTTGGTTAATCAACAAATTGTACTTTAACAAAACATAACATTTTTATTTTTAAATATTGGTTGTGCGAAAATAAATGAAAATGCCTTCTCGTGGGGAAAAAAGTAAATCAATAATAATGTCCAATCTCTAGAAATAAAACATTAAATCTTCTATACGATGTTTTGTATTTTTGCACTAAATTTTAATTTATTGTGAATACTGGCATTTTCATGTGATTAGTAATTAAAAATAAAAAGATGATGATATTTATTAAAAAATTATGATTAGATGTTTAATCATGAACACTTACAATTGCTAATAAATACGGAAATTTAAAGTAAAATAAAAAACATGTTACTATTATATGTGGATCAGAATAACAAAGTGTTTGACACTGACGCATAGTGTGGAAGGGGGAGATGTTATCGGTTAACGGGTGCGTGAATGAGCAGTATGGCCATAGCAGCAACAGCTGTGAGGTTTCATACTGCCTACCTTCTCACTCTCATGCTTGTTGAGTTAGCTTTACAGAATTTGAGTATTCTAGTCGTTTAATGAACACATACCTGTGTATTAATTGATACTGTGTTCCTATTATTCATAAGTCACAATAAAAGCAACAGGCAATGCACATCTTTTACAATAATCAGAATAAGTCACGTTTAGTTGATGTATTCCTTACAAAATGGGTGCTGATGGGTGCTGAAATGGATCCGAGTCTTTTACGTAAATACAACCGCTCACAACATTCAAATAATTATAAACTACTTAAGTACTTACTACTCACTGTCGTGTGCATGTAGTACATTATACTTGTGCAGAGGGATATTCCTTAATAACAAGACGAGATTTATTTTGGAAATATAGCAGACACCATTCAATCAAAAATATGAAACACAAACACAAAAATAAAGACAAAGCATGGCAAAGCATAAATGCCACTTAGTTGAAACCCTTTCTTTCTCAACACACGTTGTCTACGCTCAGGTCCATGGAAGATGGACTTACCCAAGGATATAAGTAATCATATTTTCAATATTATTGAATTATTATTTGGCCTTTACAAATGTCTGCTTGTGTCTGTGTATGTGAGGATGGATGTGTGTGTGTGTGTGTGTGTGTGTGTGTGTGTGTGTGTGTGTGCGCGCGCGCGTGTATACCTGTCCTTTTTCCCCCCTAAGGTAAGTCTTTCCGCTCCCGGGATTGGTATGACTCCTTACCCTCTCCCTTAAAACCCACATCCTTTCGTCTTTCCCTCTCCTTCCCTCTTTCCTGATGAAGCAACCGTTGGTTGCGAAAGCTTGAATTTTGTGTGTATGTTTGTGTTTGTTTGCGTGTCTATCAACCTGCCAGCGCTTTCGTTTGGTAAGTCACATCATCTTTGTTTTAGATATATTTCAATATTATTTTCTACATTCACTTCACTTTTCCATGCTTCTTTAACAACAGTTTCTGTGTGACACAGAACTTTACACCATTTCTCTGCCATTGTTTGTGCCACTGCTCCATCTAAAATTTTTGAATTTCTGCCACAGTGAAGCTTTGTTATTTGTTGCCACATAATGTCTAATCTGTTCCCAAAACTAACCCTGTAGCCATCTTCTTTAGCCACCTTGTCTTCAATACAGGGTGTTACAAAAAGGTACGGCCAAACTTTCAGGGAACATTCCTCACACACAAATAAAGAAAAGATGTTATGTGGACATGTGACCGGAAACGCTTAATTTCCATGTTAGAGCTCATTTTAGTTTTGTCAGGTCACCAATTTTTTTAAACCTAGTGCTGGTCTGGAGCAGGTGACAGAGGACTTAGGATCACTTTGCAAAGATTTCACTAAGGAAGACACCGTGGTTATAGTGGGTGGGGCAGGTAACAGTATTGACAGAGATCCCGGGTACAGCATAGAGTGTGACCTGGCGAAGATTGCATCAGCATCGAAGCATACCAGTGTTGAGTTTGTATCTGTTCTTGGGCGCCATGACCGACCTCATTTGAACTCTTCTGTCAAGAGAGTTAATTTGGAGCTGGAATGGCTGCTCATGTCGGGTGCGGGGTCACACATTGGTGTGGTTCATGTTGATTCTATCAGTAGGTGGGATTATACTAGGCATGGCCTTCACCTCAACAGGAAGGGGAAGGGTAAATTGGCTGGGGAAATAGCAGGAAAGTTAAAGGGGGGAGGCACTGTCATGAGTGGTAAAAATACCAGTGGTTATAGGATTCAGAAAAGACCCTTTTTTAGGGTAGGGAGGACAGAAAGAAAACAAATTTTAAGAGAGGTTAGAACTGAGACAAACCTTCAGTTTGAGAAAGAAATCAAAAAACATAACTCCAGCTTATTACATCAACATAAACAGCCATTGGTTAAGAATTTTCAACTGTCAGCAGATATTTTAACTCCACCCAATTTTAACTCAGTCAATGTGAAATGTCAGCTATCTTTATTGCATCAAAATATTCGAGGACTGAGAAATAAAATTAATGAATTAACTATCTGCATAGATGAATTAGAGTCTTCAAACCCAGCTGACATAATCTGCCTCTCCGAACATCATGTGACCACTGGTATAGAACTTTTAAGTGTTACAGGGTTTAGGTTAGCATCTCACTTTTGTAGATCAGAAATGGAGAAAGGAGGAGTTGCCACATTCATCAGGAACTGTCATAAATTTAAGAACATAGACATTCATAAATTTTGCCTAGAACAGCATATGGAAGCATGTGCAACAGAATTAGATTTTCACAAAAAATCTTTCATAATATTAAGTGTATATCGAGCACCTGCAGGTAACTTTAATCTGTTTGTAAACCACCTTGAAGCTGTACTGGCCCATTTAAGAACCAAAAACAAAGAAATAGTGGTTGCTGGTGATTTCAATGTAGATTTCCTTAAAGACTCTCCCAATAAGAACTTATTTGAGTTAGTAACACTATCATTCAACTTAATTCCCACAGTAAAGTTCCCCACTAGGATAGCCATTTGCTCACAAACAGCCATTGATAATATCTTTATAGAAAAGTCAAATGAACAAAATTATATTACAAAACCAATAGTCAATGGCCTCTCAGACCATGACATGCAGTTCCTTCTGTTAAATGTTAATACTGAACAGGATATAAAATCTGTTAAATCTGAGCTCAAGAGGGTAATCAGTAAGCCAAAAATTGATTATTTTAGGACACTCCTCAGAGACATTCACTGGACTGATGTTTACAGTGCTCATGGCATGAATGAAAAATATAACATTTTTGCTAATAAAGTGCTTACCTTATTTGAACACTGCTTTCCCCCAAAACTTACCAAGGTTAGAGCAAAGTCTACAAAGAAGCCATGGATTACTCGAGGAATAGGGGTATCTTGTAAAACAAAAAGAAAACTGTATCTGTCAATCCGAAACATTTCCAATGTTGATGCTATAGCACATTATAAGAAATACTGCAAAATATTAAAGACTGTAGTACGGATGTCAAAGCAAATATATTACAAGGAAAAGATAGTCATATCAGATAACAAAATAAAGACAATATGGGATATAGTGAAGGAGGAGACCGGTAGAACCAGACATGAAGAGGAACAAATAGCATTAAGAGTAAATGATGCATTGGTGACAGATGTGTATAGTGTTGCAGAACTTTTTAACAAACATTTTATAACTGTTACTGAAAAGATGGGGTTGTCAGGTTCGGTAGATGCTGCTATGGATTACCTTAGACCAGACATTTCAAGTAACTTCCATAATATGAATTTGACCCTCACTACCCCAACAGAAATAATGTCCATCATAAAATCTTTAAAATCAAAAACATCTAGTGGTTATGATGAAATATCAACAAAGTTAATTAAAGAATGTGATTCTGAGCTAAGTAACATATTAAGCTATCTGTGTAACCAGTCGTTTATCAGTGGAATATTTCCTGAATGGCTGAAATATGCTGAAGTTAAGCCACTGTTTAAGAAGGGAGATAAAGAAATAGCATCAAATTTCCGTCCAATTTCACTGTTGCCAGCATTCTCAAAAATTTTCGAAAAAGTAATGTACAGTCGTCTTTATAACCATCTTATCTCAAATAACATACTGTCAAAGTCACAGTTTGGATTTCTAAAAGGTTCTGACATTGAGAAGGCTATCTACACTTACAGTGAAAATGTACTTAATTCATTAGACAAAAAATTGCAGGCAACTGGTATATTTTGTGATCTGTCAAAGGCATTTGACTGTGTAAATCACAATATCCTTTTAAGTAAACTAGAATATTATAGTGTAACAGGAAATGCTGCAAAATGGTTCAAATCTTATATCTCTGGCAGGAAACAAAGGGTGTTATTAGGAAAGAGACATGTATCAAGCTATCAGGCATCATCCAACTGGGAACTAATTACATGTGCGGTCCCACAAGGTTCCATTTTGGGGCCCTTAATTTTTCTTGTGTATATCAATGACCTTTCATCAGTAACATTACCAGATGCCAAGTTTGTTTTGTTTGCTGATGATACAAACATTGCAATAAATAGCAAATCAAGTGTAGTCTTAGAAAGATCAGCCAATAAAAGATTTGTGGATATTAATCACTGGTTCCTAGCCAATTCTTTGTCACTAAACTATGAAAAAACACACTACATGCAGTTCAGAACTTGTAAGGGGTGTCCCAAGAGTATATGTCTAACATATGATGACAAGAAGATAGAAGAAGTGGACGGTGTTAAATTCTTGGGATTACAGCTTGATAATAAATTCAACTGGGAGGAGCACACCACAGAACTGCTGAAGCGTCTTAACAAATCTCTGTTTGCAATGCGAATTTTGTCAGACATAGGGGATATAAAAATGAAAAAGCTGGCATACTATGCTTACTTTCATTCCATAATGTCATATGGGATTATTTTCTGGGGTAATTCATCAAGCCAAGCTAAAGTTTTCCGGGCACAAAAACGTGCAGTAAGAATTATATGTGGTGTGAACTCAAGAACATCCTGCAGAAGCCTGTTTAGGGAACTAGGGATACTAACTACAGCTTCCCAATATATTTATTCCTTAATGAAATTTGTCATTAAAAATATATCACTTTTTCAAACCAACAGCTCAATTCATGGAATCAATACTAGAAACAAGAATAATCTTCACAAGGATTTAAAGTCACTTAGTCTTGTACAAAAAGGTGTGCATTATTCAGGAACACACATTTTCAATAACTTGCCAGCAGCCATAAAAAGCTTAACAACCAATGAAATTCAGTTTAAGAGAAGCCTAAAGGATTTATTGGTGGCCAACTCCTTCTACTCCATTGATGAATTTCTTAGTAAAACCAACTGATTTGTATATAAGTACAACATAACTTCTGCACAATTTCAGTGCAGTTATGTGTTCACTGAAAATTTGTGTGTGTGTGTGTGTGTGTGTGTGTGTGCTTGTGTGTGTGTAAGTATAATCTAACTTCTGCACCATTTCAGTGCAGTAATGTGTTCATTGTAAATAAGTATTACAGTAGTTGTATTACATGTTTCTTACCTTATAAATAAATAAAAAACTTTTTTATTTTAAATTCAGTGCAATAGTATTTGTAAAATTACTCTTAGTGTTCATTAAAAAATGACGATCATTCCACTTGGGACCTGTGGAATGGTAAATTAGCTTATTTGTTTTAGTTGTAAATATTTCTCATGTATTGTTGTTTTTCTGACATGTTCCACATCCTGGAGGACCTCCTCACTACGGATCAATTGGAATGAAAGTAAATCTAATCTAATCTAATCTACTGTACTTCCTCGATTCACCGCCAGTTGGCCCAATTGAAGGAAGGTAATGTTGACTTTGGTGCTTGTGTTGACATGCCACTCATTGGACATTGTTGGTGATGTCTTGATTGGGCCCCATGTTCTTCCACCTACGCTCAATGGAGCACGTTATCATGATTTCATACGCAATACTCTACCTGTGCTGCTAGAACATGTGCCTTTACAAGTACGACACAACATGTGGTTCATGCACGATGGAGCTCCAGCACATTTCAGTCGAAGTGTTCGTACGCTTCTCAACAACAGATTCGGTGACCAATGGATTGGTAGAGGCGGACCAATTCCATGGCCTCCACGCTCTCCTGACCTCAACCCTCTTGACTTTCATTTATGGGGGCATTTGAAAGCTCTTGTCTACGCAACCCCGGTACCAAATGTAGAGACTCTTCGTGCTCGTATTGTGGACGGCTGTGATACAATACACCATTCTCCAGGGCTGCATCAGCGCATCAGGGATTCCATGCGACGGAGGGTGGATGCATGTATCCTCGCTAACAGAGGACATTTTGAACATTTCCTGTTACAAAGTGTTTGAAGTCACGCTGGTGCGTTCTGTTGCTGTGTGTTTCCATTCCATGATTAATGTGATTTGAAGAGAGTAATAAAATGAGCTCTAACATGGAAAGTAAGCGTTTACGGACACATGTCCACATAACATATTTCTTTCTTTGTGTGTGAAAGTTTGGCCGTACCTTTTTGTAACACCCTGTATAATGTTGAAACATGGCCTTAACTTCCCCCCACTATTTCAATGAGTTCTGCCACACACAAATCATCCTGAACTTTCACATTGTGGTGTTTCCACTATTCAGATATGTCAGCCCTTTTTTTTTCTTTTTTTTTGCCAGAGCTTTATCTTTAATAACTGAATGATATGGGGCATTATCCTTTTCAATAACAGACAATTGATGGAAGTTTTCCAATGATAGCTGCTCCTTGAACCACTTCGGAAAACTATTGTGGTTCATCTGCTCATTGTAGTTGCTTGTTTTCCACGATTTTTAAACAAAGAGACATTTACATACAGAAACAAATAAAGTTCCAGCATGCAAGACAATAAGTCTTGCGCCCTTTCCTATGAGAACAGCAGAAATTCCACTTATACTATCATCTTTAAAGTCTTTCCTGATGGGATGGTGGGCATTTATATGCTACAACACAACTTCTCTCCTTTATAATTTTCTGTGCATTAATTTTTTCTTTGTACCAAAAACTGAGGGCTTTGACAACCATTGCTGCCACTGGATGTCTGCCCCATAAAGATTAATACACAGTTTTTTTTTTTTTTTTTTTTGTTCTTTCTCTCATAATATCCATATATGTGGCAATGGATAGCATCTTGTTGGAACAAGTCCAAGTTTTTCTCATGGTTCTGTCTTCCTCTGTTCAGAGATGAACCAGGCTCTACCTCTTTGGACGGTATTTTTCCTTACAGACTTTGACAACAGTGTTTTTATGTATCTTCAGAGCATCTGTGGTTCTTTCGACTACCTTCGTTAGAGGCAATGGAGTCGCACAATTGTCTTTGCCCTTTTCAAAATACTTGCGCACAGAGCGCACATACTCACATGTCTGACCATGCAAAACATGAGCAGATCACTGTCCCTTCCACGAACCTACCACACTCTTCTGCACGCTCTCTGATTGACTGTTGCTAAGGTAGCAGCCCTGATCCAGGTGTAGCCATATTCGAATGAGTGACCTATGAGCCATAGATTTATACATTACACACTCAAGTACAACCTATTTGTAATTTATTAATATAGCTGTCAGTATCTAAAAGCATAAAAGCACTCTGAAATCGCCTAATCCTCAAAGGCGATTGTTTCAAGTATTCTTCATAAATGTGTCATACTGCATTAGGAAATTAATAATAATGAGTGAGGTGGCCGAGAGACCCCTCGCGGTTCGGCCGCCGCTCCCCAAGTTCTTTCACGCCACTATGGCGACTTGCGAGTGAATGAGGATGAAATTATGATGAAAGACACACAACACCCAGTCATCTCGAGGCAGAGAAAATCCCCGACCCTGCCAGGAATCTAACCCAGGACCCCGTGCATGGGAAGCGAGAACGCTACCGTAAGAACACGAGCCGCGGACATTAGGAAATTTATGTACAGGCACTGAGCTTCAAATCCTATAAATATTAATGAAATCGAAGAGGCCCAGTCTGTAAGGCCCCATTGCATGAGCTATTTTGCTCAGCAGATACAGTTGATGCCACAAATTGATAACTCACCAGTCATTTCACTCATTGACATGTAGGAGGTATGATCAAAAAGTAACAAGAACTTTTTTAATTTTGCAGGCTATATACATTCAACTTTATTTTATCTTGTTGGTACACATGTTCCTGATGTAGATTTGCATTTTCAGTTGTTTTGAACATTTAGTTTATTGTTGACAGTTGAAGAGGTTATACGTATTTTCGAGTGCCAAATTTTTACTTTCGAAAAAGATGGATTAAAGAATTTGCATTAAATTCTGCTTGAAAAATGGAATGTTGACTCTGGTTCTTGGCAAATCTGTTATGAGTAAGAAAAGAGTTTATGAGTGGCATAAACATTATAAAGAGGGTCGAGAAGTCGTTGCAGATGATGACTGTCCTGAACGCCTTATCACATCAGTTATTGGCAACTGTAGAAGTAAAGAAAAATGGTTCTGCAAAATTGCTGAATCACCATCAGGAAAGTTGTCTATGATATTGGCTTATCTTTTGGCTCATGCCAAAAAGTGGATGTTTTTGGCATGAAATGTTTAGCAGTAAAGTATGTTGCAAAATTGTTACAATTTTGACCAAAAACGACATTGTATAGACATCGCTCAGGAATTTGTGAATGAAGTTGACAACAATCCGTAACTTCTAAAGAAGGATGAAACAGTGCATGAGTATATGGCTATAACATCAAAACTAAAGTCCAGTCTTCCCAATGGAAACTGACTGAAGAGCCAAGACAAAAAAAAATTCAGCAAGTTCTATAACACGTGAAGATTCTTCTCACTGTTTTCTTCAGTTACAATGGGATAGTGGATCATGAATTCCTGCCTTACGGCCATACAGTCAATAAGGAATACTACCTGGAAGTTACATGCTGTTTGCGAGAAGCAGTCTGGAGAAAGCAACCAAAATTGTTGCAAAACCACTCAAGGAAACTGCATCATGATAATACTCCCACTCACACCTCAACGCCTGTTCATGATTTTTTGGTAGAAAACAAAAACTGTTATGTTGCCTCAGCCACCATATCCATTGGACATGGCCATTGGCAACTTCTTTCTATTCCTGAGGCTGTAGAGAACCATGAAAAGACATCATTTTGCCATCATTGGTGAGATAAAAACAGAATCACTGAAGGAGCAGAACACCAGAATAAAAAGTAAGTTTCAGAAGTGCTTACAAGCTTGGAAAAAGCACTATATTATACCTGAGAGGGATGTCAGTGATGAAAAAAATAAAGATTCTTTAAGAAAACAAAAATTACAGTTACTTTTTGATCACATCTTGTTATAGAGTTTGTGATGATCATTAAAAGATCACCAGTGTGATTTGTTCACTCTACTAACATGTTGGTCCTTGATCATTGTTTTACTACTGCAACTGAATGTTTTCACACACTACTAATCATAAGCATGCATACAGGAAGAATATGTTTGTTTATCCAGTTGGACTCAGTATAGCACAGATTTTAACAAAAATATCCTCTATGTACCTCTGTTGTCCCTAACTCTGACAGTGAAATTTATTTTCCACCAGTTTTAGAGGTTGAATAAAGTTACTTTGTGACTGACAGATTGCATTTGCTGGGGCAGTGTTGCTGGCATACAGCCAGCCACATCTGACAAGGGTCTGTTTGTACCTACAAAACAAACACTACTGCAAGCACCTCCAGAAAGAAATACAACTACCTGCACATAACCACTCAACTCACTGATAACAAAATGTTATTTTAACTGACTTCTAATATGACACATACTAATTGTTATTGTTTTTATCTTTGTTCCAGAACCAGCTAAATGACAATGAAACTTACGCACAGCTTAGCAACTTGGAAAGGAAGCTAATGCAATTGGAACAGAATAACTTTGCTATGAAAGAATTCATTGCAACAAAAAAGTCTGAGACTGATTATGAACCACTCAAGAATAAGGTTTATGCACTTGTACAAGAATACAACACATTGCTTAAGGAGAATGTAAAGAAGGGTAATATAGCTATTTGATGCATAAGTGGCTGAAATTATGAAGTGAACCTGATGGAGTAGCACTACAAAGAAAATTAACGCGAAAGCTACTTTAATTATCAAGAGGTAGTTCATTTCAATACATTTCATTTTTTCAGGCATTAACTGATTGCAATATAGCATCACTAGCTGATTTATGAGCTTAAAAATGATAAAAAGCTTTGTATTTATTTTTCTAACAAGTACATCTTATAAAACTTCTCTAGTTCTGGGTCTGTAAAGACAGGAACAAAATTCACTTTCACAATAGTAGAAAATCCTTCCTCAGTAGTTGGTTCCTCATATTTTGCCCTGAAATAACAAAGAAATTTCGTATTAAAGTCAGAACTGTAAAAAATTGAGAGAAATATTTGCTGAAAAAATAAAGTTATAAAGAGGAAAAAGAGCTCCTCTGATGGTTGAAATTAAACTCAATGCTCCCCACACTCCACCCCACATGTGCCACATCAAACTCCACTGCCATCCACATGATGACCCACTCATTCCATGGGTGTCACAAGTATACCCCACCACCCATTTGCACAGAGAGTAACCACTGCCACATTACTATCCCATGTGCTTTCTGTCACTCCCCCCTAGCCATCAGCTAGCTGTACCTGGAACCTTCCCTCTCACTACCGGCCTCTTTTCCTCCCCTTGCACACTCCACCTAATACAATCCCTCAACACAGTCGTACACTCAGTGCCAGTACAATGTAGTTACACAGGTGTTTGTATTCTCCTTCAAGCAGTAATGAAGACAAAATATAAGTCGTGCATGATGGTTCCATCAAAAATTACATTACTGCTTGATAGACAGTTAGAACCCTGTTAGACAAATCTATATTTTTTACTTGCCTCCTGTATCCAGTCAGTTTTGGTCATTAACACTCTCATGTCCATGTTCATCATTTCCACTGCAACTGACTGTAAAAACATATGTGTATTTATTGTAGTTTTGTTTTGTGGTGCTAAATAAATAATTATATCTAAAAATATTTTTCCCACGTGGAATGTTTCCCTCTATTGTATAAATAAATAATTATTTTTACTAGAACCACAACCTTAACCCTCAAGCATTTTTTGTTCCTTTTGTGGCTCATTCATTACATCTTGTCATGAACAAAGCAGCACTGTCATGTTGTGTTGCTGTCAACTTTTTTCAGTACAGTTGAGTAACTTTTCAGTTTCTTTTCTGCATCTACCAGTTAACTGGCTAGTTTGATGAAGCAAGTATGCAATATCATTATAAAACATCTCAGCAAAATCCACTGGGAAAGCCAAATGAATGCCCCTTCGAGCCTCTCACATGCTACATTGAATGACTCATGGTGTATACACAGACAAGGAAAAAAGATTCCCCGGTTAAAAATACACTTTTTCCTAGGTGGAAATACACTTTTTCCATGGTAAGTGACAGTATACTTTCCCTTGGAAGTGTAAAACTTATCAATCCTTTGAATGGTTAAGATTTTATGCACCGGTGTAGAACTTCCCGGCATACAATGCATTTTGTAAATATTTTTTGCTGCATATTTTCGAATTACAGAAGTACATATTTTAATTCAAAATGGTTCAAATGGCTCTGAGCACTATGGGACTTAACATCTGTGGTCATCAGTCCCCTAGAACTTAGAACTACTTAAACCTAACTAACCTAAGGACATCACACACATCCATGTCTGAGGCAGGATTCAAACCTGCGACCGTAGCGGTCACGCATCCAGACTGAAGCGCCTTGAACCGCACGGCCACACCGGCAAGCTATTTGAATTCCACCAAACACAGCATGTTAGTTTCCAATGCATTGAAATGTAGATTGTGATGCACTTTACACTCATGTCACATGATCTTGCTAGCTGATGACTGCAGATATTCAGAGCATAGGACACAGGTGATATAGTCAGCCAGTAGCAACATCACTGTTCAATAGTGCAAACATACAAATAGGAAAAGTTAATAGTTTAAATTAATATACATAAATCATGGACCTTGCTATTGGTGGGGAGGCTTGCGTGGCTCAACAATACAGATAGGTGCAACCACAAAGGAGGAGTATCTGTTGAGAGGTCAGACACACATGTGGTTCCTGCAGCAGCCTTTTCAGTAGTTGCATGGGCCACAGTCTGGATGATTGACTGATCTGGCCTTGTAACATTAACCAAAATGGCCTTACTGTGCTGGTAATGAGAACAGCTGAAAGCAAGGGGAAACTACAGCCATAATTTTTCCTGAGGGTGTGCCGCTCTACTCTTGGATAAAATATTCTGGAGGTAAAATAGTCCCCTCTTTGGATCCCCCGGTGGGAACTACACAGGAGGGCATTGTTTATCAGGAGAAACTGAACTGGCTTTCTACAGATTGGGATGTGGAATGTCAGATCCCTTAATTGGGCAGGTAGGTTAGAAAATTTAAAAAAGGAAATGGATAAATTGAAGTTAGATAAAGCAGGAACTAGAGAAGTTCGGTGGCAGGAGGAACAAGACTTCTGGTCAGGTGAATACAGGGTTATAAATTCAAATCAAATAGATGTAATGCAGGAGTATGTTTAATAATGAATTAAAAAAATAGGAATGTGGATAAGCTACTATGAACAACATAGTGAATGCATTATTGTAGCCAATATAGAAATGAAGCCCACACCAACAACAGATGAGGAGGAGATTGAAAAAATGTAAGATGAGATAAGAGAAATTATTCAGATAGTTAAGGGGAAGAAAATTTAGTAGTCATGGGGGCCTGGAATTTCATTGTAGGAAAAGGAGAGAAGGAAAAGTCATAGGAGAATATGGGAGACAGAAATAAAAGAGGAAGCCGCCAGGTAGAATTTTGCACAGAGAGAGCATAATTTAATCACCGCTAACACTTTGTTTAAGAATCATGAAAGAAGGTTTTATACGTGGAAGAGACCTGGAGACACCGGAAGTTTCAGATAGATTATATAATGGTAGGAGAGATTTGGAACTGGGTTTTAAATTATAAGACATTTCCAGGAGCAGATGTGGACTCTGATCACAATTTATTGGTTATGAACTGCAGATTAAGGCTGAAGAAACTGGAAAAAGGCAGGATTTTAAGGAGATGGGACCTGCATAAACTGAAAGACCCAGAGGTTGTAGTGTGTTTCAGAGGAAGCATTAGGGAACGATTGACAAGAACGGGTAAAAGGAATACAGTAGAAGGATGGGTAGCTTTCAAAGATGGAATAGTCAAGGCAGCAGAGGATCAAGTAGGTAAAAAGATGAGGGCTAGTAAAAATCTTTGGATAACATAAGAGCTATTGAATTTAATTGATGAAAGGAGAAAATACAGAAACGCAAAAAATGAAGAAGATGGAAGGGAATACAAACATATAAAAAATGAGATCAACAGGAAGCTTAAAATGGGTAAGCAGGAATGGCTAGAGGGTAAAGGTAAGGACATAGAAACATATATCACTAGGGCTAAGATAGATGCCATATACAGGAAAATTAGATGTAAAGAGACCTTTGGTGGAAAGAGAACCCCCTGCATGAATATCAAGAGCTCAGATGAAAAACCAGTCCCAAGCAAAGAAGTGAAAGCAGAAAGGTGAAAGTAGTATATAAAGGATCTATACAAGGGAGATGTACTTTAGGGTATTGTGGAAATGGAAAAGGATGTTGATGAAGATGACATGGGAGGTATGATACTGCGTGAAGAATTTCACAAAGCTAGACTTACATCGAAACAAGGCCCCCGAAGTAGCAACATTCCATTACTGGTACTGATAGCCTTGGAAGGGCCAGCTATGACAAAACTCTTCCGTCTGGTGAGCAAAATGTATTAATCAGGCAAAATATCCTCAGACTTCAAGAAGAATATAATAATTCCAATTGCAAAGAAATAAGGTGCTGACAGATGTGAAAATTACTGAACGATCAGTTTAATAAGTCACAGTTGTAAAATACTAACACAAATTCTTTACAAAACAATGGAAAAACTGGTAGAAGCCAACGTTGGAGAGGATCAGTTTGGATTCAGGAGAAATGCAGAAACACGTGAGGTAATACTTATCCTACGACTTCTCATAGAAGATAGGTTAAGAAAAGGAAAACCTATGTTTATAACATTTGTAGACTTAGAGAAAGCTTTTGACAATGTTGACTGGAATACTCTCTTTCAAATTCTAAAGCTGGCAAGGGTAAAATACTGGGGGCGAAAGGCTGTTTAAAGTTTATACAGAAACCAGATGACAATTATAAGGATCAAGGGGCACTAAAGGGAAGCAGTGATTGAGAAGTGACAGACAGGGTTGTAGCCTGTGCCCAATGTTATTCGATTGGTGTATTGAGCAAGTAGTGAAGGAAACAAAAGAAAAATTTGGAGTAGGAATTAAAATGCATGGAGAAGAAATAAAATCTTTGAGGTTCGCTGATGAAATTGTAATTCTGTCAGAGACAGCAAAGGACTTGGAAGAGCAACTGAATGGAATCAACAATGTCTTGACAAGAGGATATAAGATGAACATCAACAAAAGCAAAACAAGGACAGTGGAATGTAGCTGAATTAAATCAGGTGATGCTGAGGAAATTGGATTAGGAAATGAGACACTTAAAAGTAGTAGATGAGTTTTGCTATTTGGGGAGCAAAATAACTGATGGTGGTCGATGTAGAGAGGACATAAAATGTAGACTGGGAATGGCAAGAAAAGCATTTCTGAAAAAGAGAAATTTGTTAACATCAAGTATACATTTAAGTGTCGGGAAGTATTTGCTGAAAGTATTTGTATAGAATGTAGCCATGTATGGAAGTGAAACATGGAATGCTGAAGATTATATGGGTAGATCACATAACTGATGAGGAGGTACTGTACAGAATTGGGAAGAAGAGAAACGGGATCACCAATTTGGTACTGAAGGGAAGCTTGGAGGGGTGGGGGTAAAAACTGTAGAGCAGAATATAGTAAGCAGATTCAGAAGGACTTAGGTTGCACTGGTTACTTGGAGATAAGAGGCTTGCACAGGCTAGAGTAGCGTGGAGAGCTGCATCAAAGCGGTCTTCGGACTGTAGACCAGAACAATAACACACAGTATAGCTACAAGGAAAGCTAAACTTTCACATATAATATTGGACTTTTTTTGCATGTGTTTCACTTTAATATACCTCACACAAATGTGTCATTAAAATTTTAAATAATAATTTTTGGCTTGAAATTCTTCTACATCGCTGGCCCTCAAAGTGTTAAGCTATAAATGAGAATCAAACACTCAGTGATTTAAGAAATTCAAAGCACATAACATAATTCATCACGTATAAAATAAAACTCATTTTGAAAGTAATGCTTTTAACCACCCAATACTTTCCCGCAACCTGTTAGAATTTGTTTCAGCAGTTGTCAAGAGCACAAGAAAACGGCATAACTGCACATGACGACATAGGAAGCCCCTATGTTCGTACCTATGTAGCATTAAGAGATCTTGCATTATGTCGTAAACCACACAGGACATCAGAGGATACTCCACGAGCATCGGACTTCTGTAAACCACACTAAAATGCATAGTACTGTTGAAAGTGAACATTCATATGTCCAAATTCACAAAGTAGGCCGCAACTTAATATTAAGCTTTTCAATGTGGTTTTGGGACTACAAATTTTCTTAGAGTACCAGTACTGTATTATCTCACGTTTTGTTCATTATTAAGACATAACGCCATACATGCAGAAGATAAAAATGGGCACTTGTAGCTCAGCAAACAGTTGACACAATGGTGTGGATTGACAGAACTTCATTTCAAATAAAGTGAGTGCCTCTATGAAAAAGATTAATGAAAGCCAGATTTCTTTAGAAAATCGACAAAAATAACTTCATTGTTCTGCAAGGCAATTAATGTTTGACTGCCAAAAACCTGGAAATAAAATAAAATCAGAAAACTGAAACATATTTTAGCGCCTTTCATAATTATGTGAATGTGTTAATTCATTTGCTAGCTCCCGGCCACAAAAATCCGTTTTGTTTTCATTTGATGTGAGAGACAGCAAAATCATTCAACTTAAATGCAGGTCCTGTGGAGATTACTCCCTCCCTACTACAACCCTGACTACTCAG
Source organism: Schistocerca cancellata (assembly GCF_023864275.1). Lineage (NCBI taxonomy): Eukaryota > Metazoa > Arthropoda > Insecta > Orthoptera > Acrididae > Schistocerca > Schistocerca cancellata. The sequence continues at coordinate 595,165,697 of NC_064631.1, read as the reverse complement.
CATGTGCACGAATCTGGCAGTGTGGGTGAGCAGAAAAACTTTTTCAGGTAGCATGTGGACGCTTGTTGCTACTGCTGATACAGCTAACAGCTGCCCTTAAAGTAGCCATAAGCAGGAGCAGGTACTGCTCATACGCAACTCAACTGTGCATGCGCATGAGCCTGCTGGCAACTGTGCTAACAAACCTAATGTAAACCTTTGTGACTGTCACACTCATCGGAAGTGGTTTGCTGTTATGAAGAATTGCATAGTCTTCATCTTAAAGCCTTTGTCACATTTTCCTATTTGCAGATGCTTGTGTGTGCACAGTGTTTTGTTTTCATAAATGGCACATTTTTCCCTCATTTGCTTTATCACTGCTGTATTATTCTGCAGAAGGGCGATAAAGTAAAATTCTTGTTATAGAATCTGTGCTTACCACTCAAAATTACAAAAATTTAACTGAAAACTAAAACAATGATAACTTCCAGGAATTCTAACAAATTACCGGGTTTTTCCCAGTTTTCTCCCATATGAAAAAAATCCCAGGTTTTTCCCCTTTGTTCCACCCTGATGAGTATACGATGATGTTTATTAAGTTAGTGCAGATTTTAAACTGGATGCTTTTGAAAGAAACAGTGCCACTGAAATTACAAGAAAGTTATAAAAATTCAAAGATCTTCATTGTGCAGTGGTCTGGTACACGAAGAGGTCTTTAAAAGTGTGATAACGGATGCATTTACATCTACATAGATACTCTGCAAATCACACTGAAATGCCTGGCAGAGGATTCATCGAACCACTTTCACAAAATTCTCTGTTATTCCAACCTTGAACAGCCCTTGGAAAAAAACTAACACCTATATCTTTCCATGCGAGCTCTGATTTCCCTTATTTTATAATGAAGATCATTTCTCCCTATATAGGCAGGTGTCAACAAAATACTTTCGCATTCAGAGGAGAAAGTTGGTGACTGAAATTTCGTGAGAAGATTCCGTCACAACAAAAAACACCTTTGTTTTCATTATGCCCATCCCAAATCTTATATCATGTCAGTGACAAACTCTCCCTATTTCACGATAATACAAAGTGTGCTGCTCTTCTTTGAACTTTCTTTGTGTACACCATTAATCCTATTTGGTAAGAATCCTAGACTTTGCAGCAGTACTCCACAGGAGGATGGACAAGCTGTGTGTAGACAGTCTCTTTAACAGAGCTGTTATATTTTCTAAGTGTTCTGCCAATAAAATGCAGTATTTGGTTCACCTTCCCCACAACATTTCCTGTGTGTTCTTTCCTATTTAAGTTGTTTATAATTGTAATTCCTAGGTATTTAGTTGAATTTACGGCCTTTACATTTGACTGATTTATCATATAACTGTAGTTTAATGGATTCCTTTTACAGCACTCATGTGGATGACCTAACACATTTCATTATTTATGGTCAATTGCCAATTTTCATACCACACAGATATCTTTCCTAAATCTTTTTCCAATTCGTTTTGATCTTCTGATGACTTTACTAGACAGCATCATACGCAAACAACCTAAAACGGCTGCTCAGAGCTCCTGAATCTTTTGTGTGGATATGTAACAGCGAGGAGCCTGTAACACTATGCTGTGGAATGCCAGAAATCACTTCTGTGTTACTTGATGACTTTCCATCAGTTAGTACGAACTGTGACCTCTCTGACAGAAAATCAGAAATCCAGTCACATAACTGAGATATTATTCCATAAGCATGCAATTTTACTAGAAGCTGCTTTTATGGTACAGTGTCAAAAGCCTTCTGGAAATCTAGAAATATGGAATCAATTTGAAATCCCTTGTCAATAGTACTCAGCACTTTGTGTGTGTAAGGAGCTAGTTCTGTTTCACAAGAATGATGTTTCCTAAATCTGTGCTGACTGTGTGTCAATAGATCATCTATTGAAGGTAATTCATAATGTTCGAACACAATATATGTTCCAAAATCTTGCTGCATATTAACTTTAATGATATGGGCAAGTAATTTAGTATATTACTCCTACTACCTTTCTTGAATATTGGTGAGATCTGTGCAGCTTTCCAGTCTTTGGGTATGAATGTTTCGTCAAGTGAGCGGTTATATTTTATTGTTAAGTATGGAGCTATTGCATCAGCATACTCTGAGAGGAACCTATAACTGGTATACACTCTGGACTGGAAGACTTGCTTTTATCAAATATTTTAAGTTGATTCACTACTCCGAGGATATCTACTTCTAAGTTACTCATGTTGACAGCTGTTCTTGATTCAAATTCTGGAAAATTTACTTCATCTTCCTTGGTGAAGGAATTTCGGAAGGCTGTTATTAGTAACATCGCTTTAGAAGCACTGTCATCTATAGTATTTCTATTGCTATTGGGCAGAGAAGGCATTGATAGTATCCTGTCACTGGTATACTTCACATACAACTAGAGGTGCTTGCTGACAAACTTTGACCTCACTCAGTCTCTGAGAAAGAAAATGAAAATTATCCTAAGAGAATGAAGAAGCAATTTAGTTGAGAGTCTAATGATGAATCTATTGATGAGGGTGAAGCAGAACACTCCTTTAAGGTTAATTTTTTATATGTTATGGTCGATACAGCTGTCTGCTCACTAAAAGATAGATCCGAGCTTATGAACTGCTGAAAGTTCTCCACATAGCTCATTATCTTATATTACAAAAAGCAATTTCATTGACATTTTTTCCAATACTTTTTTAAGTTTATGAATCCTCATGACTTTATCAATATCCATAGATAGTGGAGAAAGGAGTGTTTCAAAACTAAATTTCTTAAGTACATACCTGAAGTCAACACTTTCTCAAGAACAAGTGTGTGGACTGTCAACTTCAGCTGTCACAAGCAATATGTTGCAGTCAACACATTTAGATTCTATTTTGAAATGTTTTACTAAGTTAAAGGTTAGAACAATTTCAACATAATGAGTGGTAACCCTTGGGGCTACCGCTTCTAGCAGGAAACTGAAGAATACATCAGTACCACTGTCACCGGTCGGTCGCAGACACAACTCTTCTGTTTTCCACTTAAAATGCCATCAGGTTAGTCACCAAAGAGAGGCACTATAATGAGCTCACCAAAGAGGCACTATAACAGATCCACCGCACAGGATGGCTGTGCGGGTGCTCTTCTAGTGCCACCTGTGCGCAGTTCGAATGCGGCTACTTATTTATGTGACTGCTGCCGGTTGCACTCTCTCTTTCTGTTCGCTCACCACACTGTGTTCTCTGTTCGCTCATGTGCTGTGTTTAGACCACTTCTCTATATACTCTACTACTGGCTGTTGTACAGGCTCATTCTTGTGGTTTGCTGTATGGACTGTGCATATGCCTTGATAACTATATCAAGCTTGAACTACCAAATATATTAGTAGAACCTGCCATGCTGTTTCTATGTTGTTAGCTACAATACAACATCTTCATCCAAGAAAAATTTCTCACTATATATTCTACACAACTGTAGGAATTCCACGTAACTTTATTAATGGAATATTTCTCTTTCATATCTAATTCGTGTTTCCCAGTTGAGGACATAATAAGTTTGACTATGTTTATCAATTTTCAACTATTTTCATGTAAATTTTCAAAAATTTAACTACTTGTGAGTTTTCCTCACATGTGACATACATCTTATGCAGTTAAACAGTGTCTCTAGTTTTACACATCAGCATCAAATCACATGATAGTTTTTGTATTCTGTCCTACTGCATCCAAAGAAAGTGAATTAACTTGTAAATTACAGACACAAAAAGTTCCAGTATTGAACTGAAAAATAATTTCAATCTTTCTACCCATTAGAACAATACAACATAATAGTTCTTTCAGCTTTCATTAAAAGTTTTTATACATCTCTGGAATTACCTTAAATTGATGTGAATTGTTTCTTCTCTTAATATTTAGCACTGGAATAAGACTCAGAAATTTGTTATCTGTTACAGAGAATGCCTATGTCTATTTTAAGAAAAAAGAACTCACATTGTATGATCACTAGATTTAGCTTTATTTTTAAGGGCCTTACTTGTGTTGGAAACTGCTCAAACCAGCCTGGTCAATGCCAAAGGACACCAACAAAATTTTGAAAAAGTTCAGAAGGGATACTGACCTATGTTACCATCACTAAAAGCATGAGAATTTCTTAATTTAATAGCAAGGTTAAGTTAAATATACCTTCTAGTGACCTACCTGAACATATTTATAATTGCTTCACTAATGGGCTCATGAGAATCATCAGTCAGTTCACGAAACTGGAATAAAAGAATAATCAGTTACATACTGTGATGAAGTAATTTTGTGAATGACTACACCACTGTCCATCATTTCTTTATGGGACAGAATTTATGGTAATAAGGAAACAGAGAGAAACTGTAGATTTCACATAACAAATAACATGGCTACTTCTGAACACTCCCAATAGCTACTAGGTTGTCTTTATATCTATACTGAAACCAGATGTTACACACACAAAGACAGAATGTGTTGTGTAAGGTTGTGAAATTAGACAAGGCAATGCGGGAGTATTGATGTGGATCAACTGTGGTCTGTGTAGCATTGTTGTGAACAGTGTGCCCTCTCCTGGTATATTTCTCCTTCAGAATATACTTGGAAAAGGAATTTAATATTTTTCTGTAACATGTGTAAAACAATGAATTTTTTTTATGTGAGGTGCAATAAGTGAAAAGAACAAATACAACAAGTATGATTTATTATCTGTGTAGACAATAACTAAAGATGAATATGTACACTCGTAATTTTCATTTGTCTGATAAAAGAGAAGATATTGTACCTTTTCAAGTAGTACCGCTGACATAGCACTCTTCATACATTCCTTATTAAGAGGTCTGTAATAAGTGTAATAATTGTAAATTTATCTAAATCATTTTCAGAATACAAAATGTTGCTTGTTACTATTGAAACCATCTTTTATTTATAGAAACCAGTTACTGAAAGTTTTATTAGTTATGATCATACTCTATTGTTGTCTGCCATTACAGTCAGTACAACTATTATGGTAAACACACAATGAGTTAAATAACCGTGCAAATGTTTATTGTAGAACTTGTTTACTTGCATTCAGCTCTTACAGGATGAAGTATGAAAGAACTCACTGTTGGTAGGATTAATCCTACATTTTGAAGAACAATAAGAATTAAATCAAACAATTGTACGGAGACACGACAGGTAAGTGGGCAGGTCAACTGAAGTCACCAATCAAAGATCACATGCATACAGAAGATCAGTAATTATTACCTTTGATGGGGGGGGGGGGGGGGGGGAGATAGACAATTTCTTTGTGTTCCTTGAGTAATTCTTATTCAATACAAAACAGAACTGAACTAACATGTTGCTCAAGATGATTTTCCCATTGTAGTTATGTACGTAATAGGCTACAAATATGAATGAGTGTACAATACAGCATGGGGGGGGAAGAAAATTGTGAAACTTCAATGTTCAAAATTTCATGGGTGTGCATTTTGATCAGAACCTTAACTGGATACCACAAGTACTAAATCTTCTCAAATGCTTGAGTTCAGCAACATTTGTTGTACATGTAATTGCTGCTTTTTGCGATGAAAGCACCAGAAAATTAGCTTATTTCACATGCTGCTGTTCTATAATGTCATACGGAAGAATTTTCTGGAGCAATTCCACGCACAGTTACAAAGTATTCACTGCACAGAAACATGTTGTAAGAGTAGTATCTGGTGCCCATTTTCGAATTTTATGCACGCAACTGTTTAAAAAAAATTTAACATTCTAGCAAGAGCCTCACAACGAATTTAATCTATTATGAAGAATCGGGCACTTCTTGAAAAACAATTGTTGTATTCATAAATACAACAATAATAACAAAAACAGAGACCACTATCCACAAACTAAAACTATCGCATTGAATTCAATGTGTTTGTGATTAACATTAGTTTTGAAAACAAATTTAAATCATTTCTAATTGACAACTTTTTCTACTCCACAGATGAATTTCTCAGTAAATAATGTGTGTGGTTGGGTTCCACTCATCAAGAGAAGATAATGACATATACGACATCACAGCAAGTTGAAAGAAACATAAACCATGAAACACGGAAAAAAACTGAACATAAATTACAAAGAAAACCTGCGGATGAATGAACATGGTGCAACAGCACACATAACAAATCAGAAAATTGAACTAGGTTTGAGAGGAAAGAACTGGGCCAGTTGGCAGGGGGAAATACAGGGTGTGGCCGTCAAACCTGCATTTTTTAAATGATTGTAAAATAAAGACAGATGCAGATATCAAAATTTTATTCATACACTCTTATCCTGTGTTAAAAAATCATTTAAGAAACATCAACTCATTTTTTTCATTGTTTGAAAATAACATCAGCAATATGGATGGCGTCCTTCTCGATCACGGCATTCTCGCAGGTGATTTACGAAGCTGTCCATCACATGATGGAGCATACCCTGAGGAATTTCTCGATTTCCAGCCGGATTCTTGTTTTGTGATCACCAACATGATGAGGCCTTTCTTCGTACACTTTGATCTTAAGGTAACACCATAAGAGAAAATCACAAGCTGTAAGGTCAGGTGAACGGGCGGCGGGGGGGGGTGGGGGTGGGGGTGGGGGTGGGGGGGGGGGGGCTATTGCTCCATTCTTGGAAATCACCCAGTTAGGAAAAACTTCATTGAGAACATTAATGCTCATGCGGTCTGTGTGACTTGTTGCTCCATCTTGTTGAAATAACGTTTCATCATTCACTGCATACTGACGAAGCTGAGGTATGAATAATGTCCTTAACATTGTCGAGTAGTGCTCAGCATTCACGATAACAGATTGCCCTCTTTCATTCTCAAAAAAATAAGAGCCTATTATTCCTGATGAGGACATTGCACACCAAACTGTTACCTTGGTTGAGTGCAGGGGTTTTTCATGGAGTAGGTGAGGGTTCTGATCACTCCAATATCGAAAGTTCTGTTTGTTCACATATACACTGAGGTGAAAATTTTCCTTGTCACTCATTTTGAGGTTGTGAACAAGCTCCTCATTTCTTCAATCATTTGCTAATGACTTTCACAGAAATGCTGCCAGACCATGAAGTCGTTATTATTCAAAGCGTTAACCACTTGGATTTTGTTTGGGTGCTGATGTAAGTCTAACCTCAAAATCCTTCAGACAGTCCTGTCAGAAATTCCAAGCACAACACATTGTCTATGCACTGATCTCCAGGGGGCTTCTTCCCACAGCAATTCTTACACGTTCCACATTCTCGGGTGTACGCACTGTCTTCGTTCTTCCACCTCTTTTCCTTATTGTTTCACCAACGTTTTCAAAGTTTTTGACCCAAGTTTTTATTGAGTTACAAAAGGCATCGGCCTACCACAATTAATTTGAAAATGCAACTGCAAACGACTCTCAGCAGCTACATAGCTTTGGTAAAACGCTTTTACTACAAACTACCACTGTTGCTTAGTCCACTTCTCCATGGCCACTGAAATGCTTTGTGTTGGGGAACACAGTGGTCACCTTGGTTGCTGCCCCCACCCCCCACTTCCAATGCTTCCATGCACTAATAATAAATGCAGGTTTGACTGCCTGACTGGTGCATCCTGTATGAGGGGAGGGAGGGAGGGGGGGAGAGAGAGGGAGGGGGGGAGAGAGAGGGAGTGGGAGAGGGAGGGAGAGGGGGCTATTGAAAGCTGTAAACGTCCTTGGCAAAGTATTATGAAATTTGGTAGATTAATGCAAGTCGACAGACTGGCTAGTAATCATGTCTTAGGGGGGTGATTGCAGTACAGTTGGTATGTTATGTGTATGCTTTTGCATAACATCTCAGCTTTGAATACCAACTTTAAAAACTAAGTTGACTTAACAGCACAAAAAATATTTCATTTTGATGAAACTTTGGATCATTATAAGGATTATGTTTAATAATTCAAATTGTAATCGGACTGTTTTTAGCTGAATACTTGTGCCTGTGACTAGTCTGCATTAGGAAATAGTAGGTTGTATGGGATATGTCATGCACCAGGGTCAATCACGTTTACTCTCTCCTCAGTTTTGTGACTGTTACAGATTAAACCTACATTTTCCACTGGAACTGGAAAGCCCCAATGTCCCATCTTCTACCTCTCTAACAATTCCTTGCCGCACACCTCCGAGAAAACAGCAGTACATGGTGCATACACACAAAAGAAAAAAATTCCTGGGTTTCCTGGTTAAAAACACATTCTTTTCTTAGTGAAAGTAGACTATACCCGGGGTGAAAGTACATTTTTTCCATGTTAGGTGACAATGTACTTTCCCTCTGGGCTGTAAAACTTACCAGCCCTTTGAATGGCAAAGATTTTATACACGGGCGTAGAACTTCCCGGCATTTTAGTAAACGAAACCCAGCAAAAAAACAAAGCATTTAGGAAAGATCTTTGATGCGCAGAAACACACTGCGTATTTTCATATTACAAAAGCATAAATATGAATTCGACCAAATACGAAGAAATAGCTTCTGAAGCACTGAAATCAATTTGTACTGTGCAACGTACTTTTGTCAGCCAACCATAGCTCATGTCAGATGATTTCACCAGCCAATGACAGCAGATATTCAAAGCAAAGGACTTCATATAGTCAGTCAATAGCAACATCATTGTCAAGTATACTGAGAAAACACAAATGGGGGGTGGGGGGGGGGGGGGGAGACAGGACAAAAATTACCAAGAGTAACTGACACACTTCTCAATGACAATCACACCACAGATCATAGTTTTTTGTATTTAAATTAAATAAATAATAATAAAAGATGAGAAAAAATGGTGAAGGAAAGAGCTAAGAGACATACTTGTCCTCACTGAAAGCAAATTTTAGAGTGATGAATATAGTAACTGCACTTGACACATATATGCCCGTTTTATGCTGAACACTTTACAGACCAAGCCACAGTACAGCATGGACCGTGATCATCTTGACATACGAGCCACCTATCGCTCAAACACTGGAATCATTTCGTATGAGTGCAAGGTACGGAAGTCTCATTGCCTATTGCTTGACAGTTGCTACTTTCTGCTGATTATTTTTACAATTACTTTGAAAGAAGCAGTAGCGAATCTTAGAGCAGTTTGGAGCATGCTTTGGAGAAGATGAGACAATTTGCTGGGGAAACAGGCAGAAAAGAAGCAATCAGGTACTGCTCTAACTGCAACCTATTTCTCTGCATGCTGCAACACCTTGACTTTTCCAAAGAAAAGCCAATTTTGTGTGAAATTGTTCAAGAACTCACCTCACACTTTTTTTAAGGATAGTTATTCTTTTTGCTGTTGTTATTGCTTAAATTGTAATATATGAAAGAACTAAAACAAAAATGAAAAACTAACATTGAAGCTTGGTAATTTTAGTGTGTGTTACCCTTTAAGTTACACCAAACACAAAGGCGCCAGAAAAATTTTAATAATGTCACAAATTGTTGATCATCTGGGCCCAAAATTTTCCTATGTGGCTGGTGCTCAAAGTGTAATGTTTTGAATTAAAGTCAAACACTCCACAATTTAAGAAATTCATCGCACATTGTCAATAATTAATCTTGCATAGAAAGGAATTTATTTTGAAAGTAATTCTTCTCAAACCATAACCATGGCATCACACTCATCGAAAGCAGTTTTGTTGTTACGAAGTACATTTTTCTTTAGGCAGACGCTTGTACATGCACTGTGTTTTATTGTTGCAGGTGGTTCATCTTCCTCTCAACTAAAGTTTTATTTTGGTTGGTTTAAAAGAGGGAGAAGGGCTCAAACTACGAGGTCATCGGTCCCTTGTTCCGAAGAAAACAATGCCACAAGGATGAGAATAAGACAATGAGACTTACAAAACAAAACAGGATGAAAGGAAAACCACAACAACAACTGAAGGGCAACAAACACTTAAATAGGCAAAAGGGGACAAGAAAACCACAAAGATGCAAGAAATAGGTAGAAGAGGTTAAAACAAGAAAGCAGGTTACCATGGCTGGCTGACCATGAGGAAAAAGGAAAATCCAGCCACTCTGCAGCACATTAAAACCTCCACCCTGAAAGCACTAGGGTGGAGGACACACAGGGACAAAGGACATGAGCTAAAACTTAGAGCTAATGATAAAACTCATCCTCACGAATAAAGCGTAAAACTAAAGCTGCTGTTGAGGCATTGTCACCCAACACCGAAGGTAGGCTGCTGGGAAAGTTAAAAGTCCGCCGCAGAGCAGCATAAAGTGGGCAGTCCAGCAAGAGATAGACAATCGTCACTCGTGAGCCACAGCGACACTGAGGCGGGTCCTCACAATGGAGGAGGTAATCATGCGTCAGCCACGTATGGCCATTGCGGAGCTGACAGAGAACCACAGAGTCCCTGCAAGAGGCGTGCTTTAGTTTGGTATTATTCTCTCATTTTTATGTTTTATTGTTGCAGTAGTGGGCTAAAGTACAATTCTTTGTTAGAATACCACTTCTTACCCACTAAAATTACAAAATGGTAATGGAAAACTTAAACAACGAACATTTCCCAAAATTCTAAAAAATTGCCCTGTTCTTCCTGAGTTTCGAGCGTATACACACTGCAGTAGCACAAACTGAAAGCTTGTGCATTTTTCCTCAAACAGTAGCACACATAATTTAAAGACAGACATTTAAATTTTCAATATAATCAATTATGTTGTTCATTAGGAAATGATTGAAAGTTTCATGAAATGCTTTGCTGGGTCATTCTGAAACAATGTAGCAAACAGTTTGCCTGGCTGCCTCAAAGTCGCATTTTGGAAATATAACTTTACCGCATCTGTGAGGAGAGTCCTCGCATCTGCCTTGATTGGTGCATATTCTGTTAATCACTGTCCACATTCTGCATGATTGGTCGAAGGCAAGGAACTTCTTTCCTGTGCAGAGCAAATTTTGGCAGTGTGGAGTGCAACCCTCCACTCTCATTCTCATGACTTGTTTAAGATTGAGACGTGTGCAGTTCCATGGCTGTTTTCATGGATAATTCCTTGATAGAAACCGGTTTCTATCTAGGAAAATTGCATCTTGATGGATTAGGAGCTGCAGGTTGCCTTGTATGCATTTAAACTCATGAAGAATAACTGCTTTTCATCGACAGCCATGATTCTATAAGTGCAATAAACAAATTCCTTTCTTTGGTAGATTTTTAATGCCCTTCATAGTGTTAAAGAGTTCTCTTTCAAATGAAGGAGTCATTTTTGCCACACCTCGTATCTGTTTATAAGTGTCTAACATTGGTCAGGCACACAAACAAAATTACAGAAGTCAAAGACCTACGCAAGAAAACGCATGGAACCAACACATCATTAGCAGAAGAAAATATAGCAGACACTTGATTTGAAACCATGGGAAGAAACAAGAAATATCAAAGAAACGTCAAGGGGTAAATCTGGTTACATACGAGGAAATGCACACACCTGACTCCTGATGTTTATTTTATTTTTATTCAATCGGAGCTGTAAGTCAATGATGAAGCTACATGATATATCATAATAAATACACAACTTTTTAAAATAATTTAGAATAATAATACACTGAATCAAATACCAGAATGAACACATACATCAAAAGAATTATTTCATTAACTGTTAATAACGAGCAATAATGAGGGAAAGGTCAGCCATGGCCTGTATGTAGGAACCATCTTAACATTCCTTTAGAATTGGGAAAATTCAACTCACAAGAGACTGATCCAATAGACATGTCGAAACCTGCCCTGACATTTTTTACCCACAAAGAAGACAACAAGAGAAACTCACTGCCAAAATATTAGCTGCTAAGAGGCACTGCAAGTATTTTGTAAAAAATATTGAAGTTACGCATTTTTGTCGCATGAAGAACAGCTTACAACAGCAGTTTCAACAGCCCTGCCCACCTAATTTGCAACTCGGCAAATCACTCACGCAGTGCCATGTAACGGAATTATCCGAAGTTCACAGACACCAATTTTAAGCACCTAAAGTCTGGTTTACAATGGAACAAATGGAAGCAAACACGTGTGAATGAGCATTTGCAGAAAATTCACTACCATTTGCTTGTATATTGGTTGAATCGTTTATACCAGAGGGAATGGAAGAGAACACGAGGTAGCAAACATTGCCTATGAATGCTGTGTTATTAGTTATTAGTTTCTGGAGCTAATATTCGGCAAACAGGATACAATTCTATCTCGTTAGAGCCACAATGCAAAACACTGCTATTCAGTTAGGATAATTTTGCATGGTGAACATTTTTCCTGGATTCTCATTACCATTGAGGGGAAATTTATAAACAGAACACTAATTACCGATACCAGCATCGTCTCAAGACACAACACAGCTAGCGTTTCCATTATGCATGTAATGTCTAATAGTCATACAAGATTTTTGCACCTAAACAGTCCATTTTTTTTTTATTTTCAGTCCTAATTTGCCTTGTGGTTCCTGAAGACAGATATACAACTGCAGAAAGAGTAAACCACTCATACTTATCACTGACATTGTCATATATGAATGTCTCATTGCATTCATTGATTGGGCAACCGACTCCGTCTTTTTCTCACCTCAAAATAATAAAGTGCAGTGTGCATACAGTTCTTTCACGAAACCTGACTGATTAGCATTATAAACAGCAGTTGCGGGGATAACAGCAAGTTTCATCCTTACGTCAGCTATGAATTTCTCTATAGCATTGTCTGTCACCGGCAGCTGTTATACATGTTTACCTGACGGAGACTTGGTAATTTTGCGACTTCCTATTCTGTACGATTTTTCGAACCTGCATAGCCAGGTCAATGAAGCCTGAAAATTAGTAATGTTCATGTCAGATGCAATTCGGAGGGCCAGTCTCTTAAATCTCTATCGGTAACGGTGCATAGCCTCTCACGAGCAGTTCTAAATCTTTCCTACAGTTTTTCATTCAGATGGTATCGGGTTTCCATTTGGTGCATATTTCTTACTTCATGCCACTCATTCTTCCATTTGTACAGTTCAAGCTCTGACTTGATTAAACAGAAACACCTTTGCACACTGCGAGACTTCAAGCATTTTTTCCCTTCTTCATTTAACCAATATTTCCCATGCTTTTCTTTGTTGCTGAAAGCTGTTGCAGTACTTTTTTTTTTTTTTTTTTTTTTTTGAAGGTATCCTCCTTCAGAACTGCTACTGGTACAACTGACATCATCCAAATCACGATCCATGGAATTGCCACGGTTATTTCCTATTTCTTATAACATATCCACAATTTCAAATGAAATGTCAATATTATTTGAATGGATGTTATAGAAATCAACCAACAAACAACAAATATGTATGTCCTCAGGAGAAGTAGGTGATTTTGGCTGGAAACCACATTCTTTATATTTCACAATGGCTAAATTGAGAACGTTAATTGGATTCCACATTACTGTGAAACTGGAAGGGAAAAAAGGTACTATTGGCAGGCATGCCTTACGAAAGCACAATAAATATTAATTCAGCTTTATCTATATTGTCAATACTTACCAATACTGCAAAAAAGCAACTGGTAATATGTAATAGATGTTACTTGAGTGGCTAATTTGAGAGAATAGTAACAGTGTACTGTAGTGTCAGAGAAGCTATCAACGAAAGGTAACCTGAAACATCCTTTACAAATCCTAGTTGCACATGCGCAGTTGCTACAGCGCCAGTAGGGGTGTACATTTCTCCCACTGCCTGGCATGCTACAAATTTGGCAATTTTCAACTATTTTTCTTTTAATACTTGCAGCGCCTCTTAGCAGCTAAAATTCTGACAGTGAATTTCTTTCGCTCTCATCTTCGTGTGTAAAAAATTTCAGGGTAGGTTTCAATTTTGTTCAATAAGATGAAACAATAGATCTTCACCTGGTATAGCAGCACCTCTTCAGTGCTCTTCACTCTAAAACATACGTCCCAGTGACAATCAACTTATGATTTTTTGCTACACAATATGATCCCTTGCAAGAAAATTGTGTACAAAGTAACATTTCTGAGGTATGGAAACACCCTGCTCTCTTGTTCAGTGATTAATTCTACCAGAACTGCACACAGAAAACATCAAATACAATTACCTTATTATTGTGTCTAGAATTCTCCGCAGATGTTGCAAGAATAAAGCAGCGACATTTAACACCATATTTTTTAGCTGCTTCTATATACCTTTTCCTTGATTCTTTGTCTGGATTTGTATTGTCAATGACAACACTTTTGCCTTTCTTTAGGGCATCTTCCATTGAAGAGACACATTTCTGCCAAGATCCCAAAGTGTCTCTATTTACATGCACATATCCTTTTGGTACCAAATGTGTTTTTGCAAAGAAACTTTTTCCAGAGCCTGGGCCACCAACCAGAATTACAGCCTGGAAAAGAACTGTATTATTCATATGCTTCTTACAGAGACATATGACAGCCTGCTACACATTTAACTTAATAATCATATACATTATACAACTGCACTTTCTTGTGATAGGTGGTGAAAAAGTATTTTACAGAGAACTATTATAATTATCTATCTCCAACTGCTTTCTTGCACCTTCTGACACTCCAGATTCAAGGCCTGAGACCCTTCTCCTTCCCTCCATCATCTGTACATCTTGTATTACCTTCTTATTATTATAGTGCACTCGTATAGTGACAGATTTAATAACAACTTACATCAACATAGGATATTGTATTATAATATTTGATGAATACTCACTCATTATATATAAGTCACCTGATAACACATTTAGAAATTATTTTATTTTTCAAAACTGACATTGCCAATATATAAACAATGTAAATACAATACACATCTTCACTGAGAATGTTGGGCAAGGGCTATTATGTTAGAAATTGGGCTGTTGTTACAACATACACATTGAAAATGTGCACCAGATGTGGCAGAAACTGCTGGGTGTGATCGTGACACACCTACTTATCAGAGATATTGGGTTAGGAGAAGGTGCAGCCTCTGCATTCACCACTTTGTAAACATTTAGAGTGGCTTGCCAAAATCAAGCCTATTCCCATTCAATGATCATGACGTGCTCTTAAATCGGTCGGCTAGAGAAAACAGCACCACACAGCTTTGCAACAAAAGAGATGATATTGTAAAACCAAGAAATATTTCGTAGCATTTTAATATAGTTTTGAGACCATAAATTATATTTTTTTATTGTTTCACATGGCTTCAATAACTATTCTAGTTCCTTGTTGTTGGATCTTTAATAATAATTAATACCCATTTTCAATAATGAAACAGGGATCATTTAGTTCCATATCATTATAAAATAAAAATATTTCAATGATAGTTGTCATTGCCACTTTTCACTTAAGTGGCTTTTGGACCTTCCATTTTTGAGCTGAAAGCTACCCACCTTGTACAACAATAGACAAATAATCAAATAACATTAACTGTGAATGCTTTGTATCTGTATGTACAGTATGCTTGTGTTAATGTGCAATTATTGCAGGCAAATTAATAGAAGAAAGGTAAAACTGAAATTGGGAACAGTGTAAAACGGTTCTTCTTCTTCTTCTTCTTCTTCATGTGGAAATCAACTTTCGGAGGAGGGGAAAAAAGAAGACACTGAAATACTATTCAGTTTGCTTAAATGCCTTAGTATTTTTCTTTGGTGGCATATTGCAACATGGCGTGTTTAATAACACTGTAACATATGCTACAGGGACAAAAATACAACTAAACTAAACTAAATTATCTTCGTTTTATTGTTTTCCCACATAATGTAGATTAACTAGTATTAATTTGTCAGGTTAATTAAAACTTTCTTGACCATATCAAAATTACGGAAGATGAGGGTTTATTGACATTTTCTGTCCAACTGCACACTTTCATAATCTCTTCTGTAATTGTTCTGGAAACCAAAGTCATGAAAGGTATACAACAGGATTGTTCATTGCCACCATCCATTTTTAATTTGTATATTGATAGCAAGGAAAGTGCTGGCGGAATGTGAATAACAGTAGTCGACAGGCACACACAAAAAAGAATGAAAACTTGCTAGCTTTCTGTTGACACACAAAAAAAAAAAAATTTAAAAAATAAAACACACACACACACACACACACACACACACACACACAGAGAGAGAGAGAGAGAGAGAGAGAGAGAGAGAGAGAGAGAGAGAGAGCTGTGCACCTACATTGTGCTGACTGGACACACATTACTGCAATTGCAGTTTGGCAGATGGACTGAAGCAGGGTTGTGTTTGATGGGGTGGCTAGAGGGAGAAAGAGACAGGGAAATCAGGAAGAATGGTTGGGGACGGGTAGCTAGCAGTTCATGGGGAGGCAGCAGGTTGCTGGCTTGGGATGCAGGAGAGAAGGGCGGTAGGTGCATGTACTGGGCATGTGATATGCGGTTACTGGAGCTGGTGATCTGCTGTGCGTAATGAAGATGACGTGGAGGCAGGGACTGAGAAGGAGTGACACGACAGAGGAAGGGGAACTGTAGGGTAGAGAATGTGAGGATAGTGGGTTAACAGAGACTCAGCCAAGGGGGACTACAGGAGTGCAGCACGATGTGTTGCAAGGACAACTCCCGTCTCCACAGTTCAGAAAAGCTTGTGCTGGAGGGAAGGCTCCACATGGCACGTTTCGAATCGGCCACTGAACTCGACCACGTTGTGATCAGCACCATGTTGTGCCAACAGGTGGTCAATTTTTGTTCTTTGTCGCAGTTTGACTGTGGCCATTCATTCTGATGGATAGCTGATTGGTTGTCATGCTGACATAAAAAGCTATGCAGTGATTGCAGCAGAGTTGGTATATGGCATGGTTGCTTTCACAGGTGGCCCTGTCTCTGATGGGATAAATGGGTGACAGGTCTGGAGTAGGAAGCACTAGGTTGGTGAAATAGGCAGGCCTTGCATATGGATCTACCACATGGATATGACCCCTGTGGCAAGGGTTAAAGAGTGGGAGTGGTTTAGGGATAGACCAGGATGTTGTGTAGGTTGAGTGAGTGACACAATATCATTTTGTGAGGGCTGGGAAGGATCTTGGGTAGAATGTCCTTTGTTTCCAGGCATGATTATAGATAACCAAAGCCCTGGTGAATGATATGGTTCAACTGCTCCAGTCCAGGGTGGGAATCAAGTGATGGGGGTTCACTCCACTGTTGTAGCTGAATCTTTGAGGCTTTGGGAAAATTAAGATTGTTTGAGGATGTGTGTGTGTGTGTGTGTGTGTGTGTGTGTGTGTGTTGTGGGAGGGGGGGGAGGGTGTAAGTGCCTGTCTGTTAAGGCCCTCCTAAGATCTTCAGCATACTAAACAAGGGAATTTTGATCACTACAGATACATTGCCCATGGGTGACTAGACTGTAAGGGAGCAGTTTTTTGGTGTGAAAGGGGTGACAGCTGTCAAAAAGCAGGTACTGTTGATGGGTAGTCGGCTTAACATCGTCAGAGGTATCAGTGAAACCATCAGAGACATGGAGGTCAATATTGAGGAAGGTGGCATATTTCATTGAGGATCGTCAAGTGAAGTGGATGAGTGAGATGACATTGATGTTGTGGATGAGTGAGGATAGGATGTCTTGGCCCTGAGTCCAGATCATGAAGATATCCTTAATGAACCGGAACCAGACAAGTGGTTTGCCATTTTGGGAGCCTAGGAAGGCTTTTTCTAGATTGTCCATAAACAGAATGGCATAGGAGTGTGCCATACAGATGGCCATGGCTGTGCTGCGGGTTTGTTTATATACCTTCCTCTCAAAGGAGAAGTAACTGTATTTGAGTGTATAGTTGGTAAGGTATTTGAGCAATGAGGTAGTGGGTTTAGAATCTGAAGGATTTTGGGGGAGATAGTGTTCAATAGTGGCAAGACCATTGGGATGAGGGATTTTGATGTTTGAGATGGCATCAGAAGTAACAAGAAGGGATCCAGGTAGTAAAGGGGTGGGGGTACAGTTCAGAGTAGGTGAAGGAAGAGGTTAGTATCTTTGATGCAACAGGCTAGGATTTGGGCAACTGGTTGGTGTTAGTCGACAAGAAGAAAAATTCTTACAGAGGGGACATCATAAGCTGCTACTATGAGGTATCCAGTATTCTTGGATGTGTGGATTTTGGGTAGCATGTAGAAGGTGGGTATGCAGGGTGTTTGCTGGGGTGAGGTGGGTGATGGATGTCGAGAGATTCTGGGATGGTCCTAAGGATTTAAGCAGGGATTGGAGGTTATTTTGGACTGAAGTGGGATCACTATGGCAAAGTTCATAGGTGCAGTAGTCAGACAACTGATGGAGGCCTTCGGTGAAGTTGTCACTGTTATTCATCATGACAGTGGTGAAGCCTTTGTCTTCAGGCAGGATGATTAAATCTGGATCTGTTTGGGATTGTGAATGACAGTCCTTTCCTCTTGCTGAGAGGTTTGCATTCTTGGGAACGGACATGGGGAAGCCTGGTGAGGCCAAGTTAAGAGGGAAGTAATTTCTGGATGGTGACCAGGGAGTGATTAGGTGGGATGGCAGAGGGTCATAGTTGGATGATGGTATGAATTGCAAAAGGCATGACTCAATGCTGTGATTAGGCTGGAGGAATTGGTAGCAAAGAAGTCTTTCCACTCTAAGGATCGGGAGAAGGATTGTAAATCTATGAACAGTCTAGCATGATTAAACTTTGTTGGGCTGAAGTTGAGGCCTTTTGCCAGGAGTTGGGATTGGAAATGGTATAGGGATGGACCAGGGTGTTGGGGAGGTTGGGCAGATGATCGAAAAACGCTTGTGAGGGCTGGGAAGGATCTTCTGCAGAATGTCCCTCATTTGCAGGCATGATAATAGACACTCAAAGCCCTGGCAAAGGATGCGGTTCAGTTGCTCCAGTCCAGGGTGAAATCGGGTGATGAGGATATGGGTGCTGTGGAGGGTTGATCGGGTGCTCACTGTGAGTAGCATAGGTGTTGATGGATAATGGTGTACCAAGGTAGGAGTACAATTTCAACAGATTGGATAATTTATGGAAGTGATGCCTGGGGCACTCTTCCAAATGTTGGCTGAGAAGAGTTTCAATTTGGAAGATGTGGTGTAAATAGTTGGGACTGCAAAGTAACAATATCTTGTGGAAGGAGAAAGGATGGATCTGGGATGCCTGCGCCAAGGAGATGTGTTTCTGCAGTGCCAGGTTTGTGAGGGATGAAAAGATGACGGTCATTGTTAAAGCAGGAGTGGGATACAGAGGAGGGAATTTTTATTATTAGGCCACTGGGGGTGGGGGGGCACTTTGGCACCATTTAAGGAACATGACGTGGGACTGGGTCTTAGCCAGGGTGTCAGTACCTTTATGAACTGATGCAGACAGATGGAACAGGGATTCACTCAGGATGAGATGTTGCTTGGAAAATGTGAAATGATGCGGGAAATGGATAAATGAAAACATTAGTTGGTTGTAAAGGGAACTAGATAACAAGGACTGGATTCGGGGAGTGCCAAAGCCAAAAGAAATTGTTCTCGGTGCAGTAAGACAGTTCTGTAATGTAAGAACATTTGCTTGCAGATAAGTTGTCAAATCATGAGCAGGAAAGAAAAAGGTGTAAAATTCTAACTGTGACCTCTGATGGTTGGGTTGTAGGATAGCACACAGTGCAGTCAAAATGGCTGCAACAGACGGTATGAGCTGTCAGCATGTCATGCGCGAATACATTAGCTGCGGCCAGTGATGCATGTGCATAATGAATGTTTGAAGGAAAACATAGGGAAAGATGTGGAGAGACAGGAAGGAAAAGCCAACGGCCCAAACCACATATCTGGCTTAGAGTCACTGATAATAGCTTCATGATTTGGGCTCAGGGTCGAGACACATTACCTTGATTACTTAACAACCTCAACACCTGCTCTCTCACTGGCTTTACTTGGTCCTCCTCAAACCAATGTGTCACCAACAATACCCACTTTTTGACATCTTCCACATCAAAAAAAATCACACATACAGGCACTACCTCCTCAAACCTAGTCATTAATCCTCCTACCATCCCCATGAATCAGCTAAAAAGGAGCACCCTCTTCATCATCCAATATCACCTTGAACTGGCGCAACTAAACCATATCCTTCACCAGGGCTTTAATTATCTATCATAACGCTCGGAAATGAGGGACCTTCTATCCAAGATTCTTCCCAGTCCTCCTAAAGCGATGATCCATTGCCCACCCAACCCTAGGCCATCCTTATGTCACTCCCACTCTCAACCCTTGCTGCAAAGGTCATATCCCTGTAGAAGACCCAGGTGCAAGGCTTGTCCAATTCGCCAACCCAGCACTTCCTTCTCCCGTCCCGTTGCATGCTTATCTTATCCCATCAGAGGCAGGGCCAGCTGTGAAAGCACCTATATCATATGCCAACTCTGCTGCAACCACTGCACAGCTTTTCATGTTGGCATGACGACCAAACGGCTGTCCACTAGAAATGGCCACTGCCAAACTGTGAACAAGAACAAAGCTGACCATGCAAGGCACAACATGCTGCTGAGAACTACTTGGTTGAGTTTGATAGCTGCTTCACAACCCGTGCCATGTGGATCTTTCCCTCCAGCACCAGCTGTTCTGAACTGCAAAGGTTGAAGTTATCCTTGCAACAAACTTCTGTAAACCTCATGGCCTCCAACTTCACCAAACCTCTGTTCTCACACACTCTTTTCAAAAATTTCCCCTTCCTCTGTTCTTTCATCTCCTCCCAAACCAAGCCACCATGTTTTTTTCCATCATGTAGCAACACTTCACCAGCTACAGTACTGCCTACCGTGTGCACCTGTCACCTCTCCATCCTGCATTCCTTGCCACCACACCTGTTGCCTTCCTACAAGCCATTAGCTACCCATCCCCAACCTATCCTCCTGTTCACCCCCTCTTTCTCCATCTACTCACCCCACCCGAGTCCACTTGCCCAACTGCGATCTTGACATTGTTTGTCTAACCAGCACTATGTATGGGCACAGGTCCTGGGAAGAGGAACTGAGTGGAAGCTTAATGAAATGGAATAGGTGCTGCAATACACACATAAACAATAAGGAAATTATATTGTAATTATATACAACACATAGGCATGCCAGATGGTTAAATGTTGAATACGGATGAGAGGCTTTTTAGGAGATGAATAAATTTCATTATGAGGTGTGATAAAAAAGTAACGGAATTTTTTTAATTTCGCTGGCTTTGTAAATCTGATGGCATTTTTTTTTTCATATGTTTGCGTTTTCAGCTGTTTTGAACATTTAATTTATTGCTCACAGTCAAAAAGGTTATACGCATTTTCTAATGCTCAGGAATTTTTACTTTCGAAAAAGATGGCTCACAGAATTTGCATTAAATTTTGCTTGAAAAATGGAATAAAGTGCAGCACTACATATTAAATGTTGACTGTGACTTTCCATGAACCTATGATAATAAGACAAGAATTTACGTGTGAAATAAACATTTCAAAAAGGGCCGAGTAGACGCTGAAGACTACAAATGTCCTGGATGCCCTAGCACACCAATAACTGACAACAGGGTGGAAGAAGTAAGGAAAATCATTCAGGAAAATATTCCAATCACCATCAGAAAAAATTACAATCACCATCAGAAAAAATTACTTATTTATGTTTGCATGTCCTTCAGCTCATGCCAAGCAGTTTTTTCGGATGTTTTGGGCATGAAATGTGTAGCAGGAAAGTTTGATCCAAAGTTGCTGAATTTCGACCAGAAACGACATCTCTCAGGAATTGCTGAATGAAGTAGACAACAACCTAGGACTTCTAAATGTGGTTCTAATAGGTGACAAAACATAGGTATACAGATACGACGACGTCAAAACCCAAGACCCAATCCTCCCAATGGAAACAGCCCGGAGAGCCAAGACTGAAAAAAATTCAACGAGTTCGATCACATTTGATGGTTGTTCTCTCTGTTTTCTTCAATTACAATAGGATAGTGCATCAGGAGTTCCTCCCTTATGGTCACACAGTCAAATAAGGAATACTACACAAGACAACTAGAACTGTGGCAAACCCACTTGTGGATTTTGAATCACAATAATGCTCCTGCTCACACCTGAATGCTTGGTTGGATTTTTTTGGCAAAAAAAAATAAATAAATAAATAAATAAAACAAAATAAAATAAAATAAATGAAGCCTCAACAACCATATTCGCTGGACATGGCCGCCTGCAACTTCTTTCTATTCCCCGGGGCTGAAGAGAGGCATTAATGGATGTCATTTTGCCACCACTGATGAGGTAAAAACAGAATCACTGAAACAGCTGAACAACCATAATGAAAAGTGAGTTCCATAAGTGCTTAAAAGATTGGAAAAAGTGTTGGCACATGTGTATTATATCTGAGGGGGATTACACTGAAGGAGACGAAGTTGATGTTGATGAATAAATAAAGATTCTTTAAGAAAATCAAAAATTCCTGTTGTTTTATGATCACACTTCTTATGTCAGAAGTAGAACAGAAAAAGAAGAAAGATGCAAGATAGACAAATTAGCACACATTCCACAGGGCAAAAAGGTTTTCTGCTACATTTGAAGCACAGTTCCATACAGTACAAAACAGAGAGGGTGAAGAAGAGAGAACTAAATTAATTACAGAAGACTGTTGAAAATCAGATGGAACAGTTGGGAAAAGAATAAAGACTTGCTACATGAGGTCAATTATTAAAACTACCACATAAAGAAGAGATTAACTGGAAAAGTATTACAAAAGGGGTCACTGCTGTAAACTGTAGTTGAAAGGATAGCAGAAGAAAAGAATCACAGGAGACATGCCTAGACGTGTGTTCATAAAGGCATATCATCAATAATAATGGATGAATGAGTTAGGCTGAAATGACAGGGATGGCGGACACCTAATAAGAATGAAGAATTCCATCAAACTAACAATAGTGTAGATAATTGAAATAACCATCGTCCTACAGCCTTCAGCTCCAGACCTGCCATGTGACAAGATCAAAAGGGGATGTTTACAGCTTTCCTGGCGTACTGATTGTTTCATAAAAACACGGGAGAACTGCCGGATATCAGTAACGTCCTGCCACAATATTTCGGCGCAGAGTCTTCTGGCCAACAAAGATCAAAAGGTGTCCATGTACTGTTATTTGGCAAAAAAATGGGCATTTTTCTGTATCCATGATGCCTTGTAGTAGCCCAAGCAATTTTTTCAGAGCTCTCATGGGGTTAGAGTCATTGACAATCCTGTCACTTTTATCCCCCTGACAAACTACTACTACTCTCTCTCTCTCTCTCTCTCTCTCTCTCTCTCTCTCACACACACACACACACACACACACACTGAATTTCCACTTAACATAACTGGGAAACATTTAAAAGCAATAGTTTTGGCAAAGATAAGTGACCTACGGACCAAATAAATCTGAAATGTGACACATAGGAACAGTTTGAAACAGAAAAATTTTGAAATAACCCCTATTCTTTGGAACTCTTCAAAATAAATTGTTGTCAATCTTGTTCCTTTTGAGTACTACCTCCGGCACGTACTTTTACTCTGAAACCTATAACCTGTCAACACAACAGTACAATGCAAGACTGATTACTTTCTGTAATGGTCATATGTAGAGCTACACCACAGATAGGTTGACTAGCAGCTTTCAGCAACTGAAGATTGTGCCACCACACTTTCAAGCCAATATGCAATGACAAAGCTCAAAAGCTAACTTGACAACTGAATAGCAATTCATCCCATATTGAAACCAATCATCAGAAAGATTCAAACCACCACCAAAACTGTGGCCAAGAGCGTGGTAGACCTGTCTGTGGCACAACATGCAGCTGAGAATAACATGCTTCATTTCAACCCAGTTCATCTGGATTCTCCACTCCACCATCACCTTTTCTGAATTGTGTAGATGGGAGTTATCCTTAAAACACATTCTCCGCACCAGAAATCATCCTGGCCTCAACCTGGTAATCTGCTGTCTCCACATCCTCCACCCAAAAGTTTCTGCCGTATCTGTCCTATCACCTCCTCACTATTCCATCCTCTCAGCCTCTTTGTGTGCTGCCCTCTGCCAATGCACCTGTCTGCCTTTGCCTTTCCCCTTCCCCTTGCCCTTCCCCTTCCCCTTCCCTGCTCCTCTCCTTTTCTGTCCTCACCTCCACTTCCCTGCCCCAAAGCCTCATTACACTACATATGGCAGGCTTGTCATGCCTCCATCTAGTCCCTGCACGCTCCTGTAACATGCTATCCTTCCCCCTTGCCTGCCACTTCCAGACTGCTGCTTTCAATCAATGAGACAGATGCATTCTGATCCATGCTGCCAGAGATGGTAGTCATGGGTGTGTAAGCTGTGTCTGTGCGCGCGCGCCTTCGTGCGTGCACGTGTGTGTGTGTGTGTGTGTGTGTGTGTGTGTGTGTGTGTGTGTGTGTGTAAATGTTATGTTGTGAAGTTTCATTTGTATAGCTACTTCACAAATTTAATTAATATTTACATAAGGCCACAAGTGAGCCAAAAACTTACTATTCAAGATGTCCTCTATGGTTAACAGAAACAACTTCATCAGCTCCTGAATATACCTCTACTGTGCAGATCAGATTACGAAACAGATTTTCAATCATATACCATTTTTACTAGATTATAAGACCACATTTCTTCCCAAATTCAACATTCGAAAAATACAGTGTCATTTTATATTTACAGATTAAACTATTACTACTGAGGTAAACATTTTTACACAGTTTAATGGAAGATTGTACAGTTCATCTTACATTTACAGATAAAGCTCTGGCCGTCAGGGTTTTGTACAAATTTATTTTGAAGAGTTCCAAAGAATAGGGGTTAACAAACAATAGTTGCTTTCAAATAGGTCCGAAATTTCCTGATACACCAAAGTACTTGATACAGCATCGATCTAGTTCAAACAATCACGTGACAGTTTGACTTGTGGCACTCGTGCAAGGGATAGTCGAGAAACTATGAACTAACCACAACAACAATCTAATGTTCTGCCTAAAAATTTACAATTGTGAAGCACAGCTGGTAACGACATTAAATTCTGTGAACTTACAAACTTTTGTTTTATCTGAACAGATCTGCAATAAAAGTTCTCATAGATCTACAGATGCTATATGCATGCATTTATGCTGTTTTTTAAGTAAAGATACCATTCAAAGGCAAAAATGTTGTCCCTCAAAATAATTTACTGATGAATCAAGAACGAAAATTAATCCAGAATTAAATGTCTAACAAATAACAACCACATTACATTGACAGCAACTGTTATCACAAGAATAAATTATGGCGGAAAAACATGTTGTGTAAACACTACCAACAGACGTCAACAGATCATGGGATAGGCGCAGTACGAGAATTGGACTGAATCGTGATTGTGATCTTTTATTAACTTACTAGTTGATGCTGTTAGTTACAACCTGCACCCTAGAAGATATTGGCATCTGACTCTCATTGTTGCTCGAACACAGCACTACAGATTGGTTGCACGGTAACAGCGACACCAACCTGACTGAGAAGTGAGAACTACGACGAGTGCAGGAAGGGAAGGTGTTGTGCGGGCAGTAAATTTCATCATGCTGCCAACCATGGGAATCTACACTGCGTACTTTAACTTTTTATGAACATCTACCTCTTTTAAATTGCAGTTTGCATGAATCCATTTGTGCCTCGAATCGAACTGACTTTAAAATTCAACAGTTACTCAAAAATAGGACACATTTCTGCAGGACATGGTAGAAGTCTAGAGTGGAGCTAGTGCCTTACTTTGTGTTTCATGCAGCAATGTTGTTGACACTCATCATGAAGTACGACTGGGACAATAGGGGGCGTGTCATCCCCCTGTTCTACACAGCCAATAAGAGAGCAGCAGGCAAAAGGTATGTTTGGAAGCAAGAGACAATATAACATTCTCACGTCAGTACAGAATTGAAATCCCCTATTTATTCAGAAAAAAACTGCTGCATTCTGAGGTCCCACTGTAACCACAACTTCAGAAATTGCAATACATTCGGATGAAACTGCCAAGTATTTGTGACAACGAAGATATAAGTTTCTCAGCTGCCCTGTTAGGATGATGACAATGATGGTTTAAAATAGTGATAACACAGATGACATGCTAACAAAACAAAAAAGATGACACAGATGACAGGCTAAAGAAACAAAAAAAGGCAGTGAAGATAAAAATTAATGTACACAATTTTTTATATTCATTTCTCCTCATATTATCAAAATACAATCAATTAATGACAAATACGTGTAATGTAAACTTTTTAGGCAGATACTTTAAGTCAACAAAAATGAGTAATTTTTATGAGTCAGAATATGTTAAAAATATATTTTTTCCTAGGAACATCTTTAAAAAAAAGAGGGGGGGAGGGAGGGGGGGAGCAGTTCTTACGTTCAGGGTCATCTTATAATTTGGTAAACACAGTACTTCACTTATTAAAGAGCCAAATATAAGTTCTGCAGAACTTTATTTAGTTTTACTAGTACTGTAGCTATATGGGGTATAAATTTTAAACTAGAATACATTGCTTAAAAAAAAAAAAAAAAAAGTGCCTTATTAAATTACCTCTAGCTCATCTGTATACAGTTTTGTTCCTGCTGGTTCGCAGAGTGGCTTATCCTGCATCAAGGCAGAAGGATTGAATTCTGGAAGATTGAACTGAGCAGCTTTATAACCAAGAAAATGTTCCTCTGGAGTGTAAAATTTTAATCCTATATTTAGAGCAAACAGGCGATCAGAACAGGAAAAGTCTTTCTTCTTTTTTGGTGCCCAATTTGCATCCCTGCCAGCTGCATCTCCACAGTAAAAAGATGCAGTCTTGTCTATAGCTACACCATCATTTTTCTGTAAAATCAAATAAACATTGGCAAACAAATTAATTTATGTGAACAAAAACATATCATATCCATTATATGACTGACAATAAGAAAAAAAACACAGATATTAACAATCTGAAAAATGAAGATGTTGCAATTGTCACAAAACACTAAACAGCATTAGACTCCCTTCCACGTGATATTCTTGTAAGAAGATGTCAGATATTCAAATTGCTGGAAACATCATTCAGTATTTATTTTATTTATCTATTTATCTGCTTCAGGTTGTCATTGAATGAGTCACTACATAATTTACAGAATTCTAACTTAAAAATTTATTAACAAAAGAATTAATAAAATGCAAAATAAACTGTAAGAGAGTATACAAATAGCCTATTGGCTTCTGTCTCGGGTTCTTCGGCCGACGTTCATCTAATGATTTTTCTGACATTTCGCCTGCACGAGTGGCTGGCATTGTCAAAGCTTCACCCTCCATTGCCGGTGGTGAACTGGAGGCGAGCTCGCGGCCGCAGACTATATGTACCTGGCGCGCCAACGTCCGAGAGCTTCTCTGCGGTCATTTCCGGTGCGGTTCTCCTCTTGCTACCTGTGACGGTCGTTCGCTGCAGTACGGGAAGCCAGGATCCGTTTACCTTAAGGCTTTCCTCTTTCTTGTTGAAACTGTTCGCGTGTTTTTGGATTTCTACAGCTTTTCTGAACAAGCGCGCGTGATAGTGCTTCTCTACAGCCAGAACTTCCGTGTCGGCGAATTTTATTACGTGGTCGGTCTCATTCAGTGCGTGCTCTGCCACGGCCGATTTCTCCACCTGCCCCAACCTGCAATGTCGCTTATGCTCTTTGATCCTGGTGTTAATTGATCGTCCAGTCATTCCGACATAAACTTTTCCGCATGTGCATGGTATACGGTATATTCCCGACATTGCAAGTGGGTCTCTTTTCTCCTTCGCCGATCTAAGACACTCTTTGATCTTCCTTGTCGGTTTGAAAATCGTCTTTACGCCGTGTTTGCGCAATATACGGCCGATTCTGTCCGTCACTCTGGGAATGTATGGCAGAAAGGCCGTACCCGACATTTCTTTTTCTGGTTCCTTACTTCGCCGAGTGTTTGGCTCTGTTACACTTCTAATGTAATTTGTGGAGTACCCATTGCTCCTCAGAACAGTTTCCAGGTGTTGCATTTATCGTTTGAGGTGTTGAGGCTCACATATTCGTCCTGCTCTCGTTACGAGCGTACTAATCATGCCTCTTTTCTGGCTCAGGTGGTGGTTTGACAGTTTGTGCAGGTATCGGTCCGTGTGTGTCGGTTTTAGATACACGCTGTGTCCCAGGTTTTCGCCGTCCATTGTGACCAGCACATCTAGAAATGGCAGTTTCTTGTCCTTTTCTACTTCCATGGTAAATGTTATGTTGGCATGGAGGCTGTTCAAGTGTCTCAGGAATTCACCGAGCTGTTCTTCACCATGGCTCCACACCACGAAAGTATCATCGATGTACTTGTACCACACCTTAGGTTTGCAAGTCGCCGAGTCCAGTGCCTGTGCTTCGAGTTGTTCCATGAAGAAGTTGGCCACCACTGGACTGAGAGGACTACCCATGGCGACGCCTTCCAGCTGTTCGTAGAAATCGCCATTCCACGTGAAGTAGCTCGTGATGAGACATGCATGGAAGAGCTTTTTGATGTCTTGCGGGAACATGGAACCGATGTGCTCCAGAGCGTCACTGAGTGGCACTTTCATAAATAACGAAACAACATCAAAGCTGACCAGGATGTCGTTTGGCGTAAGTTTCAGTTTCTTCAGCTTCTCAATGAAATGTCCTGAGTCCTTAATGTATGTATCGGTCTTCCCCACGTGTGGCTGGAGCAGAGAGGCCAAGTGTTTCGCCAGTTTATACCTTGGTGAGCCAGGAGCGCTAACGATCGGTCTCAGTGGAACGTTGTTCTTATGGATCTTGGGTAATCCATACAGCCGAGGTGGTAGGGCTTCTGTGTTGCGCAGGTTTCTCTGTATGTCCGCCGGCAGAGAAGACGCCTTGATTAATCGATTCGTA
The DNA here is from genome assembly GCF_023864275.1 of Schistocerca cancellata. Taxonomy (NCBI): domain Eukaryota; kingdom Metazoa; phylum Arthropoda; class Insecta; order Orthoptera; family Acrididae; genus Schistocerca; species Schistocerca cancellata. The sequence goes on along the minus strand of NC_064631.1, from coordinate 595,136,887 downwards.
TTCCGAGTGATACGCTGCGTCGGATCTGCGCTTAGTTTTCGGTACATCGTCGGATCTAATAGGTCTCGGACGTTTTGCTCATAATCTTTGGTCTTCATTACGACGGTCGCATTCCCCTTATCGGCAGGCAGTACCAATATACTCTTGTCGGCGTTGAGATTCTTAATGGCTTGTACCTCTTCTTTCTTCAGGTTGCAAGCTGGTGGTTTTGCTCGGCGCAGTATCCTGGCTGTTTCAGTGCGTATTTCCTCTGCCCTTTCACAAGGAAGGGTCCGAATGGCTGCTTCGGTGTTGGCAATAGTGTCCTCCATAGGTATGGTTCTTGGGATGATAGCGAAATTCCCTCCTTTTTGAAGAACAGACACTTCCTCTTCGGTCAATTGTCGTTCAGTGAGGTTGACCACTGCGTGTGACATGTCGGGAATCACCTTGTCGGTCTGCTTCCGGCATCTTTCAAACTTTTTTTTTTTGCCGCTCGGTGCAGCGCTCAAGTTCGTTCTGCATGCTCCTGTGAGTGATGCTGTCGATCTTGTCCCAGTCGTCTCGACGCATTCTGCTACTTATTTGATAGAAAATGTCCAGAAGTTCCTGATCCGTTCTTGCCAAGTCTCTCCGTGTTGTATGTATTCGCTCACGAAGAAAAGCTCGTTCCATTCTGTCGTAGATATGATGTGCTTGGGCGGTGGTGAATAGGCGCTTCCATCTCAAGAACTTCAGTGGGGCACATTCATCTCGGCACCGTGACAGAAAGGCGAGAGAGGACATCAGTCGTGCTTTCTTCTTCCGTCGTTGGTCAAGGCGTCGGTACATTCTGCAAATCTCCTCCCAGTAGAGGCGTAATACAAAATTGTTAAGGCTTTCGTGGCCACTTGTTGACAAACTGCCTATTGGCTTCTGTCTCGGGTTCTTCGGACGATGTTCATCTAATGATTTTTCTGACGTTTCGCCACTACGAGTGGCTGGCATTGTCAAAGCTTCACCCTCCATTGCCGGTGGTGAACTGGAGGCGAGCTCGCGGCCGCAGACTATATGTAGCTGGCGCGCCAACGTATAAACTGGCGAAACACTTGGCCTCTCTGCTCCAGCCACACGTGGGGAAGACCGACACATACATTAAGGACTCAGGACATTTCATTGAGAAGCTGAAGAAACTGAAACTTGCGCCAAACGACATCCTGGTCAGCTTTGATGTTGTTTCGTTATTTACGAAAGTGCCACTCAGTGACGCTCTGGAGCACATCGGTTCCATGTTCCCGCAAGACATCAAAAAGCTCTTCCATGCATGTCTCACCACGAGCTATTTCACGTGGAATGGCGATTTCTATGAACAGCTGGAAGGCGTCGCCATGGGTAGTCCTCTCAGTCCAGTGGTGGCCAACTTCTTCATGGAACAATTCGAAGCACAGACACTGGACTCGGCGACTTGCAAACCTAAGGTGTGGTACAGGTACGTCGATGATACTTTCGTGGTGTGAAGCCATGGTGAAGAACAGCTCGGTGAATTCCTGAGACACTTGAACAGCCTCCATGCCAACATAACATTTACCATGGAAGTAGAAAAGGACAAGAAACTGCCATTTCTAGATGTGCTGGTCACAAGGGACGGCGAAAACCTGGGACACAGCGTGTATCGAAAACCGACACACACGGACCGATACCTGCACAAACTGTCAAACCACCACCCGAGCCAGAAAAGCCTGGAAACTGTTCTGAGGAGCAATGGGTACTCCACAAATTACATTAGAAGTGTAACAGAGCCAAACACTCGGCGAAGTAAGGAACCAGAAAAAGAAATGTCGGGTACGGCCTTTCTGCCATACATTCCCAGAGTGACGGACAGAATCGGCCGTATATTGCGCAAACACGGCGTAAAGACGATTTTCAAACCGACAAGGAAGATCAAAGAGTGTCTTAGATTGGCGAAGGAGAAAAGAGACCCACTTGCAATGTCGGGAATATACCGTATACCATGCACATGCGGAAAAGTTTATGTCGGAATGACTGGACGATCAATTAACACCAGGATTAAAGAGCATAAGCGACATTGCAGGTTGGGGCAGGTGGAGAAATCGGCCGTGGCAGAGCACGCACTGAATGAGACCGACCACGTAATAAAATTCGCCGACACGGAAGTTCTGGCTGTAGAGAAGCACTATCACACACGCTTGTTCAGAGAAGCTGTAGAAATCCAAAAACACGCGAACAGTTTCAACAAGAAAGAGGAAAGCCTTAAGGTAAATGGATCCTGGCTTCCCGTACTGCAGCGAACGACTGTCGCAGGTAGCAAGAGGAGAACCGCACCGGAAATGACCGCGGAGAAGCCCTCGAACGTTGGCGCGCCAGGTACATATAGTCTGCGGCCGCGAGCTCGCCTCCAGTTCACCACCGGCAATGGAGGGTGAAGCTTTGACAATGCCAGCCACTCGTGCAGGCGAAACGTCAGAAAAATCATTAGATGAACGTCGGCCGAAGAACCCGAGACAGAAGCCAATAGGCAGTTTGTCAACAAGTGGCCACGAAAGCCTTAACAATTTTGTAGTATACAAATAAATAACACATTACAGAGAAAAGTTCAGGCACTGTGAGGAACTTCTGTAAGAATAGGAGTGTGCTACAAGGAAATCTTTCACTTCGATTTGAATTCTTGGAGTCACACAATTCCCCCCTCCCCAGTTCTGCTGAAGGCCTACTGAAGTGAAACCAGCTGAATATTGCAAATCTTGCTATGCAGTGCTTATTATTATTAGTCAATATTCTGCCTAGTGGCAGGTCCATGTCTTCGTACGGAGAATTTCTGATTCCACTGTTCCCTGTCTTCAGCTTCTTCCTTCAGCCTGTTGCATCTCCTTCCATCTTTCATGTTGTCCAGACGTTGAATTCTTCTTCTTCCTCGTCCTGCGTTTCCTCTGAGTTTCCCTTCAATGACATCATGTATGAGTCCCTCGTGTCTAAGTACATGTCCAATCCAGTTGGCCTTTCTCTGAAGAATTGTATGCAGAATACGTCTCTTCTCTCCTACTCTTCTCAGTACATCATCATTTTTTATGCAATTTATCCACTTGATCTTTTCCATTCTCCTCTAGCACCACATTTCAAAGCTCTCTAAGTATTTTTTCTCCTTCTTTCTCATGGTCCATGTGTCTGCTCTGTACAGAGCAATGCTCCAAATGTAGCACTTTATCAGTATTTTCCTTAATGCCAAACTTAACTTGCTGGTCAGCAGAGTCCTCTTCTTGTTGAAAGCAGCTTTGGCCATGGGGATTCTTGCTCGGATTTCGTTGGTGCAGTGGGCATCCTTTGCAATAAAACTTCCCAGGTACTTGAACTGATTCACATTTTCCTGTTTCCGATTGTCAACAGTTATCTTCAAGTGTTTCTCACGTTTTGGTATGCGCATCACTTTTGAATTTTCAATGTTGATTTCCATGGCATATTTTCTTCCCGTTTCCACCAAATTGTTCATCACGTGTTGCAGCTGCTGTCTCTGATTTTTGGCGAGCACTACCAGGTCGTCTACATACTTGATGGTATTGACGAGACGTCCTCCAACTTTAAAGTTTCCGCATCCTTTCAGCGCTTCTATCGCCAGCATTTCTCCATACACGTTGAAGAGACTTCGCGACAGACAACATCCTTGTCTCACTCCCCTTCCTATTTCCACAATGTTCATTTCTCCATAGTTCAGTCGTACCTTTACCCTTTGTCCCAGGTATAAGTTCCTTATAAGTCTCTGATCTCTCCAGCTGATTCCTATTTCCTTAAGGATGTTCATCAACATATTCCAATTGACTCTGTCGAAAGCCTCCTGCCAGTCTATAAAACAAGTGCAAACTTCTTCGTTAATGGCCAAAACTCTCTCTGACAATATCCTCATCATGCCAATGGTGTCTCTGGTCCCTATTCCTGTCCTGAAGCCAAACTGGTCTTCTCCCATCACTTCTTCGATTTTGTTTTCCAACCGTCTATTTAGTATTCTTGCAATGATCTTTGCCACATGGGATATCAGACTAATTGTTCTATAATCAGCACACTTCTTGGCTTGCTTTTTCTTCTCAAGAGTAACCGCTGTGACGTCCAAAAATCTTCAAGCCATTGTCCAGTTTCATAGATTTTGTTAATGAGTTGTGTCAGAACTTTCAAACTTTCATTTCCGATTTCTTTAAGCAAATCTACTGGTATTTCGTCATCCCCTCTAGCTTTCCTACTCTTCATGTCCTTTATCGCCTTCTCTACTTCCCTTGTCAGTATACTGGGCCCTTTTTCATCTTCGTCAATATCTTCCTCTGGCTCTATGCCGATGTCATTGGGCGATGTTCTGCATCATATAGTTTCCTTATATATTCTTCCCATGTTTTCAGCACTTCCACTTGTTCAATAACCACTTGTCCTCTAGAATCTTCTATTCCGAACGTCCTTACACTTTTGTTCTCTACTTCTCCCAGTTCCTTCGTTTTCTGGTGCATGACGTTGTACGTTCCTCTTCTTTGTAGTTCTTCTATTTCATCACACATTTCTTCTAAGTACTTTTCCTTCGCTTTGTCTGTTTCCCTCTTGAGGGTGTTGTTAAGTCTTCTGTATTCTTCTTCATTAACATTTTTACGCGTCTTCCTTTCCTCCATCTTCTCCAGCATCTCGTTGGTGATCCAGAATTTTCTCGCTCTCTTTGTTTCCCTCCCAACTTCACTCTTCAGATTATTTAACAAAACCATTTTAACGTTTTGCCACTTATCTTCCGCACTAGCACTTGTATTTTTGTGTCTCACTTTGTTACATTTTTTCTCTAACGATTCTCTTACTGCCACGTTATTCTCTCTTAGCTTTTCCAAGTCCCATCTCTGTTTTCTCCTCCCATGCTGTCGGGTCTTCTTCAGCCTTGTGCTGATATCTGCAACCAAAAGGTTGTGATCCGAGTCGATGTCGGCAGCCGGCATAGTCTTGACGTCCTTCACACTGCCCCTAAACCTCTGTTTGACGAATATGTAGTCTATCTGATATCTGTTAATATCACCTGTGTTCTTCCATGTGTACAGTTTATTCTTCCTTTTCATCACCACCAAATTATTTCGGTGACAGAATTCCACTAGCATTCCTCCTCTGTTGTTTCTTTTTCCTAATCCATATTGTCCAACAATTTTTGCTTCATTGCCTTGTCCAACCACATTATTCCAGCCACCCATGATTATGGTATTTACTTTTCATGTTCCTTCAGACTGGATGATGTCTTCTATTTCATCATACATTTTCTTCGCTTCTTCGTCATTGTGATCTGATGTTGGCATGTACACTTGGACTATTAGAATGTCTACCGGTTTTGCACTTATTTTCACAAATATTAAACGGTCACTATGACACATGACTTTATTCACACTTTGCACTAATTCATTTCCCATCACTATCGCTACGCCACGTTCAAAACTTTTACCGCCAGAATAAAACATTGTGTAATTACCTGATACTATTTCACCACTATCTGTCCACCTCACTTCACTTAAACCCATTATGTTCACTTCACATTTGTCCATTTCTCTCTTCAGATTTTCCAGTTTTCCTGCTCTTTGGAGTGTTCTCATGTTCCATGTCCCAATCTTGAAATTAAAATGTTCATCTCTTTTGATGACACCACCTGAAATACTCCCCACCCAGAGAACCGAACAGGGGAGTAGTTTATCTCCGGAATATTTTACTCCAGGAAACGCCATCATTATCCTCCGTCTTCCAATGTTCAGAGTGTTATACAAGTGCACATCATGTTTCTGTCTAGCATTGACTGAATGATGTTGCAGTTTCTTCTGAATGTGACAATAATATCAATAACAAAGCCCATGATGGAATATAAGTAGAGAGATGGCAAAATTGCCCCAAAATATAATACCAAATGAGATAAGAGACTAAAAGTAAACAAGTCTTTATGTTTCAATGTCAGAGTCAATGGCAATTATTCTTACAGTGGAGATAATAGCATTCAGTTCCTGAATGTGAAATTACGAAGAATTCTCAACCCTAAGAATTTAAAATGGTTGACTTTCCTGAGGATTTGACAATTTTGGGACAGTAAAGTTTCGCCTTCGCTGGAGTCAAAAACTATATGCATGATGTTTGTTGCAGTTAAGCATTAATCTGTTCTCTGAAAGCCACATGCTGATTCACCAACTACCATGTTACCTACCCCATTTATACATTACATCCTATATCTTCCATAACAACACTTGTGTCATCTGCAAAGAGCAACATGTTCCAACCTGTGGAGAAGTGTGACCCACACAATCAAATACTTTTGTTACATCAAAGAGAATACTTACTGTTCTCAACCTATTTGTTTAGCCTTATATAATATAATCTCGTGTGATGAGGGCCTCCTGTCGAGCAGACCGCTCGCCTGGTGCAAGTCTATCGATTTGACGCCACTTCGGCGACTTGCGCGTCAATGGGGATGAAATAATGATGATTAGTACAACAAAACACCCAGTCCCTGAGCAGAGAAAATCTCCGACCCAGCTGGGAATCGAACCCGGGCCCTTAGGATTGACAGTCTGTCGCGCTGAACACTCAGCTACCGGGGGGCGGACTTGTTTAGCCTTTATCGAGCCTGACACAAAAAAGAATAAATCGCATTTTCTGTGGGTAAGCCATTCCTGAAACTAAACCAGAAGTCTGATAGCAAACTATGTGTGCTGAATTTCTGAAAGAAATTTTCACTACTTGATTGTTAATTGTTCGTTCAGCTTACACAATCAACATTTCGGCCTTAGAGCCATTCTCAAGAGCATGTTGAGTTGAAAATTAATGAAGTGTACATATTATACAGTGCAGGGCATAGGAACAGGCTATTATTACGTTATTTCTGTGTTAAAATATGTCTGATCCATCTGCCATCACTGAAAAAACATGTTTCTGAGATAGAGATATATATATTGAACACACACACACACACACACACACACACACACACACACACCTGTGAGGTCCCTATTTCTGTTCATCAACTGACATTAACATATGTCGAAACAGTGGCAGAGAGCATAACAAAGCAGCACTATTGAGTGAGGCACATGAGCTCTGCTCTGCCAAGGGTATTACCAGGAAAGGGAAGGTGGATATTTATTTAGTTAAATGCTTACGTGTCCTTGTAATACTTGTTCATAACAGCCTCTTCTGGGTATACATTGTGATACTCCATACTCAGAGAGTAAATATAATCATTTTAGACACACAGTAAAATTTTGATCTCTCAACAAACACATGGCTGCAACATTATAAAATCATAATTCGCCAGTTCATGGAGACTTACATAATAGATGCCACAATGAAGCAACAACTTGCACAACCCATGTGAAGTGGCGGGACTGACACAAAACGCAGGAACTGAAAGATCGTGAGTCATAACTGATCAATGACATTCTCTGCACATTCCTAAAATATGGAAGTCCCCATAATAGACCAAGACTGTTCAGTAGAGGAAGAAAGGAGGAGGTGGGGGGGGGGGGGGGGCAAAGGGGAGGGGCAAGTGACAGAATGTGAGCATTATGGGGAGGGAGAAGAGGACAGTTTAGGGCAACTGGGTGGTACTGGGGTGGCTGAGGGATGGAACAGATTTGGAGTTGAGCATGGGGGGAGGTAGGGGATTGGATTGTTCCTGTGCCCTGTCCTGTATGATATGTATGCTTCATTAATTTTCAGTTCAACATGCACTTGAGAATGGCTATAAAGCCAAAATCATGATTGCATAAAGTAAATGAACAATTAATGGTCAAATGGCAGACTATTCTCGCAAAAAATCCTATACAACTGTGGTCCACCACGAAGGAAAGACCATTCCGGGTACTGAGACATGCCACTAGTCTCCTATACAATGTTTTCTCAAAAACTGTCACAAATACTGACAGACCAGTCATTGCTTACTTATCTCTCTCCCTCATCCTTTACGAAGTAGTTTCCCCAATAAGTATTACCATCTGTCAAGAAACTGACCCCATCTCAGAAACACATTGCACAGATGACTGAGCACAGAAATTTGTATGGTGCACTTATCTTTGTAACCCTACTTGAAATTTTATCATACCCATGAGAGTTTTTACTCTTTAATGACGTAATACTCGAGTCAATATCACTACTAATTCATAAAAATATATGAAAGGTTTTTTTTAGATTGATCTATACTGAAACTACTAATACTTAAAATGGTATTTGGTGAACTGCACTTGCAGTGATGACTTGCACAGATCTAGAGGCTGTAATAAAGATGCAGAAGTAAAAAACACACACACTATACACATATAAAATTGTTTCAACACAATACAGAAAGTACTGGTACAACAACAGTCTCCACAAAATTATGGAGAGGTTTACAAGGTTTACATTCTGAAATTGCTTCTTTGAAATGTAGGAATTTATTTTTCTCCCTGCAACATTATTTTCTCATGACCTTGTGTAGCTTATTGTGTTGCAGATAACAAAATATCTAGTTTTTGTACGTAGTGTGAACACAATTAGTGGAACTGAAGTTTGAATTGCCCCTTTCAATTAGTTTAGTTTAAAATTTCTGATATCTCCATCTCATTTCTTGTGTTGCCCTTCGGTGTTGTCTTGGTATCTTTGGCCAATGCTCCTTTAGTACTTTTTCTGACTTGTCCACAGCATGAGTGGCTAGCATTGTCGAAGATTCACCATCCATTGCTGGTGGAAGACTGGAGTCAAGTCCATGGCTGGAGGTTACATTTACATGCCACATCAATACGTGGGGCCTTTACTTAGTCATTTATATTACAGCTGTCTCCACAGCATCTATGGTTGCTTGCTGCAACGGTGCAATCCAGGCTTCACTTATTTTTAGACTTATCTCTTTCTTGTTGAAATTACTGTAGTGTTTGGGTATTTTAATGGCTTCCTTTAACAAACAGATGCGGAAGTTTTATCCACAGAAAAACTCGATGTGTTGGAGAATTTCATTACATGTTCAGTTTCACATAGCATGTGCTCCGTGATTGGCTACTTTTGTGTCACAATCTGCAATGCCATTTAGTTCGATCAACCTGCTGTTTAATGCATCATTTGGTCATTTCAACATATAAAAGGCAATCAAATGAAAATGAGGCAGATGGAAAAAAAATAATCGCCATAACTGTTAATATATTTATCCCACTGTGTGACAAGACTGTCAATGCCTTCATGGAAAAATGTTTGCAGTTGCTTACAGAACCATGATGGAACCCACGGATGCACCTCTTCATCTGAAGTAAATCGGCTGGTGATCACGAATGTCTTTCTTCAGGGCTCCATAAAATATGTAAATTGTAAGGGAAGAGATCGGAGTGCATGGCAGATATGTTAGGGCTTCTCAGCGAAACTTCTTCAGTGTAGTCAAAACAACTTTGGGAATATGTGGATTTCTGAAGAAGACAGACTTATCTGTTGAACCTGGTAAAATGAAAGCAAAATATCCATGCAACTGCTGACCAAATTTTATTGTGAACTGTATACTACAGTTGCTCAGGAAATAACAGGTACAAATAAAATAATGAACAGAATGGGCAGTGTCTTGAAAAAAAAACAAAAGAAAAAGAAAAAAAAAGGGGGTTAAAGATCATTATTTTTTCAATGGCAGTAACACAAAGGTAATGGAATGACATGTAATTAATTCAACTGATGCTGTGAGAATTACATTACGAAATTAAACACTAAAAGTAGTAGATGAGTTCTGTTATTTGTTAAGCATTTTAACTGACAATGGCTAAAATATAGATTGAGTCAAATATAGACAGGAAATAACAAGAAAAGCATTTCTGAAGAACTTAAATTTGCTAACACTGAATACAAATTTAAGTCCAACAGACAAATGCTGATGATCAAATGAGTAGATCAGATTACTAATGAGGTGAAACTGAATCGTGTCGGGGAGAAAAGGCAGATATGGCATAACTTGACTGAAAGAAAGGATCAGTTGATAGGACACATCCTGAGGCACCAAGAAATAATTAATTTGGCAAGGGAGAAAACCGTATGGCCAGGGAGGGGAGTAAAACTTGTAGAAGGAGACCAGGGGGCTTTACTACGATAAGTAGGTTCGAAGAGATGTAGGTTGCAGTGGTTATGCAGGCTTGCACAGAATATACAAGCACCGTAAACTGCATCAAACCAACTGAAGACCACAACAGCATACAGCAGCTTTGTTCGCAACTATATTGTTAAGACTAAAAGTATAAGTTTGAAATGCTTATTATTCGCAAATGAAACATTATAAATTGACAATTATACGGTAATTTGATGTGAAACATCAAATTACCATATAATTGTCATTATCATCATCAGGTGTTCCACCTTATGGCAAGTCCAGGCAAGGCACTCTGCCCCCTCTCCCTGTCTAGTGCTTTCCTCTTTGGTTAAACATAGGTATCACTTTTCTCCATGACAATGTCCATTAGATGGCATCTTATTCTTCCTTTCCCCCTCTAGTCCTTACAGTCAGATTTTGTTTATTCATCTCCCAGAATCTCTGAGTTGAGCTGTCCTAAAATACCCGGGCCTCAGCAGCCAGAGACTGCGATCATGTGTGCATGAGTTGCATTTGCACGTGTGTGTGTGTGTGTGTGTGTGTGAAGCGCGTACATGCCTATTTCTGATGAACGCCTTGTTGGCCGAAAGCTAGCTTTTTAACCTAGCTTTTTAACAGTTTTCTTGTCATATCTGCGACTCGGCATCTCCACTGTATGGTGAGTAGCAACTACCCTTTTCATGATATTGTCCTAAAATATGATAGATGTCCTTTGTGCTCACTTTTAAAGTACTCTTCAACTCCAACAGAGAACACCAGCTTTTACTGATTAAGTCAGATTCAAGTAACAACATATCAGCCACCAAGAAATATTTATTTCTTGCCAAAATATGTATGGTATCATTGCTCATTCCTTAAAGACAAGAAAGTTATAGCAGTATCATCTTCAATAAGTGCAGGGTCTTTCGACTGCCAGCAACTGATGAAAGGAGAACTTCTGCCAATCCACTGTTGGTATGTGTTCAGTCTTGTTTATGAATGAAGCAAAATTTGAAAGGAACAGATAAGTTTTAACAAACAATTTCTGTGAGAGGATGAACATCACATGTTAGATTTCAAACTAAACACCAGATATTCACAATTAAAGAGTGGGCAGGAGCTGTAGCTGACTATCTGTTAGGTCCATATATTCTCTCAGCACACCTTGCTGTCCTCAAGAAAATTTTTTAAAGTACTCTTCCAGATTTGCTACAGGCTGATCATTTGAAAATAATGGAAACATTGTGGTTTATGCATGAATGCACACCAGCATATTTCAGTCACATAACTGGAGATGCACTCACTCAGTCTGACATATGTGATGACAGATGAATACATAGGGGAGGACTAAGAAGTTTTCTGGACGAGAGTAACCTGCCTAGGTGAACTCAAGTTAATCAATGGATGGTTTTACCGGCCAACCAATTCCACTGTAACAGTTGTAGAGTCTTTAAAACAAAGTATTTTATGCTCTGTAGCACAGAAATACTCCGATCATGCAACATTACTTGGAGGCAACTTTAACCTATCAAGTATAGATAGGGAGGTCTATGGATTCACTGCAGGCAATGCAAACAGATAGTCCATAATCATGTTAAGTAGCACTGAGCACATTTTCCGAAAAATGTTCTGAGCATCTAGTTCATCGACCCACACATAATGAAAACATTTCTGATGTTCTGGCTCCACAAAAGCCTGACTTTATTGACAGTGTCAGTATAAAGACAAGTATTAGTGATCACGATGTCATCATGGCGACAATGGTTACTAAAGTTAATAAAGCTGTCATGAAGGGTAGAAGAGATTTTAGGCTGAAAAGAGCAAAGTAACTATTAGCCGCCTACTTAGACAATGAATGGACATAATTTAGTTCAGTACTATAGTTGTAGAGAAATTATGGGCAATATTTAAACCGATTGTAAATTGCAATTTGGAGAAGTAAGTGGATTATGGACGGAAAAGATCTTCCATGTTTTAATAACAAAATATGGAAAATGCTCAAGAAGCAGGGATTGTTGCAGTCTCAGTTCAAAACAGAACGCAGAAATGTCAAAAGGCAAAAGTTTGTAGAAATTCTTTGTCTACAAAAAGATCGAAGCACAAAGCATATAGCTACCACTGTCATACCTTAGTGGAAGATCTTTAGAACAAATAAAAATTCTGGTCCTACGTAAAATCAATAGGTGGGGCCAAGACTTCTACACATTCTGGTATGGCAATAGAAGACAGCAAAAAGAAATTAACAGTGTGCTTTCAGGTGATCTGCCAAATTGTTGTTCCCATTTTATACACAATATTTTGATGACTGACCCAACACTCATTGCCTGGACTCCAACCAGACTGTGAGCTAATGTTGGTCTCACACCACAATTTACATCCGAGTTTGGTTCCCAACACCTATTATGTCTTTTAATGCTCTTTTGTTTTACACAGCTTGCACTATATTCTGTGAAACACAAACTCACTCAATGTTTTCCAACTCTGGTGGATGTGTTGGCTGATGGATGTGTTGGCTAGTGAAATTTTAATCAATCGAGAGCCAAATCCCAAGTGTTATTTAAATTGAAACCTCAGTCCCTGTTTATCACATTTTCTGACACTCTATCTTGATCAACTCCCTAATCATGCTGTTCTACAAACTTGGCATTTGCACTACAATATTTGTCTCATTGCATTTCATTTAATTATTATATTTGAAGCAGTTCTCAGGTATTGTTGAAAGTGTGAGTATTAGTTGAGGACCAATTGGATGAAAATCAGTGTGGGTTTAGGTCTCTTAGAGGTTGTCAGGACCAGATCTTTAGCTTACGACAAATAATGGAGAAGTGTTGTGAATGGAACAGGGAATTGTATCTATGCTTTATAGATCTAGAAAAGGCATGTGACCGGGTTCCTAGGAGGAAGTTATTGTCTGTTCTACAAGATTATGGAATAGGAGGCAAACTTTTGCAAGCAATTAAAGGTCTTTACATGGATAGTCAGGCAGCAGTTAGAGTTGACGGTAAATTGAGTTCATGGTTCAGAGTAGTTTCAGGGGTAAGACAAGGCTGCAACCTGTCTCCACTGTTGTTCATATTATTTATGGATCATATGTTGAAAACAATAGACTGGCTGGGTGAGATTAAGATATGTGAACACAAAATAAGCAGTCTTGCATATGCGGATGACTTAGTTGTGATGGCAGATTCGATTGAAAGTTCGCAAAGTAATATTTCAGAGCTAGATCAGAAATGTAAGGACTATGGTATGAAGATTAGCATCTCCAAAACGAAAGTAATGTCAGTGGGAAAGAGATATAAACGGATTGAATGCCAAATAGGAGGAACAAAGTTAGAACAAGAGGACAGTTTCAAGTACTTAGGATGCATATTCTCACAGGATGGCAACATAGTGAAAGAACTGGAAGCGAGGTGTAGCAAAGCTAATGCAGTGAGTGCTCAGCTACGATCTACTCTCTTCTGCAAGAAGGAAGTCAGTACCAAGACTAAGTTATCTGTGCACCGTTCAATCTTTCGACCAACTTTGTTGAATGGGAACGAAAGCTGGGTGGATTCAGGGTACCTTATCAATAAGGTTGAGGTAAAGGATATGAAAGTAGCTAGGATGATTGCAGGTACTAGTAGATGGGAACAATGGCAGGAGGGTGTCCACAATGAGGAAATCAAAGAAAAACTGGGAGTGAACTCTATAGATGTAGCAGTCAGGGCGAACAGGCTTAGATGGTGGGGTCATGTTACACACATGGGAGAAGCAAGGTTACCCAAGAGACTCATGGGTTCAGCAGTAGAGGGTAGGAGGAGTCGGGGCAGACCAAGGAGAAGGTACCTGGATTCGGTTAAGAATGATTTTGAAGTAATAGGCTTAACATCAGAAGAGGCATCAATGTTAGCACGGAATAGGGGATCATGGAGGAATTTTATAAAGGGGACTATGCTCCAGACTGAACGCTGAAAGGCATAATCAGTCTTAAATGATGATGATGATGATGATGATGATGATGATGATGATTTGAAGCAGATCTTGGCAAGAGCCGATTTGCTTGGTAGTTTAGTCAGGTGTGTTGCTGATTTTCCTTGCATCTCTCCTCAACTGGGATACAATACACCCTGCCTTTCTGAGACTTGACCATATTTTAACATTAGAAAGAACGCATTTCATCTTTCCTTGTTTCCATAGAAGTTAACTGATCTTTCCGGATAGTGGGCCAGCAAAAGATACACAAGCAATTCTTTGCTTCTTTTCCTCGGTCTTTCTCAATCTCTTTCTCGGGTGTTCTCGATTTTGACTGCATCGCCTTTTCAATTTGATGATCTGAGTACTCACTTCCTCCTAACACCATTCCTAAGTGTTCTGATTCTGTGTCATGGCTCTCCTTTTCTGAAAGTGCTTGAGCTCCATGCACCAGAGCATTTAGCACCAACTTGCTTTGTGACAGATGTTTATCGCTCAAGGCATGGTGACCGAGGTCAGCATGCATAGGTTTTCTATATAAACTATGGTCCAGGGATCCGTTCATTCTTCTCTTAACTAACCCATTGAGCAAAGACGCTTGGCCCTCTTCTTCAAGTTCCATTGTGAATTTTTGAATTTTATATTACAATTAATAGAGCTTAAATGTTCCAGGAACTCTTTAAACTGTTCCACTTCATGTGCCCACATGACAATGTGTCACCCACACACTGACAGAAACATGTTGCTTTCAATCTGGTGCATTCTATTGCCTGTGCTTCGGAGAGATCACAGCAAAAGGCCAGTCATGGCTTTAAAAAGTCATTCATGCAGGAGGATTATAAAGACATACCATCATTGACCAATGCACAGACTCAGCAGAGGACAAAATAAGTATCCCTGGCTTTGAGAAGCAACTGAAAGAGTTGAAAACAAATAATCACCAGTTCCGGATGGAATCTCAATTTGGTTTTACAGAGAGTATCCTTTTGCACTGGCCCTTTACTTAGGTTCCACTTATCATGAACCTCCTGCCAGATGCAAGTCCCAAGCAAATGGAGAGAAGCACTGGTGATTCCTGTATACAAAAAGTGTAAAAGACCAGACCTGATAAATTAGACCAACATCCTTAACAACAGGTTGCTGCAGAGTTCTTCAGTATATTTTACATTTGGGTATAATAAATTTCCTTGAGGCAAAAACTTCTGTCCACAAATAAGCACAGATTTAGAAAGCATCACTCATGTGAAATCAGCTTGCTCTTTTCTCACACAATATCATGCCAGCAATGGGCAAAGGGAACAGTCCTGGATGCCAGCTGTTCATCAGAGAAGGGTACCATCAGGATTGCCCCAGGGAAAGGTGATAGGACTGCACTTGTTCTCCACATACATAAACAATCTTATGGAGAGGCAAGCAGCAGTCTTACACTGCTTGCTGTATTGCGTTGTGGTGCATGGGGAAGTGGTCTTCAAGCGACTGTTGGAGGATAATTGATAACTTGGCACTTCTATTTGGTGTGATGAATGGCAGCTTGCAATAAATGAAGAATCTAAGTTAATGAGGATGAGTAAGAAAAGCAACCTCATAATGTTCAATTACAGTATTAGTGGTGAGCTGTTTGACACAATGATGTCGATTAAATACGTAGGAGTAATGTGGCAAAGCAACACAAAAAGGAACAAGTCCATGTGGTCAGTAATAGAGAAGGAGACTGGTCAACTTCGGTTTATTGGGAGAATTCAAAGTAAGTGTATGGAGCCGATCAGCTAATTGAACCACGACTCCTATCCACAAACATAGGCCAAGGGACATTATATGGCCTCCCGTGGGAGCATTTGTTTAGAACTTCTCGCGAACCCACTCTTCACTAGCTGTATGCAACTATCCTTACTCCAGGGAAGTGTATCTCATCTATAAAGGAGACTGCTTATAGAAAAATAGTGTGACCCAATCTGTTAGTGTATTTGGGATCCCCATCAGGTCAGATTAACCCTTTCACTGCTGAGTACAAACTCACAGTGGCGCATCTGTGTGCTGTCACAACGGTCCACATGGCATTGCTCACAGTGCTGGGCACAATGTAGTGTGCACCTGTTGTGCTGAGTCATTATCATTGCACGCTCTTCAGTATTTATTCTCACCAACAATTTCATACAATAAATTGTACTTTGAATATTCCTTATTGTTAAAGTTCCTAAAAGTAGGTAACATTATGAAGAAGCATTTGCCAGAATGTTTTTTTGTTTATGGCAATAATGTAATTCCTATCTCTCTCTTTCTTTCTTCCCCCCCCCCCCCCCTTATGATGCACGTGCTTAAAGGCCCATGTTTCTTTTACTGGAAATTCAATGGTGCTTGGAAAGTACCTTTCTCGAAGCCGCAATGGATTTTTCCTGTCTGATTATTGGCCTCCTGATATGCTTTCCTTTCTTGGTGGTATGTCTCTAAAAGCTTATAAATGAGACAGCGATGAAATTTGGTGATTGAGGTATTCTTTCCAGCAAGCACGTCTAAGGAGTAAAAATAAAAAAAAAGTTTTTTGTACCATTTCAGTACTTCAAGTACTGGCATATCTTTCCTGTTCATGCAAAATGCACTTAATGCATTTGTTGTTCTTTTATGAATGTAGTGGAATAGTGGAAGACAGAGGGATTTGTGTACCAACTGTTAACATATAGAGTGTGTTTTAAAGCACGCATTTACTAAGAACACCTTGAAACTTATAAATCAGACATTAGCATTCCTGGCACGTTCAGCTCCTGTTGCATATATATGTCATCAGCACTGGAGGCATGCCAACTATGCACAGATATATATGCTGCTAGTAGTTAACGAATTAAAGGGAAACATCAAAACAATTCAGGGACTTGCTGCTAAATCTGTTACTGGTAGATTCGATCAGCATGAGAGTCAGGCTTTGAAAAATACGATTTTGTAGCCGGATGAGTGGGGAATAACTGGTGTATTGGAATCCTGAATAAAACCAACCTGTTTTCAGAAAAAAGTGTTGCATTCATTATTGAACACTTGTCACATTTTTCAGTATCTACTCAAATCGTTTTGCCATGTAACTCAATGTAACGTACACATTAGAAGGTGTTGATTACCAATTACAATGTGCAAAAGGGAGATGGGGAGGGGGCTGGGAGGGGGGAGTGGCAGAGGCCTTCAGAGAATTGCTTACAGATGTTGGCCAAGCGTACTGTGATTGATCATGTTTATGTTGGTTTCTGAGGGAGGAGAGGGGTATCCAGCACAGTGTCGACTGACTGTGATGGGTGCTGGAGCTTCACTTTTCTAAAGTGATAAGGGCATGTGTGAGCAACAAACAGCACAAGTTTAGGGACTCTTGCTTTGGTACTGTTGTGTAAAGAAGAGTTTTATGTCTTCATTGTAGGTTGGCACCAAATTCAGCATTGATCCAAAATAAATGGTACAATTTAAAACAAACAAAGACAAGCAACCAATCCCAAATTATGTACCAGTTGCAAAGAACATCAACATAATGGCTAAATAGACTAAACCTCAAGTTTAGTAAAGCAACAATCATTTCTAAAAGCTAATGAAAAATCTTCAATTAATACAAAAACACAGGTATGTTCTAGATCCAGATTCCAAGAGTGGGGCTCGTACCCTTTCTTGCCCCCCCCCCCTCCCCCCAACCCCCCTCGCAGATGACCTGTACTAAACAGGATGTAAATTGCGGACTGGCAATAGCAAGAAAACTATTTTTGATAAACATTGATTACAAATTTATGTGTTAGGCAGTTTTTTTTAATTTTTCATGAAGGTATATTTCTCAGGTGTAGTCATATATGGGGATGAAATGTGTGTGACAAGCAGTATAGACAAAATGAAATAAGTTCTTTAAACGAGGCATTATAGAAAACTGGATGTGTAGATCAAGTAACTAATTAAAAGGTACCAAGCAGAACTGGGGATAAAAGAGATTTATGGCACAAAGTAACTAAATAAAAGAAGGGGTCAGTTAACATAACAAATCCTGACACAAGACATAGTTAATCTGACAATGGAGGCAAGTGTGTGTGTGGAAGGGGTTGGGGGGGGGGGGAGGAGGAGGAGACGTAAAAACTGCAGAGGGAGACCTAGGAATGAAAAACAAAAGCAGTTTCAAATGGGGAGAGCAATTAACCACTGAAGAAGAGGCTTGCACATGACAGACTAGTGTGGGCAGCTGCATCAAACCAATCTTCAGACTGGAGACTACCACTACCACCACTACCACCACCACCACCACCACCACCACAACAACAACAACAACAAAAGATACTCTATTTAACTTTTTGTTCACTTACAAAATAGGTACTACAGCATCTAAAACACAATAGTTCATCTACACAGAGTTTTAAAACTTAGATATTCTATTGTTATGAATACTTTAAAAAAAAAAAAAAAAAAAACACACACACACACACACACATATCTTATTCTCTTTCACTCCTTTTAGCCACTTGTCATTTGACCTCTCTCTTGGTTTCTGCCCCCCCCCCCCCCCCATTTTCAACTGGTGGACCTTCCAAAGCATCTTTTTCTCATTCACTTTCTTCAAATGCTTATTCCCTTCTAATCTTTTTTCCTCAATCTTCTGTTGTAGGACTTCCTTGTGTGTTATCCTCCAAACCTTCTCTCTTCTCATCCATTTTCATTACACCTATCCGACTTCTCAAAAACTTCATTTCACTTGCTCACATCTCACTTTCCTCTCTTCTCACATTTTTTTTTTTTTTTTTTTTTTTTTTTTTTTTTTTTTTTTTCACAATGACATAAGTGTAAAGTTCTAGGTTTTTTACATCCTCTGGGCTTTTCTTCTTGAAGACAGATACAATTATTCACTTATTCCAGTCTTCTTGGCTTTCTCACTTCCTTGTGTACAGCTCTCTTAACTCTATACAGCCAATGCGTGGAAAAAGAGAGAAGTAAAGAGACAGTGGGTGTGTAGGTGGAACATGTAGTGCTGGAGTGGAAGCATGGAAGAGGATAGTTGGGTGAAGGACAGTGACTAATGATGGTTAAGGCCAGGGTGTTTATGGGAATGTAGGATATATTGCAAGGAAAGCTCCCACCTGCGCAGTACAGAAAAGCTGGTATTGGTAGGAAACATTCAGATGGTGCAGACTGTGAAGCAGTCATGGAAGGGAAGAATGTTGTGTTGGGCAGCGTGCTCAGCAACTGGGTAGTCCAGCTGTCTCCTGGTCACAGTTTGTTGGTGGCCTTTCATGCGGACAGGCAGCTTGTTGGCTGTCATGCCCATGTAGAATGCAGCACAGTGGTTGCAGCTTAGCTTGTAGATCACACGACTGTTTTCAGAGGTAGTTTTCCTTGATGTTGGCCTTCACCTCAAAGATGGCTACATCAGTACCTTTGTCCATATCAAACCTACCAAACACCATGAATACCACGACTTCAGAGAGCTGCTACCTATTCCATACCAAGAAGTCCCTTCCATACAGCCTAGACACTGGTGGTAATCCCATCTACAGTGATGAGCAGTACCTCTCCAAATATTCCAAGGATCTTATTGTGGCCTTCAGAGGCCAAAATTATCCTCTCAACATTGTACAGAAACTGATCTATGCATTAGCTCTCCAGTCACCCACAACCTCCCACAGTAACACAGTTCAGTCACAAATGAATGCCCCTTGTGACTCAGTACCATCCAGGAATGGAGTGACTGAATCACATTCTCCACCAGGGTTTCAATTACTTCTCGTAGTGCCCTGAAATGATGAATATCCTACCCACTATCCTTCCCAACCTTCCCACAAAAATATTCTGGCACCCACAAAACCTACACAATGTCCTCGCCCATCCCTATTCCACCCCTGCTCCCAACCCCTTGCCTCATGGCTGATGTCCCTGCAATAAACCTAGATGCAAGGCCTGTCCCATACATCCTCCCAAAACGACCTACTCCAGTCCTGTCACAAGCAATGCTTATCCCATAAAAAGCAGGGCTACAAGTAAAAGCAGTCATGTGATCGATAAAGCTAAGTAGCAACCACTGTGCAGCATTCTACATGGGCATGACAACCAACAAGCTGTCTGTCTGCATGAATGAGACAGCTGGACTACCAAGTTGCTTCACTTCAATGACTGCTTCACAGCATGTGCCATCTGGATTCTTTCTACCAACACAAGCTTTTCTGAATTTCCCAGGTGGGAGCTCTTCCTGCAATACATCCCACATTCCATAATCCCCATGGCCTCAATCTTCATTAGTCACTGTCCTTCACCCACCTATCCCCCATTTGAGCATTACACAGCTTTCTATTCCAACAATGCACCCACAGTCTCTCTACTTCTTTCCTTTTTCTCTCCCTTCCCACCAACCCCCCCCCCCCCCCTTTTCACGTACCTCTGCTAACCTCCCAACTGCATGTAGCTGCCCTACCCTGTCCCACCACGTCCCTGTATGCTCCCCCAAGCAGCACTTTACCATATCCCACGCCTACCCTCCCACCCATCCATGCCCCAGTCTCTCCCTTACCCTCATCATCCAGACTGCTTCTCCCATCAAGTGCAGTTGCTTGCAGTCCAGCTTCAGAGGCCTGAGACAGTGGAAATTTATGTGTAATATGTGCTTTTGTGAATGGGTGCGTGTTGTCTACTTTAGCAGAAAGCCTTTTGGCTGAAAGTTTATTGTTGATCAGCATTTTTGTTGTGCCTGTTTGGAACTTTACATCTTCACTATATGAGTAGCAATCTGTCCTTTTCAAAATATAACCAATTGTGATAATTACCGTTTTTAAGTGATGTCATCACAGACATCCTACAAAACTATATCACATGTCTTGCCTTAAAACTAGCTCGAGAGATAGTCGTAAACCCATTGGTGATGTAATATAAAAATACACCTGTGCTCTTTTACGATGTCCACTTTGAAGATGGTATCAGTGACTGTGAGGTGGTTGTAACAACAATGATTACCAAAGTGCAAGGAGCAACTACAGCAAGGAGGGAGATTTATATGCTCAACACACTAGATAAAGGGGCAGTAGTCTCATGTCTCACTGAGGAACTTTAAATGTTTAGCTCACAGCAAGAACATGTAGAGGAGCTATGCCTCAGGTTTTTTTTTTTTTTTTTTTTTTTTTTTTTTTTTTTTTTTTTTTTTTTTGTGGTTTTAGGGCGCAAAACTTCTATGGTCATTAGCGCCCAGCCCGTGACTTAAGACAGTAAAAAACCGAAATTGAAAACCAGCAGCAATGGGAACAAACTCATAAAATTGGAGAAACTAAAAGTAGAAAGAATGCTTAAAAATCCACTACAGACATGGGGTGAGTGTCCCCAAAAAAAAAAACTTCAAATGACTGACGTCATTTCACTGTCTCTAATAAACTGCAGAACGCGGTCGGCTGAGCGCGTGTCATCTGCTAAAATCGACGATAGATCAGGCGAAAGCTGTAGACGGGAGCGTAACTGATTAAAATAGGGGCATTCAATTAAAAGGTGTCTGACCGTCCACGGCTGAGAGCAGTGGGGACAGAGTGGAGGAGGATCACCGCTTAAAAGATGTCTATGGCTAAAAAGACAGTGCCCTATCCGGAGTCTAGCTAAAATTACCTCCTCCCGACGACGCGTTCGGGAGGAAGAGGTCCAAGCGCAAGGAAGGGCTTTCACTTCCCGCAATTTATTACGGGGAAGTGTTGACCAATGCGCATGCCATAAATGAGCAACTTGGCGACATAAACCGCTCCGTAGATCGGTGAAGGGAAGCGACTGAATAGCTGGCCAAGGAAGAGAGACTGCAGCCTTGGCCGCCATATCGGCCGCCTCATTGCCACAGATACCAGCGTGTCCCGGGAGCCAGAGGAACGCCACCGAGACGCCCCCCAGGTGGAGCAAGCGCAGACAGTCCTGAATCCGGTGGACCAGAGGGTGCACAGGGTAAAGAGCTTGGAGACTGAGGAGAGAGCTGAGAGAATCGGAGCAGATAACGTACTGTATCCGCTGATGGCGGCGGATGTAGTGGACAGCCTGGAGAACAGCGTAAAGCTCCGCAGTATAAACCGAACACTGGTCGGGGAGTCGAAAGCGATTTGGGGTGTCGCCAACAATATAGGCACTCCCTACACCTAAGGATGTTTTCGAGCCGTCGGTGTAAATAAATGTGGCGTCCGTCATTTGTGCACATAGAGCAGCAAATGCCCGACGATAAACAAGTGTAGGGGTACCATCCTTGGGAAATTGACAAAGGTCACGGAGCAGGCAGATCCGGGGACGGAGCCAAGGCGGTGCTGTACCCCAAGTTGTCAAGAAGGTTTTCGGAAAGCGGCAGGAAAGAGAATGGAGCAATTGACGGAAGCGGACTCCCGGGGGTAGTAGGGAGGAGGAGCGGCCTGCATACCCTACATCAAAGGAGGCGTCGAAAAAAAGGTCATGGGCTGGATTAGCAGGCATGGAAGACAGATGGCTAGCATAACGACTCAGGAGGACTGCTCGCCGATTGGACAGCGGAGGTTCAGCAGTCTCAGCATAAAGGCTTTCCACAGGGCTAGTGTAAAAAGCTCCAGACACTAAACGTAATCCACGGTGGTGGATAGAGTCGAGACGCCGAAGAATAGACGGCCGAGCAGAGGAGTAGACTATGCTTCCGTAATCCAATTTTGAGCGCTCTAAGGCGCGATAGAGGCGGAGAAGGACCACTCGGTCCGCTCCCCAGGAGGTACCATTCAGGACACGGAGGGTGTTAAGCGATCGCAGACAGTGAGCCGAAAGATAGGAAACGTGGGAGGACCAGCACAGTTTTCTGTCAAACATAAGACCCAAGAATTTAGCGACGTCTGAAAACGGAAGGTTGACAGGACCTAGATGTAAGGAGGGCGGAAGAAACTCCTTCCGTCGCCAAAAATTGACACAAACGGTCTTACTGGGTGAGAAACGGAAGCCGGTTTCGATGCTCCACGAGTGGAGGCGATCAAGACATCCTTGAAGACGTCGTTCAAGAAGGCTGGTCCGTTGAGAGCTGTAGTAGATCGCAAAATCGTCCACAAAGAGGGAGCCCGAGACATCAGGAAGGAGACAATCCATAATTGGATTTATGGCGATAGCAAACAGTACAACACTCAGCACGGATCCCTGGGGTACCCCGTTTTTCTTGGGAGAAAGTACGGGAGAGAGTAGTGTTCACCCGCACCCTAAAAGTGCGCTCTGCCATAAATTCGCGAAGAAAAAGGGGCAGCCGGCCTCGAAAGCCCCAAGAGAACAGTGTGCGAAGGATGCCTGTCCTCCAACAGGTATCGTATGCTCTCTCCAGATCAAAAAATATTGCTACCGTTTGGCGTTTCCGGAGAAAATTGTTCATGATAGAAGTGGAGAGAGCAACAAGATGGTCAACTGCAGAACGATGCTTCCGGAATCCGCATTGGGCTGGTGTTAAAAGACTGCGGGATTCCAGCCACCAAGCTAAACGGTAATTCACCATACGCTCCAAAACCTTACAGACACTACTCGTGAGAGAAATGGGGCGATAGCTAGAGGGGAGATGTTTGTCCTTTCCAGGTTTCGGAACAGGAACGACAATAGCTTCCCGCCACCGTTTAGGAAAGGTACTGTCGGTCCAAATTCGATTATAAAGGCGAAGGAGGTAACGCAGACTAGGGGTTGGTAAATGCAGCAACATTTGGACATGGATACCATCCGGTCCTGGGGCGGAGGAGCGAGAAGATGAGAGGGCATGTTGGAGTTCCCGCATGGAGAAAACAGTATTGTAGCTTTCGTGATTTTGGGAGGAGAAAGCAAGAGGTCGCACTTCCGCTGCACGTTTCTTCAGGAGAAACGCTGGCGGGTAATTTGAAGAGCTCGAAATCTCAGCAAAGTGCTGACCCAACGAGTTAGAAATTGCGACGGGGTCCACTAAGGTATCATGCGCGACAGTGAGCCCAGAAACCGGGGAGAAACTAGGCGCGCCTGAGAACCGTCGAAGCCGACTCCAAACTTCCGAGGAGGGAGTGAAGGTGTTAAATGAGCTAATAAAGAAATTCCAGCTTGCCTTCTTGCTATCGCGGATGACGCGACGGCATCGCGCACGGAGCTGCTTATAGCGGATACAGTTGGCCAAAGTAGGATGGTGACGGAAAATGCGAAGAGCACGTCGCTGCTCACGTATTGCGTCACGGCATGCCTCGTTCCACCAAGGAACTGGGGGGCGCCGGGGCAATTCGGAGGTGCGTGGTATTGAACGTTCCGCAGCTGTAAGGATAACGTCGGTAATGTGTGTGACCTCATCGTCGACGCTGGGAAAGCGACGGTCATCGAATGTCGCGAGAGACGAAAAAAGTGTCCAATCGGCTTGGGCAAACTTCCAGCGTCGCGGGCGCATATATGGCAGTTGAGGCTGCAGTCTGAGGACACATGGAAAGTGGTCACTCGAGTGTGTATCATCAAGGGCGAACCATTCGAAGCGCCGAGCTAGCGGAACAGTACCGACCGCAAGGTCCAAATGAGATAAGGTTGTCGTGGAGGCAGACAAAAATGTGGGGACCCCAGTGTTGAGGCAAACTAGATCCGCTTGGTGGAAGACGTCTAGCAATACGGAGCCACGTGGACAAGGGTGTGGAGATCCCCAAAGCGGGTGGTGGGCATTGAAGTCCCCAACCAGCAAATAGGGGGGTGGAAGCTGACCAAGAAGATGAAGGAGATCAGCTCGTGCCATTGGTGTGGACGATGGAATGTATACAGTACAAAGAGAGAACGCGTATCCAGAAAGTGAAAGACGGACGGCGACAGCTTGGAAGGAAGTGTTTAAGGGGATTGGGTGATAATGGAGAGTATCACGGAGAAGAATCATGAGTCCTCCATGGGCTGGAGAGCCTTCAACAGAGGGGAGATCATATCGGACAGACTGAAAATGAGGGAGAACAAAGCGGTCATGGGGACGCAGCTTTGTTTCCTGAAGACAGAAGATGACCGGCGAGTAGGAGCGTAAGAGGACCGACAATTCATCCCGATTGGCTCGAATGCCGCGGATATTCCAGTGGATAATGGACATGGGGTGAAAAGAGAATGGAGGAATGTGACCAAAGTTGCTGTCAACTCAAAGACTGCTCGGAGCTAGCAATCGACAGCATGGAATGGCATTCAGCCGAAGGCAGAAGATCCTGATCCATAGGTTGGTCAGGAGCAGTCCCTGCCACCAGCGATCGGCCGGTTGACCGGCCACCAGCAGTGCGCCTCGGCGACACAGAAGATGGCCGAGGGCGATTTCCGCCAGGTGGTGCTGTAGAGGGGGCACGCCTTGGCGGAGAAGGAGAGGAACTGGGTTTCTTTGTAGCCTTCTTGGAAGAATGTTGTTTAGATGAAGGAGGAACCGATGGTTGTGAAGCTGCGGTACGTAAAAACTCTTCACGAGTATGCTCTTTTTTCGAAGACTTGGCGTCCGACTTTTGGGCTCGAGATGTAGCAGAACCCGACGAAGGGTGAGCCATAGAGTGGGCAGGCGAAAGTGGTGAGGTTGAACGAGCGATCTTTGCGCTGGCCGATCTGACGACCGTGGTACTAAAGGTGAGGTCGCAAGTCTGCGTGGCCGCCTCCTTTGTTGGCCGAGGAGAAGCAAGGACAGTGCTGTATTTTCCTGTCTGAGGCACGGTGGGCTTGCGACTGGCGAATAATTTTCGAGCAGCAAAGGTCGACACCTTTCCCTTCACCCTTATTTCCTGGATGAGCTTCTCATCCTTAAAAACGGGGCAATCTCGAGAGGAAGCAGCGTGGTCACCCATACAGTTGATGCAGCGAGGGGATGGAGGTGGACAAGCACCCTCATGGGCATCCTTGCCACACGTAACACATTTGGCTGGATTGGAACAGGACTGGCTGGTGTGATTGAACCGCTGACATCGATAACAACGCGTAGGGTTTGGGACGTAAGGGCGAACGGAAATTATCTCATAGCCTGCTTTGATTTTCGATGGGAGTTGAACTGTGTCAAATGTCAAGAAGACAGTGCGGGTTGGAATGATGTTCGTGTCAACCCGTTTCATTACTCTATGAACTGCCGTTACGCCCTGGTCAGACAGATAGTGCTGAATTTCTTCGTCAGACAATCCATCGAGGGAGCGTGTATAAACGACTCCACGTGAGGAATTCAAGGTACGGTGCGGTTCCACCCGGACAGGGAAGGTGTGGAGCAGAGAAGTACGCAGCAATTTTTGTGCCTGGAGGGCACTGTGTGTTTCTAACAACAGGGTGCCATTCCGTAATCTGGAACAAGACTTTACAGGACCTGCTATTGCGTCGACACCTTTCTGAATAATGAAAGGGTTGACCGTGGAGAAGTCGTGACCTTCATCAGACCGAGAAACAACAAGGAACTGTGGCAACGATGGAAGAATCGTCTGTGGCTGAGACTCAGTATACTTACGTTTGTGAGCAGACTTAGTGGAAGGTGAGGAAACCATTGCGGAAGAATCCCCCATGATTACCGGCGTCTCCGATGGCGCGCTCCTCCCTTGTGGGGGCCCTCTCTGAGGGCACTCCCGCCTTAGGTGATTATTCACACCTCAGGTCACACCTCCCGACAAACGGACGGAGGGACCAATCGGCATTTTCGGAAGGTATCAGCTCGGGTAATCACCCCTCCCTGGGCCTGGCCGTTACCAGGGGGTACGTACGTGTCCTACCTGTCTACCCGGGGCGGGGAATAACGCGTTACCCCGTCACCGGCTACGCACGAAGGGCGTGGGTCGGCCTTCAGACACGCACAGGGAGGAAGAAAGAGAAAGGGAAAGGAAGGAAGAGAGGTCTCAAACGCCGCAGCGGAGAAAAGAGAAAGAGAAGAGGTAAGGAAAAGAGAAGGACAAAGGAAGGAAGAAGACAAAGAAGGACAAAGGAAGGAAGAAGACATAAAAGCAAGGAAGGCAAGGAATGCAGTACATTTACGAGCGTCCGTCTCCGGACGTAGGCACAAACCATACTTCCAGATGGGGAGAAAGAGAAGGAAAGAGCCAGAGGTGAGGGGAGGAGGGGCGAAGATAGGGATGGGGAAGGGTGCGGAATGGGAAGGTATGCAGCCCGGAAAGGAAGGAAGGCCACATTAGCTCGGGGTCCCGTGCTCGCTACGCACGTATCCACAAAAGAGTTGTGGACCCCCTGGGGGGCCTCAGGTTTTGAGGAATAATTGAACACACACTGGATAGAACAGTTCATGATGGGAGAGGCTCTCTGTGGTATACAGTCTCTTTAAAGAAACTTCTAAAGAAACAGACTACTGCACAATAGGTGTAAATAAAACCATGGGGCTATAGATGGAAATCTACTAAATGAAACCCATTTGTCTGTCAAAAGGGCATTGTGTGACATCTCCAATAACTACCGTATGGCAATCTCATCGAAAGGTCCCTCACAAAACCCACTGAAATTCTGGTCATTTGCAAAAGATGTCAGTTGCACCAAAGTTAGTGTTGAGACAATCGTGGATAACAATGGAACTAAAATTTAGAGTAGCCAATCAAAAGAATAAATGCTGAACTCATTTTAAAAATGTTCATTTCCGAATGAAAATCAAAGAGTATTGTCCCACAATTCATATTCTTGCATCAATGCAAAAATGAGTGGTGTAGATATTACACTGAGCTGACAAAAGTCATGGGATAGTGGTAAGCACATTTACAGATGGTGGTACACAGGGTATAAAAGGGCAGTGCATTGGCAGAGCTTTCATTTGTACTCAGATGATTCAAGTGAAAAGGTGTCACTTATGATTATAAAGCCGCATGACACAAATTAATAGACTTTGGATGTGGAATGGTAGTTGGAGCTTGACGCATGGGACACTGCATTTCAGAAATTGTTTGGGAATTTAATATTACCTCCCAAGATGGACAATGCAGTGGCCGATAGCCTTCACTTAATGACCAACAGCAGCAGTGTTTGCATAGAGTTGTCAGTGCTAACAGACAAGCAACACCGTGCGAAATAACTGCAGAAATCAATGTGGGACGTAGGCTTGTTAGGACATCACAGTGAAATTTGGTGTTAATGGGCTATGGCAGCACACAACAAAGGTGAGTGCATTGCCTGCAGTGTTTCTCCTGGACTTATGACCATATCTGTTGGTCCCTAGACAATTGGAAAACCGTGGCCTGGTTACACGAGTCCCAGTTTCAGTTGGTAAGCGCTGATGGTAGGGTTCGAGTGTGGTGCAGACCCCATGAAGCCATGGGCACTATGCACGCTGGTGGTGGATCCACAATGGTGTATGATGATGATGGTTGGTTTGTCAGGCACTCAACTGTGTGGTCATCAGTGCCTGTACAAAGTCCCAACTTTTTCACAATCCAATTTTGTACACAATCCAATCTATTCACTGCCATGAATGATGATGATGATGAGGAGGAGGAGGAGGAGGAGGAGGAGGAGGAGGCAGAGAAAAATCCCCAACCTGGCTGGGAATCGAACCCAGGACCCCGCGATCCAAATGCAGCAATGCTAGCAGCTAGACCACAAGCTGCAGATTCCATAATGGTGTAGGCTGTGTTTACATGGAATGGATGGGTCCTCTGGTCCAAGTGAACCAATCACTGACTGGAAATTGTTATATTCAGCTACTTCATGTTCCAAAACAACAATGCCATGTCATCAGGTCACAATTATTTGCAACTGGTTTGAAGAAAATTCTGGACAATTCGAGCGAATGATTTGGCCACACAGATTGCCCGACAGGAACCCCATCAACATTTATGGGACATAATCGAGAGGTTGGTTCATGCATAACAACCTGCCCTGACAGCACTTCTGTAATTATTGATCAATATATCCGCAAAGGAGTGACAACTTTTTGAGTACACATCACATCAAGCTACTGCACTATGCTGGTCAAAGGGAGGTCTGCCATAATATTATGATTTATCCCATGACTTTTGTCTCCTCTTGAGAAGCACTGTCACTGACACTGAGAAAGAGTGAAACCAAAAAAAAATGGAATGAAGCTCTAAGTGCCAATGGGCTTTTTAAAAGATTCTATTCAGAATTTTCAGCTTAATTACCCTCTTTTTTTAGGCTTAATATAGCATTTATCTACCACACAAAAAACTCTGCCCAGTAGCTGGATGGAAGCCAAGATTACAACCAAAAAATAATGTCCATCTGTTGTAGAATCTCAGAACATATTCTGAGCACAAACATAATGAGGCATCTCTAACAGGACGACCTTCTCCATGCCAACCACATGGATTCCGAAAACATCAGTCATGCAAAACCCTGCTCACTCTTTCTTCACATCACATCCCAAAAGTCACAGACCAAATCAGTCCAGCAGCTCCAGTATTTCTTGAATTCCAAAAAGTATTTCACCCAGTACTATATCAATGCTTATTAACAAACGGGTAGCTGTTACTGCATTAATAATTTCTTGCTATGAAGGATGCAGTATGTTATCCTGGACAGAAAGTCATGAACAGATGTGGAAGCAGTTTCAGATGTGACGCAGTGAAGTGTGCTGTAACTCTTGCTATTGATGCAGAAATCTATAAGGAAGACCTATTTTTTTAAAAAAAAAAAAAAAAAAAAAAAAAAAAAAAAAAAAAAAAAAAAAAAAAAAAAAAGAGAGAGAGAGAGAGAGAGAGAGAGAGAGAGAGAAATTCTGTCGTATTTTTATTAGATTTTACGTGGTGCAAATACTAACAAATTTCTTTGAATATTTAAAATTTTGAATGTAAAAAACCACAGAAAATGTGTATCAGTCCAGTTGGCAGGCACCTGGATCTTACAAAAGGTTTGAATTTTGACCTTTTAGCACGTTTGCAAGTGGTGTGTAGCATAGTATTCAAGTTTTTGATTTTCAGAAACCTCTACTAATTTGAGAGTAGCTGAAAAACTGTCAAATTTTGGAAATTTAAAGCATATTGGCAAGTGTCTCTAACGGCCAATGCTGAACATCAACAAATACTCTCCCCACCACTACAGTTAATGGGATACTCATTTCTGCTAATGCTGGATAAAAATGCAAGCTTTTCATGGCAGCTGCTCCTAAAAGTCTAAGTTTAACAGCTATGAGCTCCTCTTTAATATTATGCCCTTCCTTATAATTACTAAGAAACGAAAAAACAATGTAACGGAATACACAAGAACATTAAAAAGTTAACACCTTGGCCCCTTTGGTCAAACTGGGCATCAACTTTTTCTTCCTCTACAATTATCTCACTGGTTGGTGTTTCACCACATCCCAATTCCTCTCAGCATCTGCCTCGTTGACATCCCATCCTCCTCACTGAGATCCAGCAGGAATGAACTCTCGCACACATGACCACAATAATGTTTGCCAATGGCAGAGTTCAGGATTCCTGCTTGGTTTGCAGTCACCACCTCCTGTGCTACACTCCTCCACACAGTTCCAGCAAAGAGTTTGGAGCAGCACATTTAGCTGTAGTTATGGGTATTCCCTCCCCTTTTGTTGGCACCCACCCCAAAACTGATGGAACCTTTTTGTTACCTTGCCATGTTTGTACTTTTAGGAAGATACGAAAAGAATGGGACTGGGCGGCATCATGAGTAGATGACAGTCTCACAAGTTGGAATTAGGGATTTGCTGCAGATTTAGAGAACAGTCAGTGGCAAAGATTGTCCACCATATCTCTGTTCGTCTCCACTCTACAATATTACAAGAAACTTTTCTCATACTTTTGAAATTTGGAATGCTGTTGTCTCTGGCTGTCTGAAAATATCAAGGGTTTTTCTTGTATATGGTGTTGACTTTCTTCTTCCTTTGTCCAAACAGGATTCAATCACATCACAACTGCTTACTGCATGAAGGAAGAGAATTTCCTGTGGATTGAATCCGCTGGACGATAATGTGTACAGCATCCTGGGGGAATTATCCCAACGATTCTTCTGGAAATAGATGTTCTTTTAAGAAAAAGCTAATGCTGTCAGCAATAGTGCTGAACAACATCATCAAACAGGCTAAAACAATGTATTACACCAAGAGAATAAATAGCTCTCAGAACAAAATACACTCAACTGTGAGTGGTTTCAGGACTGAATGTGGGTTCTCAGTACATTACACGGCTCCTGTACGAAAATGAAACTGTTAGTGATCCACAAGAGTTGTACAAAATATTTAATAATCACTTCTTGTCAATAGTCAACAAGATACATCAAAATTTTGTTGATACACATAAATATGCAGAATTCTTACATGCTAATGTTCTGAGACAACCGCAGCTACAGGAAAAAAGCAAAGACAAAGTTGAATCAATTATTACATCAATAAGGGGGTTGTCCTCTTTGACAATTTAAAAACTGTTTTTTTTTTTTGCTTAAAATGTTCTCTGGGATGTCTACTTTATTATAGCATTCATTCAAAGTTCGCCAGCAACTCAATTTTTGAGTTACAAGGCGATTTGTGAAAAAGTGTCTCCAAAAACCAACCAACATCCAATTTCAATATCAGCATAACAAGTATTACTGAAATTATAAGCATACTCAAACTTGAGATTGGACCAGCCTGTTACAACTTCTGCACAGAAGCTGACAAGAACCATATCAAGCGAGCAGAGCAGAGGATGACAGAACATGCCAAAAATGCCAACGAGACCACCTCGGTCACAAAGGAGATGGAGGAGGATCTCCTTTTGGATCTAAAAGGATTGTTGCATTGTCCAAGGGTCACTGACCAGAGGTACGTTCAACGTAACAACAACAAAATGTCAACTAAAACTTTAAACATGTTTTTCGCAAAACCACATTGTTCAAGTTGGCTAGTAAGATAATTTTAAAATGGTACATATGATTTTGATAAGAATTTGATGCTGGCATTCTAGATTGAATTCTCTATCAGCGAATATAACAGTTTTGCAATATCTTCAAGTGTCTATTTTTTGTAAATGCTTTTGTCTCGATTTTGAGGGTGAAGAAAAGACATTCTTTTCAAAGCATCACCATTTTGACAGAACTTAACATTTTTTAACTATCCTATGTATGCTGATACAAAATATACTAAAAATGATTTCCACAAAATTATTTTGTTTCAGATTTAGCATTATTTTTTATTTTATTTAAAAATAAAAAATATCCTGAAATCACATATTTTCCCACTTGTTCAAAGAAGACTCTCATGATTATGATGAAATTTCAAGGAGGATTATACAGCTGAGTGCACCATACAAACTTCTTTTCTCAGTCATGTGCACAATGCGTTTATCATGGGCGGTCTGTTCCCTGACAGACTGAAATACTCATGCACGAAATGGTGAGAGAAAGAGAGAGATAATGTAGGCAATTGCTGGCCAATTTCTTTGCTGCCAGTGGTTTTGACATATTCTGAGAAATCACTGTATAGGAGAGTAGTAGCATGTCTCGGTACACATAAATTGCTGTCAGACTCACAGTGCATTTTTCCGTCCCAACTGACTTCTGCGAAACATTTCCTTTGAGCTTAAGCTTCAGCCATAGAAGTTTCTTTGCATTCAACACTTTTCACTCTCCTGACCCTGGTTACAATAGCTAGCAGTTTTACAATTTTCTGCTTTTCTCCACCTGCTGAATTATAACTTAGCTAGATAATTAAACATAGACATACGTAAAGCCAATAAAATTTGAGGTGACTGTTGCGAAGTTATCATCTACAGTGAATGACTGATAAAACAAATGGATCAAAAGATTCTAAGAATATACTAAAAATGTCAAAAGCAATTAAAATAGGTCTTTGATGACCAGTCTCTGTTTATTATCATTAGTCATCATTGTTAGCTGGCAGAAAATTCAATGCACAGCTATTTACACAGTAAACTTTGAAGTAGGTTGCCACAGAGAGATGCCGTATGAAAGAATGAATATTTGTCTAAACGAATTTAACAAACAGGACTCCAGAGTTCCTATATCCACTCAGAAAAATAGTGTAGAGCAGACTCAACCTCACAAAGCAGTAACCTGATGGGTAAAACAGCTGTAAGATATCAGAACAATAATACACGACACACAAGCTAAAATGTGAGAAAATTTGAAAACATCAAGCACTTCTAGGTTAATATTCAGTACACCAATTTGCTCTGGATGTCTTCACACCTTAATCTTACAAATGTATCTTGGAAGTCTCATGTAAATTTTACAAAATCATTTAAAAGTTCGTCCAGTCCGAACTTCAAATCATGTAAGCAGTTAAGTGGGCATAACAACAGGAGACAACATGATATTGTAAAACATCACTCCAAACGAGAATGATTTCTTGTCTGTTAATTCTATGCAGTAGTTGTTCTTGTTATTGTACCAGGACTTCGCATGGCTGTTGCATTCTCGCAACCTCACTGGCATGGCTTTCTTCCTATGAAGATATTTTAAGAAAATAGTTTATCCTGGTATGTTTGCCAACATTTACGACTAAAACGATCAAACTCATGAGAATATTGGGAACTGAGCAGCCACTTCTGCAAAGAAGGATGAGCGAGTGTTACAAAAGATTGCAGCAACATGTTGGACCAACATAACAGTTTTTCTTTTCTGAAGAATAAGTGTAAACAGTGAAGAAAGCTAAGATGCATAGTGGTTCAGAGTCCACATTAAACTGTAGGTCTCACTGTAACTGTTGTACAAAAGCAAGAGCCTGTAAGCACTGTGGTCTTCAAACAAATCTTTGGGTTGAGGACATGAAAGCATCTTTACCTTTCCTAGACATAATATGTTGCTTGATTGTATAGTGAAATGACAGTTTCACAAAAGCAAGTTTAATATTTTATAGTGCATTTTGTTTGCATTAATTAACAGGTCTTTGAAATGAATCCCTCCAGTAATGGCTGAATTAACAAAAGAGTACAGCTTACAGATACTTATACTTAACCATAACAAGTGTTTGGGTACCCACATCACATCAAATAACTTCCTTGTCCAATAACATTTAATACACCAATGACCACAGGAAAAAAAAACTGGATTCTACCTTTTCGACTAAAACATTCCACATAGCAGGTGCTGGCTTTCTGTAGATACCTTTCCCAGTTGATATAAAAACTTGCACTGGAACACCAAGCCTTGAAATAATGTTTCTAATTTTACTTTTGAAATCTTCAATTTTCACTTTCCCCTTAGAAATGCCAGCCTGATTTGTGAAAAATACTATTTTAAAGCCAGAACTCCACAAATGTTTCAGTTTTCCAGGCACCTCAATGAATGATATTTTCCAGTCATCATTGTCTTTTGGGAAGACACGACCAGATTTTGTGAGGATAATAGTTCCGTCTACATCATAACCAGCTATCTGAAAATAGCAACAATAATAAACGCAGATTAATTGACAATCCAAGTTAGATATCTTACATACAACAACATGAACACCTGCCTACTGATAAAAGACACACACAATCCACAAGAAATTGCAGCATATTTTTGTGTATCTACCTAATAAATTTGTACAAAATAAATAATTGTGACTATTTTTGCATTGCACAAGGCATGGTTGAAAAAAAAATGTTGCTAATAGGATACAAAGGCTGAAAAGGACTTGCCCATTGCCTACAAAGGTCATTGACTGCACCACTGACAAATTTTCCAGTCAGTACTTCACAGACTGATACAAGTGTTTCGACTTGGTATCGCAACAACAGCTTTTGTTTCAATGTCACTGCTTCTTTACTGAATATTAGCTGGCTATTAAAAAGCAACAAATTCCATAAGATAGACATTACAACTGTTTTATTTTTGAAACTTTACAAACTCCTTGCATATGAAATGTATTTTAATTATGGATACAAAGAACAGATGACACAGGGACACGTTGCAAGACAATTCAGTCAAAACCCTGTGTTATGAGAAAGGATGGAATATTATGGTTTCACATCCCACTGACAATATCACAATGGACAAGCCCATGTTCATATTGTGCTGGATTAGGGAAGGACATCTGCCTCCTCCTTTTCAAAGGGACCGCCCTGGAATTAACTTCAATTAATTATGGAAACCAGGAAAGCTACAAAATGTGGAGCAGTTACAGATATGAAACCAATTCCATCCAAATGCAAATCCAGAGCCTTAACTGCTATGACATCCATTTCCTCTCAACTCACATCATTCGTTAATATGGGATTTTTGTCAAATTTTGGCACCTGAGACTTAAAGTGTTAAGAAAACTTGCTTTTTGCATGGCATTACATGTCCAACCAAGCACAATAGAGCCAGTCATTTCGGAAGGCGACCAAGCATCGAACCATTCTGTGCGTCCTCTGCTGCTAAACCCCAGCAGGCAATGAGATTTGGCCTTCACAGAGACAACTTGTCAAAAGTAGCACTGAATGGCAATAAATCTCTTCTCCAGACTACGGTGTGACACTACTTCAGTGGCTCTGCCATTCTGTTCATTGCTGTCCGCAGCAAATCTTTTGTCTTTGCAATGAAGTAGGTACCAGCCTCCTCACTGCTACCACATGTGAGCTCCCTCTAGCTCAGGGGCATGTTTTGAAAAGTAATGCACCACAGACTGCTTATAAAATCCTGTCAACTGGAGCAATATTCATGCTGAATAGATAGAACAGAATGGTGGCTACTAATCAGAAAACAGTGAACACAGCCATAGTTATTGAGAAAGAAAAAATAATAATATAGTTTTAAAACTAATCTATTACTCAAGTTTTTCCCATAAATAAAAATTATCGTCACAGTATCATGCCTTGCGCCAAGCACGAAATTCAACACTCCTGCATCTCAATCACATAGAAATTTACAGCTCCTGTAGTGGAACAGAACTGAAAGCACGCAATGGCAAAAGTTCTGTGTGGGCAACAATGTCAATTAAGCAAATGTCAATGTGAATGGATTACGGTCCTGGCTGAACTTCGCATGATGCTGCCTGAAACAATGAGTTCTATGCTGATACGAGTGACCTGATAAGAACCAGCCTTACGTACATTACAAAAGAATCTCCCACTAGAGAAAGCAAATGCTGGCATTACAGTAAAACACTAGATTTGATATGACAACTGACTGCAAAATTATATCCGGGATCAATATCAGAAATGACTCACTCACAACAACGTACTTCAAATTCAAAACTGAAGATTTTCTAGGAAATGAGTAGTGATGATGTTCCAGTGCCAAACAATACAAATGGATTGCACTGCAACTAGCTGTGATCCATGACTCATTGACATCCTAGTTCATGATGACAAGGACATACATTTAAAATACATATGGAAAACATAAGTTATGTCTTTCAGGAAATTGGAAACTATTTTCTTATAACAAAACAAATTATTTGAAAATTGTGTTATGAGCAGAACAAACAATATTTCATCTCCAGCACAGAAATTAAATCGCATGCACAGAATGAGAATCTGTTGAAACATAGGATGTTAATAAAATTCTGGATGATTAGGCAGAAGTCTCCCTTACATACAACAACTACTGTGGGCAATTTTACAGGAAGCAGTTTTTGACAAATATATTATTCCACACACTAATTTATATGATATATGAGTGATGTCAGTTTTCAAGACAAATCACAATGTTGACAGTAGTAGTAACAACAGGAACAGTAGTTTTAGTAACATTAAAATGCTGCACATGTGGTGACTGAGTAAGATAAAGCTTTTAATTCTCTTTTTCTCCTTACCTTTGAACTGCCTTTACATCCTTTGCTTGTAAGAATTATAAGTTTGTTATTATCTATATATTCCCATTTGTCCTCAGAACATGGTGTCACTTCAGTTGATAATGCATCCTTCCCATCATTCACTCTTTGGCTTGTATAAAAGTCCTCACACAATCTTTTTGCTGGCTGGCAGGGATGTTCTGCATCCCTTTTAATTCCTTTATGCAGTGAAACACTGCCACCACCTTTAGCATAAAATCTGACTGTGTGTGCATACTGACCAAGCAGGAATTCCAGTACATCCCCTTCTTTCAATGTATATGTTTCATTCTTCTTCAGTGCTAGTCCATTAACAGCTGAATTATTACTACCCAACTGTTTTACTTTCACTTCTTTTGATGAACTGTCTGCTAGGAGGCATACTGAACACAGAAAAAGTAAAAAAAATAAATAAATAATTTACATCAACAACGAAGTCCTCTCTCTCTCTCTCTCTCTCTCTCTCTCTCTCTCACACACACACATGCTCACACACAGAAGTTAGTAAGTAGTTTTAATTACAACCTCGAAAAGTAGTGCAGCATACCACTATGGGAATTTAAAAGAGGCAGCAAATGTCACAACATTCCATGCTGAGTAAGTGGAAGTATATGGCAACAATGTACAGTCATTTAACGTAGTGGTTAGTTGGTACAAGATGTTGCAGTGTGGTCAAATATGTTTCAACAATGAAGAATAAAATGGCAAATCACATCTGTATGAAGAACTGGGAATCCCATGAGACGTGGAGGGCCTGTTGCTTGAAGTTCAGCACAACAGAACTGAGACCATAGTGAAAAAAGTGAAGATCAGTCATGCATCCATTTTTAACATTCCATCTGAAAGGGTGAGGTTTCGCTGCTGCTCACACTCCATTCCAAAAGCTCACCAAGCTCTAAATGACT
The DNA here is from genome assembly GCF_023864275.1 of Schistocerca cancellata. Classification (NCBI taxonomy): domain Eukaryota; kingdom Metazoa; phylum Arthropoda; class Insecta; order Orthoptera; family Acrididae; genus Schistocerca; species Schistocerca cancellata. Next base: position 595,099,434 of record NC_064631.1, on the reverse strand, counting down.
TCTATAGCTACCTTGACTTCTATACCTACGTAATCACCATGGACAGGTGCTGACATCCTGAGACAAATCAGTAAAACAAGCAGTGCAAACTAGTAGACTCATCACAACTACCAAAAACAAGTGAAGACCCAACCATCATTAGACAAGGTAAAGCTTTTTTTTCTTTTTCTTTCTTTTTAAGTGCTGCAGTTAGTGCCAACAGATTATGCTGATAAGGCTTACACCAACACAGGATTATGCTAACAAAAGCCTTGGCAAGACTGGAAGAGGCTGTCTGTCAAAACAAAGTGTCAAGGAAAGCCGTGTTTTTGCTCCACAACATCCCAGCTCTTTCAACACAGTCACGCATGCTGCTTCCTTGGCTATCAAATTTTGCTTCACCCCATATATTCACCTGAGATGGCACCATGTGAATTCTTCCTGTTTCCTCAGATGAAGAAACTACTGTGTGGCAGACATTTACAGAATGACAACTAGTTGATTTTTGACATGCAACATTTCCTGGACATCCAAAATGCTACCTTCTATAACTAAGATCTCCACCAAGTCATCCACTGTTGGGAAAATTGCTTCATATTGAAGAGTGAATGTTGTTGTTGTTGTTGTTGTTGTTGTGGTCTTCAGTCCTGAGACTGGTTTGATGCAGCTCTCCATGTTACTCTATCCTGTGCAAGCTTCTTCATCTCCCAGTACCTACTGCAGCATACATCCTTCTGAATCTGCTTAGTGTATTCATCTCTTGGTCTCCCTCTACGATTTTTACCCTCCACGCTGCCCTCCAATACTAAATTGGTGATTCCTTGATGCCTCAGAACATGTCCTACCAACCGATCCCTTCTTCTAGTCAAGTTGTGCCACAAACTTCTCTTCTCCCCAATCCTATTCAGTACCTCCTCATTAGTTATGTGATCTACCCATCTAACCTTCAGCATTCTTCTGTAGCACCACATTTCGAAAGCTTCTATTCGCTTCTTGTCCAAACTATTTATCGTCCATGTTTCACTTCCATACATGACTACACTCCATACAAATACTTTCAGAAACAACTTCCTGACACTTAAATCTATACTCGATGTTAACAAATTTCTCTTCTTCAGAAACGCTTTCCTTGCCATTGCCAGTCTACATTTTATATCCTCTCTACTTCGACCATCATCAGTTATTTTGCTCCCCAAATAGCAAAACTCCTTTACTACTTTAAGTGTCTCATTTCCTAATTTAACTCCCTCAGTGTCACCCAACTTAATTCGACTACATTCCATTATCCGAAGAGTGAATATGCAGAGGAATAATAGCAATGGTAGCAGCTTGAATCCCCCCCCCCCCCCCCCCGAGGAGATAATTAAAACTTTATGACTACTTGTCATATGTACTCACATACACAATCCCCTCTGACACAGCAAACTGAAGTATGCATCCAAACCACAGATTAGCTCAAAATGCAGCAAATTTGTCACAGTAGATGAGAAAATTAACTCTACCAAATAATTAATTAAGTCTTCATGAAACACTGTTTGACAAGACTAGTAATATGAAGTAAAATAAAACTTCAGTTGGTTTCATACAATCAGCCATACAATGTACTGCAAGAGTTGAATGTAAACTTTCAGGAAACTGTTAACTTCACGAATGAAGCAAAACAGTGAATTACAATTTCATAAATTTGGTGAAATCACTGTCTATTCATACACTCATCCATCCACCCTGTTACACGGATCAAACCATGAAGAAGCATCTTCACTGATGCAGTAACAGTCAATTTAGACATTAGCACAGAGAATCTGTTTGAGGCCATATTAATAATTAACTGTGAGTAAACTTACTATTTATGTTTACTTTGCTTAAATTTCAAAAAATGAAATGAATCAAAGTGATGCTACCTTTCGAAAAAATAAAATGATACTTTTTTTATTATATTCAACAGCCACTGTTTGTATCCTAATTGTTAGCATAATGTACACACAACCAAAAGCACTTTTCAAACATTGGTTTTAACTGACAGTCTCAGGAGCCGCTCATCACATGATTATCCTAGCCCCATCAGTACAAACAGGGCTGACTAGTTTGTTGAAGTTCACAGAGAGATTAGCATTAGTAGCAATGAAGCAACTATAAGCAAGAGTACAAAGGGCTAATAAAGTAAACACAAAAGTTTATGAGTTCTGTAACATAAGCAGCCTGCCATATCAACCAACAGCTGGAAATGCTTAGCTGCTGCACAGAACTCTACAAATTCTCACTCACGTTTACATCAAAAGCTACTCAAGTTTTGGAAAAGGTCATCAGTAGGATAGTTAGAAATGGTATAAATAAATAAATACATAGATACACAAATAAATTAAATACAGATAACATATTTGGAATCTGCACAATATGCTGCAACAGTATGGTGTACCTTACAACAAACATTTTGAGGAGGCTCATAGATATGCACAGAGGGTATGTCATAACTCTTTAAACACTCAGCTCTGGCCAAGAACATGTAGAGGGACTCTGCCTCAAGTTTAGAAATGGTTCAAATGGCTCTGAGCACTATGGGCCTTAACATCTGAGGTCATCAGTCTCCTAGAACGTAGAACTACTTCAACCTAATTAACCCAAGGACATCACAAACATCCACGCCCGAGCCAGGATTCGAACCTGCGACTGTAGCAGTCGCGCAGTTCCGGACTGAAGCGCCTAAAACCGCTCGGCTCAAGTTTAGAAGAATAGTTGACCATGCACTGGCCAGAAACATACTTAGAACACTTTGTAAGGAGAGGGACCCTTCAAGTTATAGTCTCTAAAGCAACTACTAAACAAACAATGACTGCTTCGTAAAAGACGTAAAACAAAGTGCAGAGAGATATGGCACATGAAATAGATTTAGCTGTCAGAAGGGCAATGTGTGAAGCCTTCAACAACTAATGTGGCAGAATCTTACTGAAAGATTCCCCCCCCCCCCCCCCCCCCCGAAAATAACTAACTAATTAATTAAAAAAATAAAATAAAATACTTACAAGTAGATAGGTTGCAGAGCCACCAAAATTAGTGTACAGATGCTCATGAATGACACTTGAATTCAAACAGAGCAGCAAAGCAAAAGAAGAAATTCTGAATTCCATGTTCAAATGTTCCTTTGCAGAAGAAAGCGCACGAGTGTTGCCCACAGCTGATACTGCCAAAACAGGACAAAGCTCCAGGATCTTATGGGGTCCTGTCAGATATTACATGGAATTGGTGGCTGAATAAACCCCCTTTTAATCATAATACAAACTAAATTCCTCAAATGAAAAATCGTGCGCAGATGCTGAAAGAAAGTACAGCTTGCTCCTGTCTACAAGAAGGGTAGCAAATATGATTCACAAAACTATTGTCCAATATAATCAACATTTATCTGTTGTATAATATGAGGACACACCTGAGCTCAAACATAATGAAGTGCAATGATTCACGTCAAACAACATGGATTTTTTTTTTCACATGACATCATGAAAGCTAAGTATCAAGGCAATCAGATGGATACAGTATTTCTTGAGTCGCAACATGCATGTGACTCAGTACCACACCAGCACTTAATGCGTTACTACAAACGGCGTTAAAAAAGAAACGTGCCCGAGGCATAAAAACAGAAACCAGTACCACTTGTCACACTGTGACACAAGGCGGTGAATGGCTGTCTCATAAAATTCCCGGGACTGTGATGTTAACCAGTTCCGCACTTACAGCTGGACGTCGTCATCCGAGGTGAATCGTTTGCCCCTCAGATTGTTTGACCAATGTGCCCCCCTTCTGAGTCACTTCCTGCAGCACGGGACAACAGTGAACGCCCAGGGTTACTCGCAAACCTTGACCACCCTCCACCAAGTGATCAAATCAAAACAACCATGCAATCTCACCCATGGGGTCATACTGCTCCATGACAATGCAAAGCCTCATACAGCCAACACAGTCGCGGCACTCCAGCGGAATTTCAAATGGGAGGTTCTTGACCCCTTCCATACAGTCTGGACCTCTCTCCCTGTGATTACGCCAAACAATTCACCTCAGACGACAACATCCATCTGTACGTGCAGAACTGGTTAACATTGCAGCCCCAGGAATTTTAAGAGACAGCCATTCACCGCCTTGTGTCATAGTGGGACAAGTGTCTCAACAGCCAGGGTCATTACTTCTAACATACAGGCACTGGTTTCTGTAATTATGGCTTCAGCTTGTTTCTTTTTGAACGCCCCTTATATGTGGGGTGCCGAACGACAATTGTTGATTGGATTGAGGATTCCAGAATGAAATTTTTCACTCTGCAGTGTAGTGTGTGCTAATATGAAACTTCCTCTTGATTAAATCTGTGTGCCAGACCGGTGTCAAACTCTGGACATTTGCCTTTCACGGGGAAGTGCTCTACTGTTTGGGCTACCCGAGCACGACTCACAACCCATCCCCTCCACCAGTATCTCGTCTCCTACATTCCTAACTTCACAGAAGTAGAGTTGGGAGAATGGGTCATGAGTTGTGCTTGGGTATCTCAGTTGGCAAAGGCAAAGGTACCAAGTTCAAGTCTTGGCCTGGCACACAGTTTTAATACGCCAGGAAGTTTCATATCAGCATACAGTGGTTAAGCCATGTCTCTGCAGTATCCCTTCTTCCAGAAGTGCTAGTCTTGTAAAGATCGCAGGAGAAATTCTGTCATGTTAGGATGGTAGGAAACAAGGAACAGGCAGAAGTAAGAGCTGTGAGGATAGGTCATGAGCTGAGCTTGGGTAGCTCAGTAGGATTGAGGATTTCTTGAAAGTGGGGGGGGGGGGGGGGGGGGGGAGACATTGCATGTTGTTTTTGATGGAGGGTCACTGCCTGATGTAGAAGTAATTCCAGGCACGCCCTAGTAAAACGTGTTGGGATCCTTACTGTTCCTGTTGTGTATAAATGACTTGATAGAAAACATCAAATGTAACTTCAGACTTTTTGCACATGTTGATGACTATGACAACACAATATCAGAAAAAAGCTCCACAAATACTGATACATATATTGATAAGATTATAAACTGATGGAAAAAAATTGCAACACCAAGCAGTTGTATGAAATAAACAAAAGGTGTCACTCCCTGTATCTGAAAGACGACATCTATTCCAATTTCACACTAGTTGCACAACAGCGGCACTAGTAGCACCACTATGAGGTGGCAAATCAGGTTTGCTTTATTTACACTGTAAAAGTCGTGAATGTTAGCTACCTTTGAGACTGAATGTGGTGAGTTTATGTTAGCCAAGAATGCCTTTAAGGTGACAAAGATGCCATCATCAACACCAGACAGACACCATTATCAACAACTCACAGAGTTTGAACAAGGTCATGAAATAGAACTATGACAAGCTGCATGTTCCTTCTCCAATACTGCAGGAATACTTGGCATGAATGGAGCCACTATACAAGACTGCTGGCAGCAGTGGTTATGGGAATATACGGTCACAAGAAGACCGGGCTCTAGATGGCCACATGGCACTATCTAGAAAGAAAACCTGCTTTTTCGGAGTATTGCTCTGGCGCACTGTACTGCATCTGAGGCAGCAATCTGAGTAGCAGTTGGCACCACAGTGATGCAACGAACTGTTACAAATTGTTTACTTCAAGAACAGATCCAATCCAGACCCCAAACCACCGCCATTTGTGACTTCGGTAGTTTCAAGACAGAGCTCATTGGACAGCAAGATGCAGGCCTATTGTGTTTTCTGGTGAAAGCTGGTTCTGCCTCGGTACGAGTGATGGCCGTGTGTTGGTTAGGAGGACGCCAGTTCAGAGCCAGCAACAATTTGTCTCTGTGCCACACACACTGGACCTAACCTTTAGTTATAGGTAGGGATTCAATTTTGTACGACAGCAGTTGTGGTTATCCCATGCACCTTGACTGCAAATTTATACGTTAGTTTGGTGATTTGAAATGTTGTGCTGCCATTCATGAACAGCATTCCAGAGAATAATGCTCGCCCATCTATCGTTGCTGTAGCTCAACTTGTTCTACAGCATGTCAACATGTTGCTTTGGCCTGCTCTATCACTATATCTGCCTCCAAGAGAGCACATATGGGACATCAGACAACATCTCCAGAGTCATCCACAAACAGGATTAAACAACCTTGTAATGACTGACCAAGTGCAACAGGCATGGAACTCTGTTCCACAAACTGACATCCAGCACCTGCACACAAGATGCACCCATGTTTACATGCTTACATTCAACATTCTGATGGTTACAATGGTTATAATGTACCAGCATTTCACACTTGCAGTGGCTTACCTTGTGCTTACATTAATTTGTCACATTGCAATGTTAATCACTCAAATATGTTACCTAGACAAATGCACTCTAAAAAAATTACTCTGCATTAATTATTTTTGGCTGTTGCAATTTTTTTCTGTCAGTATAAAATGGTGAAAATGTTCAGAAATGTAAAATTGCACATTCCTCAAAATGCAAAAATATAGTATTGTATTGCCGTAAGGAGCCAACTGGATTCAGTTAATTCATACAAGACATGGCATTATTTATTTACTTTCGACAATAATATTAGGACGCGCTGTTCAGCTTTTACCCAAAAAAAGATGATAAAATAGTGATACGCAGCATCACTGTTAGATATGTAATTTGCGGTTCCGTTCCTGTTGCCGAAATAACCTGTACGTTGGGCTCAGTCATAGGTACAACAGGTTGTAGACTTTGGTTCTGTGTAGGATATTGAGAAAATGCAATCAATCTTCAAATAATACTGCTTACAAGACACTTGTTCCACACATCCTAGAATACTGCGAAATAGTAAAGCCAAACAGGACTAACAGGAGATGTTGACTGTACACACTGAAAAAACAAGCCAGATGTATTTTCACCCACGGGAATGCTGAAAAATGTGAAATGGCAAGCATTTAAAGACAAGCATCAACTATCTTCGGAAAGCTTACAAACAAATTTTCAAGAACCAGTATTAAGTGAGGAATCTAGGAAAATACTGCAGCCCCCCCCCCCCCCTACAAATCACTCTCATAAAGACCGAAGACAAGATTAGCTTCAGTACAGTGTGATCTAGGAAAATACCACAGCCCCCCCCCCCCTACAAATCACTCCCATAGAGACCAACAACCATGCAAGATTAGCCTCAGTACACTGTGCACAGAGGCATTTAAACAATATTTCCCATGTGAATGGCATGGAATGAAATCCTTCTACGTGGTGCAATAAGAATTGCCCACTGCCTTGCACTTCACAATGGTTTGCAGAGTATGGATGTAGATATCAGATATCTGCATGAAACAAATAAGAACAGAAACACTCTAGTTGTCACCGCAAAGCTTTAGATTAACATCAAAACATCTTAACAATGCCAAAAATTCATGTTTAAATTCAGGAACTGAAACAGAAAGAAAAATTAAAAGGGAAATAAAACTTAATTTTAAATGGTCCTAAAAAACAAACAGAACACTGCACAGATAAACTGTACACTTGTCCCTGTTTTTCAGCTTTACTAAAGCTATTAATTCAGCACTGAATTTATACTTTGCAAGGTTCGTGAAATGTTTATGGGTTCTTAACAGATAGCATGTTGCAAGTTACACTGTGAACAGTAACACTGCCATTCTGTTCCCCCCCCCCTTTTCCATTTTTTATAAATGACTCTCAATAAATGTACATATGCAACAAAATGGTCATCAAAAGACTTGTCTATTACGTAACACATCTTTTTGCATTTACATTGTAATTTGAGATATGCGTGATAATAAGAAGGGTGTTAAATATGGAGCAAGTGTAGACCTCTGGCTATGCTGTTGTTCAACCTGTTTCTAAAAACTTAAATCCATATTAACATTTTTTGGGTTCGCCAGCTCATGACATTATCACCTTCCAACCTAACCTAGAGATTACGCAACAGTTCACTTTGTCATCGCAGTCAAGATTTTCAAGGGGAACACTAAGATACTCAGATTATACCAGTAAGCAACAAGCACATGGTAGTAACTTTAGTTCAAAGATGCCTCAAGACACAAAAATGAACTCTATGAACTATTATTAAGAATAAGACAGGAACCACATATTATTGTAAAATATATTTAGATTTACTACCACTCCATTCACAGATGGGGCACAGGACTATAATTTGTATGTATTATCAGTAGGCTAGCCCAGTTTTACTTTCTTGGTCTAGGATAATGATATACCTAGTAGCCAATAAACATTTGTAGAATTTACCTAACATTTTTTGTAATATGCCGTGTAAGTTTTAGCTTCAAATTCTGTGTCTTTCTTCTAGTGTTTGCCCGAGATGAAACAATAGCACAGATAAGTTAGGATGGAGATACGCATCATCTATGGCCCTGTTTAAGGAACTGTTTTGGTATTTAGCTGAAGCACTTGGTAAAATATTTTACAATCTACACCAAAATGCTCCAGTGTTGCAGGAAAGAAACAAAAACCCTAATGTCAACATTTATTTAGACACAAGAAACCTCACCCGATATTAGTGTTTCATATACCATAAGGGTTTTTTTTTTATATCGGGTGCCACAGCAACAAATTTATTGAAAGGCAATTCCATTCTCCACTTTGCCTGTACCACGATCACAGTCGTTTACTTCACATGATGAGAAAATTTTGGCGATATTCCATTTTCAAGTACTTACTCACATATTTGTATATTATATACACCCACATGGGCAACTGTGTAAACCTACAAGTGTATAAGCAAGCACTTGAAAATGGAACATAGCTGAAATCTTCTGATCTTGGAGATCATATTACAGACAAAGAAGGAAAATAATATTGTCTGTTTCACACATATGCAGAGTGTAATTATAAGAATCTGAATGTTGAAAAATACTTCAGGTATTTTGTGCCAAGTAAGTGAGAAAACAGCTGCTTGTTTGTTCACTGTTGACATCAGCACTGACTCCTCAAAATACACCATGGTAGCTTACTACAGTATAGTAAGTCCTGTTTGAGTGTAAATAATGTAGGAGTAAGGGTAACAACTCACCGAATGGTGTAGGAGATGAGTCGCTGACAGGCGCATAAACAAAACTGAAAACTTGTTACATTTTGGACAAAACTATTTTTGAGTTAGAACACAAATACACATGTATGCGTACTGTATCTCTGATTAAAAATATCCTTCTGGATGCTAACATGTTTTCAGTCTTGTTCTCTCTCTCTCTCTCTCTCTCTCTCTCACTCACTCTATGCTCAAGTTACTGTTTGTCTTTTACTTTAGAATCGACTAACAATACCTCAGATATAAAATAATTCTTTTGGTCCATGAGTAGTCTACGTAACATTGGCTGACAACACAAATACTACACAATAGACAATTATCATCTAGTTAGCACTTAAATGGACTCTGCCTTACCCACGAATCTATTTCTGAGGTTAAAGGGGAATCTATTTCTGAGGTTAAAGGGCAGAATCCCATCTTTGATGGAATTAATCACATGGGTGAAAATCCGCTTCTACTTCATTACATTCTGTTCCACTGCACGTTACACCCTATCACATATCGTACTCTGAATACTTCGTTATCCTGTTTACAGACAGTAAACAATACGTTGGCTCAAGAACTTAGCCTCAACGAAGGAAGACATGGACAAGGATCCTTCATGTACAATACGGCTTAAAGAAAAACGCTGTAAACTGTTGCACTTTACATTAATTTAAGCAAATATAAAAAAAATCCCGGATAACGACGAAGGAAAATGTGGAGGCAACTAGGTAGTAAATGTCAATGAACAAGTACCTTGATTTCTGGAGCATCTAGTGTCCGTAATTCTTGTCCGAGGCCCTCTTCCTAAGATAACCTCTTCGCCTTGAGGTAAGGAAATAGGATCGTGGAGATTATCTTCAGAATACAAAAAGCATTCGTTCCCGGTACTCATTGCTGTTACTTAAACAGTCTTATTTCCGTGTTTTGTATATAATTCGTATTGCCCACCATGTGTAAGTTGTTATCAGAGATACTACGCAACGCTTCAACGTATTCTAATAACTTTCTCCAGAAAGCACTAAACAATAATTATTGTGTGGTACAAAAAACTGTAAATAATAACAGCCTAATCTTTCGGACCAATTATTTTTCTTTCTTTTCACTAAAATTTCACCATGAAGTGGGATAATGTCAAGACAATTAATTAAAACAAAAAAATAAAGGTTTTGAAATCTTTCAGATGAAATCTGTTAAATATTTGGTCCCAATTCCATGTTTAATTTCTGAACATTCTTACAATTACCGTATCTGCCTACTGTCTGCACCTCAAGCGAGATAATTTATGGTAAAGCCGAAAATTCATATTATCGTAGGTAACTGAATTATTAATACACATTGGTAAATCTCAACAATGAAAATATTTAAGTTTAATATTCTTCTAGAAACATCTTAGTTGACTATTACGCGACGAAATTTAGAAAGTTAAAACGTACAGGTTATTTCGGCAACAGGAACGGAACCACAAATTACATATCTAACAGTGATGCTGCGTATCACTATTTTATCATCTTTTTTTGGGTAAAAGCTGAACAGCGCATCCTAATATTATTGTCGAAAGTAAATAAATAATGCCACGTCTGTTTATAACGACACGTTCCTCTCTGACGTCACAGTGATATGACGTTAAGGCACGAGTAACCTTGAGCGTGTATCCTTCCGCAACCTTTGTTCCAATTTCTTGTTTACATCTATCATGTACTCGATGCTCAACGAGTAATCTGTTAATCAAAATTAAGTAGAATACCGTTTATATGAAACGTTTTCTCCTATTCATAAATTGGTTTTTAAAAACTCACATTAATGGCCATTGTTTACTAGGACTATTTTGTGCGCGAGGCGCTCGCCGTACTCGCGTTTCAGAATCAAAACAATAACACAGACGGAGCCTCCCGGTTTGACCCATTCACTAGCGAGACGTGGGAGAAAGAACGTGTTGTCGGTTTTACTAGTGCCTTGCTGCAGTTTTGTTTACTAATTCCTCGAAAAGTTTCGGGAATAGTTAGTAATGCCAAGTAAAGAAGAGATGTGTATTCTGTCTGGCAATAACGGTTCCACAACGCAAGATTTCATGGCACGAGATATGGAAGAGCTCGTGTCAGAAATCAAGGAAAACCTTCGCCTTTCTGGTTTAAAGACGAGGTCGTCATTTTCGCTTCACAAGTCTCGAGCATCACCATACAGGATACCGAGCAGAAGTTGGAGCGATTCAACTTGTGATGGCTGCTTAAAATCTGGCAACAGCTGTAGTGGTCATACGTGCCTCACTGTCAACAGGAAGTCCTCGAAATCTACGGATGCTTCAACTGACGATCCGTATGAAATGCTGCAGGAGCTTCTGCGTGATGGAAGTCTTATCAAGGAAGCAGTTCGGCGGTTGCAGAAGGGACTGTCTCCAAAGCAGAGGTACTTCTACGACTCCGACGAGGATGTATGCAGTCCGCTTCGAATGTGCCATCTGGAGATTTGACTTTACCGAAACTGCAGAAATAGTCCTTTCTGGAGTGACGGGTGTACAAATTGTGAAGTGCAGGCGTATGTCGTTAGTCAAAACAGTTGGTGTTGCGTATACGAGCTGTAGCGTTACGCTGAAAGTATCGAAATTCTGGAGGTGTGCAGGCATTGAGTGAATTATTTCTTCGTATATCCTGAATGAAAACGTGGATTACGCTTAATTTTTCTGTGTCTTTCAACTATTATTAACCTATGAATGTTGTACGCTTATGAAATGTGGAAAAATATCTTCTATTTCCATCGATTGTATACTAGTTGCAGTACATTACATCTGTGTAGTTGATGTGTATATTTGTTTTAAAACGAGTGAGAGGATGAATCTATAAAAATGTTTGTATTTATAAAGTATTTAAAAGTGAATGTGTGATGTTCGACAAGGTTGACATTCCCGTCTTGTTCAGTACTGACGTAAGTTGCCGATAATTTTTCATTTATTGTATTGTCATTGATCTCATTAAATCAATGCAATGTTCTTGTTTCGAAAGCTTAATGCTACAATTTGAAGTTTAACTTAGTTTGTGGCGTCAGTGTCTTTGTGTGTTTCTCTCATACTCATAGTTGTGATTTCTCAGTCATATGTGTGTTGGATACAGTATTTAAAATGCACACGTTTCTCCTAATGTAAGAGTAAGAGCTTGTAGGGTGAGAAGAAATTCTCGTAAATGTTAAAGGGTCGCTTTAACGAGTTTTTTCTTTCTGATAACCAGTATTGTTATGTGGACAATATAAAATCTTAAACTAGCGTGGCACTTGTTAAAAACAAGTCGAATGTTCTGTCCGAAATAAGATTTTGCCGTTTCTTTAATTGTTGCTGTCATTTTGTTCCAGCTTTCTACTGTTAATTTCAGAACGTGTTTTGTATGTGTCGGTTTCAGATTGAAAAGGATTATACAGTTTTATGACAAGGATTTAATTATGAAAGTCCATGTATTTACTGTGCATGTTTTAGTGCATAGAATCCATTGTTCATTATTGAACAGAAACATTAAAACGTATTATTTTGACTTCGTTGTAAATTCTTTAAATCCCCTAATCTCCCTGTAGTGTATCTTGTGTTCCTCAGTCATGTTGTGCGTGTGTGCAGTCTTCGAACTTTACCCAGGATTAGTGTTTATTTTATCTAATCTTTCTAGAGATAAAAGTTTCATATATGAAGAGTCGTGAACATTTCAAACAACCCGCGCTGTAGCGTCAGCTGTTTCTGTACGTTCTCAACATGGCTGCTGACGGACAAGTGTAAGTTTTCTCTCTCTCTCTTTAACGCTGTATATGCTATTCATTGTTTTATTTTAATTTACTCCAGACGAGATATTTTGATTAGGTGAATTCTAAGATTCTTTGAACGTATTGTTAGATGTAGCGAGGTTTTTACTGAATTCGCCACGCATTTATGCTGCGCCACTGGCAATAACATACTTTTCCAGTGAATTATTCAAAGTATTTCAGAACTTTTGGTGATCGAGTTTTGATAGAGGTAGATTTTGTATATGACTTGCTTGTATTATGGCACGATTGTAAGATGACATTGTAAACCTATCATTCAACTGTAGGCGACGTGTGGCTGGTGATTCATGGCCATGGACTACTGACAGTACTATCTTGCACTTATGTGGCCATGTGTGTAGGGTAAGGTTGATTGTTTTATGCGGTCAGCTTTTTTTTTTTTTTTTTTTTTTTTCATGGATAGCGACTGAAGTTATTGTGGCACATGAAATGCAATTTGTTTTACGTCAGGTGATACACAGAAGTGATACTTACTCAAGACGCACAGATTTTTTTGTTTTGTTTCATTTTTGTGGAGGTTAAGCACAGTACAACTACAAATAGAGCATTCAAAATTTGATAGGGTTATCTCACCATACTTTCGTCAAGTTTTACTACAGTTATTGAGAAACATTTCAATGTGTTTAGGAATTGGAAATTTGTCACCGTTAGCGGTGGTATTATTTTGAAAGAGAGTTGTCATGGTAATCAAGAGTTGTGTTGACAGAAGCGGAATGCATTAATTTATGGGTGCTTTATGTTCTTTCCACCTAGTCTCTTGCTTTCTGATGCAGGGATTCATTTCTGTTGTTTACGTGTATCTACAGCTTCTTAATAGGGATACACTCACGTATCAAGAAATACAAATATTTCCGTTTTTCAGTTTCTGCATGAGCGAGATTGTGGAAAAAATATTGGCGCGTCCAAACACTGTAACTTTGATGCTTGCAAGTGACATTATTTTGATAAATCTGTTAACGGAAAGTTCTGTGCTTTGTTATTCATCTATCCATGGGGCTCAACAGTATTCCAGGTATCACGTTTCAAGTATTCACGTGGTGTTCAATTGCCCTGCCAACGTGAAGTAAATACATTCGCACAAGTGTAAACTGTGTCTTGAGAGACATTTTTGGCATGGAAGGTAAATTTTTGACCACTTGCTGACATTGGTATACAGATATGACGGAATTCTCAGATTGTGACTTAAATTATTGTATTGCCGTGCTGTAACCAAGAACATAGTTAGCAGTACTCTTGCGTATTTAATTAGTGTCACAGATATGAGATTGTGATGAATATGATTCAACAATTTTTCACGTAGCATTACTGTAACGCTACTAGCTACAAGGTGACTCACGCCTCTTCAATAAGAGACAGTTGGTTGGTGTGCTCTACGGGCCCGAAGGTAAATTCTCCAAAATTACCTGGCTGTTAACACTTGTTTTAGTAAATACATCCAGGAACTCATAAAAAAATAGCATGAGGAATTTTTGACATGTATCTTCGAAGAAATGTAAGTTCCAAAATGTATCTCTCGACTGCTGACTTATAGTTAACACACAGACGTAGTGACTCTCACAGGCATGAAAGTATCTTCGCACCGGATGGGAAATACGCACAGGAGCGTAAACAATGCCTTTGCATTCCTGACAAATTTTAGCCGGGTAAGGTTCAGTACTTGTCAAAAGTGACGCAACCGTGCCAGCACCAAACTGAACAGTAAAAAAGAAATACAGTTCTGTACCTTTATTCGGTGCAAGGAAGGATCTCATGTAAAGCGCCACATACACTTTTCCTTTTTATGTAGGCTATATAATATTTTCTTGTCATGTAGCGTAAACAGAAGTATGCAAATCTGAAGACCTTGTAAATGTACCAACGTGTTTCATGTAAAGAAGTGAATTAAATTGTCGCTGCACGATAGATACGTCAAAAAAATCCTTTGTTTTCAGTTTTTTACATGACTTTAGGTTATGTCATAAATATAGCCAACTTTAGATAGGGCTAACATGTTTTACACAAATGTTGAATTAACGCATTTAAACATCACAGTAAATTTCGTGGGCATATGCATTCACATCCATTATAAGATACTATCTTTACAGTAAATTTACATGACTACCCTGCGATTCATACTCGAGTGCCTGGCAGATGGACGTTAGGTAGGGTTTGTTTTTTTCGTGTAGTTAGTATCTGAATAGCACCTCGTAAGTGACACCTGTCTCCAAAATATTTTCCTTAAACCATACATGTGCAGAAGAAAATAGGCACACAACCCCATCTGTATCAATCTTAGCCAGTATTTAGTTCCACTAGCAAAAAGTTAATATGTTTTGCCTATGTAAATCAAAATGATACAGCTAAATAGTAACACTTGTATCAGAAGACATGCGCTGCCAAACAAAGGCTCTCACCTAACTTTCAGGTTAGCCTCCTCATTTTGGTCCTGATTACAGTGATCGGAATCATATAGATGGGTGTCGAACTTGCTCTTGCTAACCTAAATAATCTCAATTGATGGTTTCTGCGATACACCCGGCTGTATTTCTGCTTAGTGTCTCACATTGTACTTCTCACATGTATACCATCCTTTTTTTCTAGTCATAATAAGCAGATTTCGGAAACTGTTATTAAATTACTGTGTAGTCTACAGTAGCTAGGCGCTCTTCTATGCCGAAGCTCATTCTTTCATGATAAATGCACGAAGATTTGTCTGAATATTGCCTGTCAGTATTGTAATGCCTCCAGAGCACGAAAAATTGACGATTAACAATGATGTTTCGTGTACAGTATTGGCACAGTTAGCTTCTTGTTTTGAGTTTTTCAAGTAGGAAGTAAACATTACAGCAAATGAGATTTCCCATGCGTGTGTGCTTGTAAGCACAATGTTTCATATCTGGGTAATATTCAGAATATTTAAATGTCTGGTTTTTTTCTATCATCGTTCGAGGTACGGAAAGAAGATTGATTTCTTTTGTGTTGCATCACTGTTCTTTGACACACCTTCCCATTATACACGAGCACCGACGTTGCAACGGTTCAGTGTTGGTAGCAAGTTTTCAGTTTTTGTTAGGCTGTTAACGTAACAGCAAGGTGTTATTGTGTGTGCTGTTGTTGGAAAACATGCTGTCACATAAAACCCACGACAGCAGGTAATTGTAGGCTAATTCGTAGCGAGAATATTCAACGTTAGTCAGCAATACGGAAATAATGTGCTAAACTAACTTATAACTGCAATTGATCCTAAATACTGCACCAGTACGCTATTTGATATGTAATGGCTCTAAGCTTTTGTGACAAAAATGAGAGTAGTACGCCGACAAACGACAGCAACCGTCTTAGAGCAGATGCTTGCAATTTTTGTAGTTTTACCGGTTCTTCAATTTTCGCCATTTTTCCTTGCAACACACTTAGTATAATTATCTCGTAACGATGATACAGACTCTTTTTCGCTTTCGATGTTGAACCGCGCTATTAAAAATACAAAAAGAGTAGTCGAAGTTTTTGACCTGGCAGGCATCATTTTGAGATGATGGACTTAGTCGGCGCCAAAACAGATGGGATTGAGAGTCCTACAGGTATTACCTTCAACTTGAGCACAATTAATCTTTGTCTTGAAGTGGGAAATGTCATCAAACTTCTATGTAGATCTGTGAAGTGATTTCAAGTGACCCAACGTTTTCTTTTTTATCTGCCCATCTATGTCTTACCTTTCTGCAAATTACACATTTTGTGTGTGTGTGTGTGTGTGTGTGAGAGAGAGAGAGAGAGAGAGAGAGAGAGAGAGAGACAGGTGTATTCGAATATACATAAATCTGACGTGTTTTCAGACTACAGTTACCTCATTTAGTTTTCCAATTTAAGTGCGTTGTTTCTCGCAGAAATTTTACTTACCTACCTGCTTATTGTGACTCATACAAGAAGCAGATACATCAAAATATGACCCGTATATCAGGATGCATATTTCTGCTTCAGTAGCAGACTATTCCATGTTACACATACCGAAGTAATGTTGATAAGAGACTGGACTTGCATGTGGAGGGAGGGCGCTTCAGATCCGCGTTCAGCTATGCAAATTTATGTTTCCTACATTGCAGAAGGTAAATACCAGGTGGTTCACTTGGAAAGGGCATGACTGAGTTCCTTCCCCATTCATGTCAGTTCGAGGTTGTTCTCCGTGTCTAGACCGTCATCGACGGGAAGAAAAGAAACCTTGTCATACTTTTCGGTGCGTTATTATGATGATAGAAAAACAAAAACTAACTTAATTGGCTATAAATCGGACATACCCAGTGGGCAGGATTATTAAGTTTCCAGTTTACTGTAGATTTGACAATGAAGGTGTATTGTGGTTACCCCACAGTAACCTTTTGGTTAATGTTAGTTGAACCAATATTGTTTCCATTTACAATGTGTAACCGCCTCTTCTTACTGAAGTAAGTTATTTCCAAGCCTGAACAAACTATGAAAAAGACATTGCTGAATTGCTGGACTTCTTGTTTTCCTTCCCAACTGCACATGTTTCTTTTTTGTTTTTGTTTTTTCTTTTTTTTTCGTGCGAGGTTGTGCTAAGATCTCACATGATATTTTCGTGGGTAGGCATAATGACCCCTTTTTTTTATAAAGAAAATAAGAATCTATTCCTTTTATCATTTTCCTTGTTTCATTGGTGAAAGAGTATTCATCAGTTATAAGTAGACTTATTTAGTCATCACCCACGGCATGGTTGAATACTCTTCACGCTTCTGGACTTCTATGTCGTAGCAACTTTCTAGAAGAGCAGGTGTACGGTGAAATGGAGCGTAGGTTCGACTCTTATCAACAGTATCACGATTTTGTTGCGTTCATCAATTTCACTTCACCCCTTTATGGATCAGAAATGGTTTTGAGTAGTCACTGTACGACTTTTAATCCTTTTTTTCCCCCCAATGATTTCATATTTCAGTATGGAAAATAGTAAAATTAGGTCCTATTGTCGGTTACCTAAAAAAACAGAATATACATGTAGGATGATATTGACACATCCTTTAAGAGCTCCTAGTAGATAAATTTCCAAATCATATCCTTCACGCTTGTTAATTGCTGCTGGTAATACATAACCCAAAACACTCCGAGAAGGAAATTTATGGATAGTGTTTTACCGCACTTACTATATTTGTCGCAAGAGACGTCAAGCTTGTGCAAGAGTTGTCATCTTGTTCACTTCTTTCAGCCACTGATGTCACTCAAGGATTTTAGTTCCAGATACGTAACTCAGTTCATAGTAGACCTATGAAAGGTGTACTCTAGCACGGACGGAGGGGGGATGCCCATAGTTTGAAGAGAGGCGGATCATTTAATGAATGCTGACTAGCAAGTGCATCCAGAGCCATTTGCCTTGAAACATGGAATATAAATTTATCCATCTCTCCATCATTACTAAGCGATTATACGCCATAATACAGTGTCTGCAAAATCTGCTTACAGTTCGCCATATCCTGGAACTATGCTATTTTTCGTTGACTTACAGAACCACATCAGAAGTGTATCTCATACTTTACATAGGTCACGAACTCTCGAATAAAGTAAGGATTCGCATTTTCAAATGATGTTGTGGTCTTCAGTCCAGAGACTGGTTTGATGCAGCTCTCCATGCTACTCTATCCCGTGCAAGCCTCTTCAATTTCCAGTACTTACTGCAACCTACATCCTTCAGAATATGCTTAGTGTATTCATCTCTTGGTCTCCCTCTACGATTTTTACCCTCCACGCTGCCCTCCAATACTAAATTGGTGATCCCATAATGCTTCAGAATGTGTCCTACCAGCCGATCCCTTCTTCTAGTCAAGTTGTGCCACAAATTTCTCTTCTCTCCAATTCTGTGCAGTACCTCCTCATAAGTTATGTGATCTACCCATCTAATCTTCAGCATTCTTCTGTAGCACCACATTTCGAAAGCTTTATTCTCTTCCTGTCAAAACTATTTATCGTCCATGTTTCACTTCCATACATGGCTACACTCCATACAAATACTTTCAGAAACGACTTCCTGACACTTAAAGCTACACTCGAAATTATCAAATTTCTCTTCTTCAGAAACGCTTTCCTTGCCATTGCCATTCTACATTTTATATCCTCTCTACTTCGTCCACCATCAGTTATTTTGCTCCCCAAATAGCAAAACTCATTTACTACTTTAAGTGTCTCATTTACTAATCTAATTCCCTCAGCATCGCCCAACTTAATTCGACTACCTTCCATTATCCTCGTTTTACTTTTGTTGATGTTCATCTTATATCCTCCTTTCAAGACACTGCCCATTCTGTCCAACTGCTCTTCCAAGTACTTTGCTGTCTCTGACAGAATTACAATGTCATCGAAAAACCTCAACGTTTTTATTTCTTCTCCATGGATTTTAATACCTACTCAGAATTTTTCTTTTGTTTCCTTTACTCCTTGTTCCATATACAGATTGAATAACATCGGGTATAGACTACAACCCTGTCTCAGTCCCTTCCCGACCACTGCTTCCCTTTCATGCCCCTCGACTCTTGTAACAGCCGTCTGGTTTCTGTACAAATTGTAAATAGCCTTTCACTCCCTGTATTTTACCCCTGCTACCTTCAGAATTTGAAATAGAATATTCCAGTCAACATTATCACAAGCTTTCTGTAAGTCTACAAATGCTAGAAATGTTGGTTTGCCTTTCCTTAATCTATCTTCTAAGATAAGTCGTAGAGTCAGTATTGCCTCACGTGTTCCAATATTTCTACGGAATCCAAACTGATCTTCCCCAAGGTCGGCTTCTACCAGGTTTTCCATTCATCTGTAAAAATTCGCATAAGTATTTTGCAGCCGTGACGTATTAAACTGATAGTTCGGTAATTTTCACATCTGTCTTTCTTTGGGATTGGAATTATTATATTCTCCTTGAAATCTGAGGGTATTTCGTCCTTTGTCATACATCTTGCTCACCAGATGGTAGAGTTTTGTCAGGACTGGCTCTCCCAAGGCTGTCAGTAGTTCTAATGGAATGTTGTCTACTCCCGAGGCCTTGTTTCGACTCAGGTCTTTCAATACTCTGTCAAACTCTTCATGCAGTATCATATCTCCCATTTCATCTTCATCTACATCCTCTTCCATTTCCATAATATTGTCCTCAAGTACATCGCCCTTGTATATACCCTCTATATACTCCTTCCACCTTTCTGCTTTCCCTTCCTTGTTTGAACCAGGTTTCCATCTAAGCTCTTGATATTCATACAAGTGGTTCTCTTTTCTCCAAAGGTCTCTTTAATTTTCCTGTAGGCAGTATTTATCTTACCCTTAGTGAGATATGCCTCTACACTTTACATTTGTCCTCTAGCCATTTTGCACTTCCTGTCGATCTCATTTTTGAGACGTTAGTATTCCTTTTTGCCTGCTTCATTTACTGCATTTTTATATTTTCTCCTTTCATCAATTAAATTCAATATCTCTTCTGTTGCCCAAGGATTTCTATTAGCCATAATCTTTTTACCTACTTGATCCTCTGCTGCCTTCACTATTTCACTCCTCAAAGCTACCCATTCTTCTTCTACTGTATTTGTTTCCCCCATTCCTGTCAATCGTTCTCTTATGCTATCCCTGAACTTCTCTACAACGTCTGGTTCTGTCAGTTTATCCAAGTCCCATCTTCATAAATTCTCACCTTTCTGCAGTTTCTTCAGTTTTAATCTACAGTTCATAATAACAGATTTTCAAATATGAAATAGCAATTTCAGTGCCGAGTACATTACTGACGCCATCAATTTACAGTTAGCCTTGCATTCGGTGTATCATCTTCTACATTTCCTTCAAACTGTAACATCAATACGTTTGAAAGGTAACATCTTTTTTACTCCAAAATGAAATTTTCACTCCGCAGTGGAGTGTGCGCTGATATGAAACTTCCTGCCAGATTAAAACTGTGTGCCAGACCGAGACTCGAACTCGGGACCTTTGCCTTTTGCAGGCAAGTGCTCTGCCAACTGAGCTACCCAAGCACGACCCACGATCTGTCCTCACAGCTTTAATTCCGCCAGTACCTCGTCTGCTACCTCCAAACTTCACTGAAACGCTCCTGCGAACCTAGCACTTCTGGAAGAAAGGGTATTGTGGAAACATGGCTTTGCCACAGCCTGGGGAATGTTTTCAGAATGAAATTTTCAATCTGCAGCGGAGTGTGCGCTGATATGAAACTTCCTGGTAGATTAAAACTGTGTGCTGAACTGAGCCTCGAACTCGGGACCTTTGCCTTTTGCGGGCAAGTGCTCTACCAACTGGCACACAGTTTTCGGCATTGTGGTTGCTATATAGTTTATGCCATGCAATGTTCAGCTGACACGGACCTCTAAGACATGGTAGAAAAACAAATTCTATGGCAGTGTACACTGATTGGATGTATTGCAAACGACAACGTATTAAACTGATTATGAAGAAACAATACAGGTACCCTCTCGTGTGATTTATAGTCTGTTGGATATGATGGTCTTCCTACAGTACGTGTGATGAAACTTTACACCGGTCTGTGGGAGCGACTTTGATCACAAGCCATTTGTTCCAGTGAACCAATACCTGTACGTTTAATAGGATCGCCACATATGGTCAAAAGCTGGAGAGCAAACTGTATTTGTTTCAAATATATCAGAAGACTGGGATGTGATAATATCTTATCTCTAATGGATGACATTAGTAGAGTTTTTATAGTTCGTGGGTTTTCTCTGTTGGATCGTACAAAATACCGACTTGGAAGAGAATGTTTGTTTAATAGACATGAATGCTCCCTGAGAGATGGAGGAGATGTGTCGCAATGCAGTAGCAAAATCCTCGTCCTTCCTCCATGCCCTGTATGATGTGGAGCCTTCCTAATTTTCCCAACAACGAACACCACTGTGGCAGCTCATACCATCTTTCCTACTACCTCATGTTGCAGGGGAAAGCTTCGTTTGGCACTGGCCTTACACATTGTACACAGAAGGCGGACTTACGACAACATGTTCCCATTTCCACCGAGTGATCAATACGCGCTCCTATCGCATTAACTCAGCTCGTCCTGTTTGCCCACGAGATGCAGAAGGTCTAAGATATTGCGCTCTCCGACTTCCGTTCAGGTCTGTCTTAAATTGGGACCATCACATGGACGAAGCTGCAGGGAGGCCGGGGCAGAGACAAAGGAGCAGTTATAAGATGCAGATGGACTGTTAACAAACAGCACTGGAGTTTTTGCTGCTGGGATTATTAGCAGATAGGTTCGAAAAAGGTGACTCGTTTCGAGATATGAGAATGGCACGAATATGATTCACCAGTGGCTGTGACCATTAAAAGATGTCTCCATAGGATCCAATGCAAGTATGTGGGAGATTGGATAGACTTGACTGCAAATCGTAGACAGCATTTCTACCAGGAAGCGTAATGCTATCAGCGACTCGTGTTTGTCTGTAGACTCAAGACCACTTTTTATGCATGTCGACGGTAACATAGTTGCTACGATCGTGTTTTTAATAGCGCAGTCCTTTAGCAAAAGATATGGTGTGGGTTGTAGAATCCCTCTGAGGTTATCTTCAAATGCCGGTTCTCAATAGCCTTTCTCGAAAAGCACATTGTCTTCCCTCCACGGATTCCCATTTGACCTACCTAGTGAGTGTAATCTGACTACTGAAAAAAATACTCGTTATGCAAATCATGTTAATTACTTAGCCTATCAAATTGATATCAATGATATGTCCAGTAGTGGGGGGAAGAGATGGCTAGAGCAGCACGGAATGATTCATAACAGGCGTTTCTTTTTCCTCCTCTTTTTCTGCTGTGGTGTTATCTTTTAACGGAATTGCAATCTCCCACCTACACTGGGCGAGACAGGCTCTCGTGGTTTGTTTCGTAAATGCTAGTATGCTATAGCATTGCACTGATAAAATGGGACCTGCCAGCCGGCCAGAGTGGCCGAGCGGTTCTGCCGGCACGGTAGCTCAGCGTGTTCGGTCAGAGGGTTTAGCTACCCTCTGTAATAAAAAACTGAGTGAACGAATCAACGAGAAACCTGAACGAGTGTCATCTGACGTCCGCCACGAACAAATTCAATGAACAATATAGAACAAAACGAGATATTAAAAAAAAAAAGCGGTTCTAGGCGCTACAGTCTGGAACCGCGCGACCGCTACGGTCGCAGGTTCGAATCCTACCTCGGGCATGGATGTGTGTGATGTCCTTAGGTTAGTTAGGTTTAAGTAGTTCTAAGTTCTAGGGGACTGATGACCTTAGAAGTTACGTCCCATAGTGCTCAGAACCATTTTGGACCTGCCACAGTGTACAAAACAGCTACGTCCTCTTGAATTATAGCTTGTTGTAAAAATGAATGTATTTTTTCCGGCATGTGAGCCAGTGGCATGAAAGATTGTATTCTCTAACGTTATTTCACGTTTCTGAAACGTTTGTAATACACACGTGCATGACAGTTTATTTATGAACACTGAATACGAGAGACACTCTCAGGTCGTGTAATTTGTTCACCAAGCTGAAAGAAGTTGCTTAGTTAAGATGTTTATTGTTTGGAGTTTGAATTCTCGCTTTTTCTTTACTCCAAAACGAACGAGGACATTCTGCGGTGATCGGTAATTTTCGCAGGAAAATAGTCGAAGTTTTTTTTCCTGATTTTACGCAGGGCGTACATGTCTCTGCTGATCATTTGTGAATGGCGGCGGTGCACTTTGTTGGACGTCATAAAATAATGAGATGCGAATTATATCCTGCAATTGAACATAAGAACTATACCCATTTTGCACATAAAACTAAAAGATAGACTTGATTCCAAATCGCAGACAGCATTCCTACCAGGAAGCGTAATGCTATCATTCCTGTTCCTGTTCCTATTTTCGTGGAAAGAGGGCATTTATTATCGTCGTGATTGTATTTTCCTTTTTTAATAGTTGCCTTATTATAGGAGTTGCGTTGATGTTAAATATAAATGTTACAGTCCAATACTCAGAACGGCGTGGAAGCTGAGTTTCGTAAGAGGTCGCTGCTGCCCCTTTAGGCAAACAACCCAGAGTCGGGATAGCCCTGTTTTTATCACGGTTTTGTTCTGAGGGATGCCGCCATTTCATTCTGTTGTGTGTGTTGCTGTTAGCGTCGGTGTCGCTGACCGCCCGGCAGTTTATTCGCGGGGGCTGCATTGTACTGAAGACACTACGGTGTGAGGCTGCCGTGGCTTTAGGCGGAAGGCTTCCTGTTTCGCAAGCAGCTGACATTTGAAAAAGCCATCTGGAGCGTTCTCCAGAATTTCGTTGTTGTTCCAGAGAGGTCCAGTATTGCCGAGAAATACGTTTAACAGATTGCAAGAAAGAGTTGCATTGACGTTAAATGCAATTGTTCTCCATCGCAGAACGCTGGGCTGCTGGGGGGGGGGGGGGGGGTCGAGTCAATTGGGGGGTAGGTCTCCGGACACAGTCGCGCTCTGACCATGGGGGTGAAGTGTGGAGACTGTTGCTGTGTTCTAGACGAACAAGTTGCACTTGGGGCGGCGGTCCTTTTATCTCCTATTGTTTGGTTGCTATACATGCTATTGTGTTGGCGGAGGAGCGTCGTCTGAAGGCGGTTAGCGGCCGCGAGCCTGTGTACTCCACGTGGATGGATGGAGGGAGGGAGGGATGTTAGAGGCAGCTTGTGGACGCTTCTCGAGGAGAACGCACGTCTTTTGTGACGACGATTTTCCCCAGTACATGTGTTACATTGCGACCCTTTCATTACGAATGCTGTTTATTCGCGACAATTTTAAAGTGTAATTAGAACTGTGATGCATCTTTTTTCCAGCAGTTGTGGTAGCGTGTATTGGCTTCGGGTTAAAGACAGTACCGTACACACCCGACATTATTCCCACCAGCTTGTAGGTGAAGGGTAGAGTTTGAGTGTGTTTGTTACTAGTTTCGAGTGGTATTGCGAAATTTTTCCCCAGCAGGATAACACCAATTTTATGGTAGCGTCAGTTTTGGAGCTGTATTGTGATTTTAGCCCACCCTTACGGCCTTATGTAATTGGGCCCAGTCTTTATAATCAATTAAGTAATTAGGATCTATCTTTACTTCATTTTCCCAACCAAAATTAATAAAGTACACTAACCTGACCTTCCTCTACTGCATCTATACAGTTTCCATGCGTTGGGGATGCACATGGGCTTCCCTTCCAGTAGAACCAGAGTTTGAGTCCAGAAAGGGCACCGTCATTTTTAATTTCCAGCCAACTCCAAGCGCCACTGGTGGTCTAATTGTGTTGTGGGGGTTCACTTCGGCTTTCCGATCAGGAGGAAAAGGATTCGAGTCCCGGAAAAGACACCACCAATTTTAATTTCCCGCTAATTCCCCGGTGGGGGGTGGGGTTTGACGTCAGCAAGCCTTGGGAATTTGAAATTCCCACTAATAGGGTAGGTTGGAGGAGGGGATGGGGGAGGGTGTAGAGGGGGCTGGAGGTCACGTGCAAGGTGAGAAAATCTCATGACGTCATCTGGGGGTGGGGGGAATTAATTGATCAATTTAATTTATTTGCATATCAGTGTGATATCAAAACTGGGGTGGTGCCGTAATCTTCCTTCTAATGATGTGATACAGTGGGAAAAATAAGAAACAAATGGTTCAAATGGCTCTGAGCACTATGGGACTTATCTATGGTCATCAGGCCCCTAGAACTTAGAACTACTTAAACCTAACTAACCTAAGGACATCACACACTTCCATGCCCGAGGCAGGATTCGAACCTGCGACCGTAGCGGTCGCGTGGTCCCAGACTGTAGCGCCTAGAACCGCTCGGTCACCCCGGACGGCGAAGAATAAGACACATCACTAAAATATCTAAGGGGAAAGAAGGGCCCTGGAGTAGCCGACATTCCCACAGAATTATTGACGTCCTTGGGAGAACCAGGCATGGCAAAACTATTCCACCTGGTTTGCAATAAATATGAGACAGGCGAAATGCTCTGCCTACAAAAAGACTGCAATAATTTCAAATCCAGAAAAGGAAGGTGCTGATATGTAAGGATATTGACGAACTATCAGTTAGTAAGTTATGGCTGTAAAACACAGACATGAATTGTATATATAAGAAGAGAAAAAACTGGTAGAGGCTGATCACGGGAAAGATCAGTTTGGGTTCAAGTGGAAATATAGGAAGATACGGGGCAGTACTGACTCTGCGACTTATTTAAAGAAACACTAACCAGCATTTATAACTTTTGTATATTTAGAGAAAGTTTTGGCGATGTTGACTGAAACACAATCTTTGAAGTTCTGAAAATAGCAGGGGAGAGCGAAAAGCTATTGACAGCATGTGCAGAAACCAGACTGCAGTTATAAGATTCTAAGGCTATGAAAGGGAAGCAGCAGTTGAGAAAGGAGTTAGGCAGGATTGTAGCTTATCCGTGTTATTGAATGTGTACGTTGAGAAGTAGTGAAGGAAACCAAATAAAAATTTGGAGAAGGAATTAATATTCAGCGAGAAAAACTTTGAGGTTTACCGATGGTGTTGTAAATCTCTCGGAGAGAGCAAAGGTCTTGGAAGAGCATTTGAACAGAATTGAAGAACACAAAAAATAAAACAACAGTTATGGAATGTAGTCGAATTAAATACAGCGATGCTGAGATAATTAAATTAGGAAATGAGACACTAAAAGTAGTAAATGAGTTTTGCTGTTTGGGCAGTAAAATAACTGATGATGCCGATATTGTGATGAGGCGAAACTGCTTTCGTCTGGCTACGGCTTTGGGTTCTTTGAATCCTCTGGGAAAAGGCTCATCAAACTAGAACATATGAAATATTAGTTCGGTTTATTACATAAATGAATAAAAGGTTTATCTCTTCTCTGCCACGGGTTCATTTTATAATATACAACTGCAAAGTATTTCTTGATCCACTAATGAGCAGACTGTTTTCTTGAGGTACAGTATTCATCTTTAACAACACTGCACGTTCATCTGACAGTTTAACAACTCACTGGTCCTATACTAAGATGATAATTGCTGTAGCTGAGATCTCGAACTGGTGGGCTGAGCTCTTACATGCTCAACACTATGTTGACATCAATGCGACGGCACTACCGTGCTGGGTAAAATGCGTGATCTTCAGGAACGCCTTCCATATGTCGTTGCAGATTGCAGCAAGCCCTCGATAATGTCTGTGGTATCGATTCGAGTTGCCAACTGTGGGGTGGCACCGCATTCTCTGGATGATACCACTGCTGAAATAGAGAGAATATGAAATGCAGACTATCAATAGCAGAACAAGCGTTTCCGCAAAAGAAATTTGTTAACATTGAATATAAATTTAAGTGTTGTCTTTTCTGAACGTATTGGTCTAGACTGTAGTCTTATAAGGAATTGGAATATGGAAGGTAAATAGTATAGAAGAAGAGAACAGAAGATCTAGAAATGTGATGCTACAGAATATTATTGAAAGTTAGATGAATACCTTGGGTAAGTAATGAGGAGGCACTGAGTCGAATAACACAATTTACCTAACAGAAGGGATGGTTTGAGGGGACACGTCCTGAAGTATCAACGAATAGTTAATTTTGTAGTGAAGAGAAGTGTAGGTAATGAAGATTGTGTAGAGGTAGACAAAGGTTTAATCAAAGTGGAGGGGTTCAGTGTGGTGTAGGTTGCCGTAGTATACAAATATGAAGAAATTTGCATATTATGTACCATTGTGGGGAGCTGCAGCAAACCAATCATCAGTGTGAAGACCACAACAACCACTTCATATCATTTGATCAGTTGAATGAAAAAAAGCGTTAGATCATCTTACTGTAGCGTGTGGTTATTAAGTTAATTGGTGAAATGTTGTTTGATCGATGATGAAACTGAAAATAAATATCATACGATGTGCAGGCAAGTGAACAGTCGTAGTACTCATGTTCTGCAAGTAAATGGACACTAGTTAGTTCCAGGGGTATCATGTGACAAAGGCCCTGACATGACTAAAGAGAAAAATAAATCTTATTGGTATTATTCTTGCGACATGTCAGTCAGATCATGATTTGCTCTAGTAGTGCGTGAGTGTTCTCCACTTGAAACAATACCTAAGCCCATATCTCGCTTTCTCGAAGTCAACATAATGGTGTTGCCACTTAGGCCATGTCAAAATTCGGCTGTTTCTATGTTGTTTGTACTATCTTTCTGTGGAAAACGTAATCGTATTAAAAAGGAATACTTCTGTTAGTGAGAAAAGTGGTATAAAGTTTGAAAAACGCGGCCTTTTGTCGCCCAGTAGTTAAGGTGTAGGTCCATTCTTTATAGAGAACCTGTTGCTAGGTCCGCAGCTCGTGGTCGTGCGGTAGCGTTCTCGCTTCCCGATTCCCGGCGGGGTCAGGGATTTTCTCTGCCTCGTGATGACTGGGTGTTGTGTGCTGTCCTTAGGTTAGTTAGGTTTAAGTAGTTCTAAGTTGTAGGGGACTGATGACCATAGCTGTTAAGTCCCATTGTGCTCAGAGCCATTTGAACCTATTGCTAGAAAAATAGGTTCTGTAGTCCATGGTGTGGAGCAAGCTTACTCAGAACCTCACTTGCCCTCTAGATGCATTTCAGGAGTTGCTGTGAATCTTTGGCTTTGGAGAGCTTCTGTTTGACAGTTCTCTTTCCTTTTCAACAGTGGCACGTCTGAGGAATCTCTGGTCCACCGTGTACAGTATCCGAGATGTGTAATATCAAAATTATTCCTACAATAAACGATCCAAGACCTAGTATTTTGAGATTAGGAACCAATGATTGGAAATAAATGTTTCAGGTGATATGAGGTGTTCGAGTGGTAATTCACGCATGAGAGAAGTGTTAAAGAACCTGGGTAGACTAGGCATACTGCTTAAGAAAACATGGTGGCAGTCTTGTAAAGCTTTATAATATTCCTTACCACCAAGTCACTCAGCTGTTTGAAAACAGCTTGTTTCGTGACTAACAACTGTCAGCCGCATCCAAGTTAGTGATGCTACTGTGAAAAAATGATGCAGAGTCGTCTGTGATGTGTCCACTTCTGACTGGTTGTCGAATTTGGAGCATTAAGAAAATGGTCGCAGGCATCATTACTCGTTTTACCGTGGTATGTAAAGAACAACAGTGATGATACTTACATGATGTCGACTGTTTAGATGGAGCCTGACACTTTATGGTAACTCATTGATCACAAATTGCTAACTAAAATCATTACTTGTGGGCGGTATGTTTATCATTTTCGCATTTCAGTGTGGATAGCAATGTGAAAAAAAGTGTGTTACCAATGCATTGCAGTTAGCTGTTGGGGAACCTAATGTTAGACTCTTTTGTTAGTGTAAACGATCTACTGTTCGAAACAATGGAATAAACATATTACCACAACTATATGTGAGACGTACTCCAATTGCTACAACTAAACTAACTGCGTTACACAGATTACACATTTTTATTCACATTCCAGCTGTGATGCTGTATTAGGAAGGCTATTGGTGTTCGATTATCATCTTCAGACTCCTTTACACGCTGACTGAACTGTGCTATAGTCTCTGACTATCCTATCGGAAGGTTTGCATCCTTCATTTACGTGGGTTGAATGAAAAGTAATGCTTCCACCTTCGTTACTTCGGTTTGGATGGGATATTTTAATAAATCAAACGCAGAAATAATCCTTGAAATGCGATCTTTAACTATCAATATTCACTTTTCCACATAATCACCAGCCAATTGGATACATTTCTGCCAATGATGAACAGGTTTTCTGAAGCTGTCACGGAAGAAGTCGACACTCTGTTTCCTCAAACACAGTTTCACAGTTCTCTCAATGTCTTCATCAGAAGCATAACGATGTCCCCGCAGATCGTCTTTCATTATCGGGAACAGATAGAACTCAGACGGTGCTAAATCTGGACTGTATTGTTTCAGGAGTCAGCATCCGCGGTACCCATCGTGCACAGATCTTCCGATAGCCAAGCAAAGCAATAATGTGACCCACACGTTCTTGTGAAATGCCGATCGTGCTTGCAATTTCTCTCTGAGTGATACGACGATCGTCCTGAATCAATCTGTCAACATTTTGCTTGTGAAACTTGGTGCTTGCTGTCACAGGACGTCCAACTCTTTGTTTGTTACGCAGGTCAGATGTTCCCGCCTCAACATCTTTAAACTTTCTCGCACAACAATCACCATACACTGCTTCCATTCTCTGGTGAATCTCCTTTGTGGTGACACCTTCTGCTTAAATCGCATTGACGGACCGTCTGCGCAGGATTCCCTACTTTACACTGTAACAACACAACCGTTCAATGCTAAGGCTTCCCGTCAACCGAAGCTGTAGGGAAGAGGCTACAGACAAAGCCAGTACCTGCCGCATACCAATGCTGCCAACTGTTGAAGAGATGCGAAGGTAAAGGCATTACTTTTCAGTTAACCCTCGTATATTTGACGAATCATCTAGCGTATGAGATTCCAGACACGCATGCGAATACCTATCAGTGTCGTCACTTGCCCAGGCTAGCATGGAGTGGTATGGATACCTCCAGTAAATAGCAGAACGAGAGGCTATTACAGCTGGGCATGCATCAGTTGTCGTTGTCCAGGAGCGGTCAGTCACGCAGTGTGTGCCAGGTCACAGTCAACTGCGTACAAAAGTCCTGGAGTATCGTCACACATTGGTGTGGCACTGCACGGTGGTGAAATCATGTACTACTCACTTGTGGTTCCAGCACTGGAGCATTCGGAATTGACTGCAGATAGCAACCGGCTGGTGGGAGCACGATGTTGTGTGGTAAAGCAACTTGGCAGCTCACTCGAGCCCGCCCTGTCTAGCAGCTAGCAGATTTTGAAACCAGTGCTGCCGAGGCAGTGGTGGCGCACAGGACACTATCAGCTGTCATCTTACCTGGAGACCAGGGAAAGGGGCTGCTCCCAGTGTGGTTTTTGTTTAAATAATAAAGACACACCTGTTCTTATCCTATTCCTGCTATACATGATAGAGACAAACATATAGTTTTAAAGTTCGGAAAGGTCTGCTCTTGCATTCGAACCTTAGGATGACAGTTGTTTTAAACTGTGATATCAGAAAGATGGGGGGAAATTGTATAAACATAGCACACGTGAAACTGTAACATTATAGGAGTGGGACAGTTTAATTTCCCACCGTTTTACACTTATCGCAAGCGACCTGGCAACCATGCAGCCTCTGCTCACAAGGGAACCTCCCCATCGCACCCCCCTCAGATTTAGTTATAAGTTGGCATAGTGGATAGGCCTTGAAAAACTGAACACAGATCAATCGAGAAAACAGGAAGAAGTTGTGTGGAACTATGAAAAAAATAAGCAAAATATACAAACTGAGTAGTCCATGCGCAAGATAGGCAACATCAACAACAGTGTGAGCTAAGGAGCGCCGTGGCCCCGTGGTTAGCGTGAGTGGCTGCGGAACGAGAGGTCCTTGGTTCAAGTCCTCCCTCGATTGAAAAGTTTACTTTTTTATCTTCGCAAAGTTATGATCTGTCCGTTCGTTCATTGACGTTTCTATTCACTGTAATAAGTTTAGTGTCTGTGTTTTGCGACCGCACCGTTAAATGGTGCGATTAGTAGACGAAAGGACGTGCCTCTCCAATGGGAACTGAAAACATTTGATCGCAAGGTCATAGGTAAACCGATTCCTCCACAGGAAAACACGTCTATATTCTATACGATACTGGTGACGGCATGTGCGTCACATGACAGGAATATGTTGTTGACCCACCTAACTTGTACACTTGGCGAATGGGTAAAAAGATTCTTCTACCTTGCCCGATTTAGGTTTTCTTGTGGATGTGATAATCACTCCCAAAAAAATGATGAAAACATAACGGACGGACAGATAATAATTGTCTGAAAATAAAAAATTAAAATTTTCACTTGTGGGAAGACTTGCGCATGGACTACTCAGTTTGTATATTTTGCTTATGTTTTTCATAGTTCCACACAACTTCTTCCTATTTTCTCGATTGATCTGTGTTCAGTTTTTCAAGGCCTATCCACTGTGCCAACTTATAACTAAATCTGAGGGGGGGTGCGATGGGGAGGTTCCCTTGTCAGTATCTCCAGGTCAGTCATCTTGGAATGTGATGTCTTAGAGTCCGTGCTTGTATTCCCCATTTTGTGTAGTGACATCATAGAGCCTGTACTCATGTACCTTATCGTGAATAGTGATGTCATAGAGCCTGTGCTGTTACTCACAGGTCCACCAATTTTGGATATTGTACTTAGCACAGGTTACTTGCTTCCCCATCTTGGATTTTCAACGAATAGGATAACTGTCCGTCTTTGGTTTTCTGCCAGTTTACGTTTAGGTCAACTGGAATAGGACAGCCATTTTTTTAATAACCCACCCATTCTTGAATTTCCTACCCTTTCATACACACAGAAATTGGCCTATGCCAGAGGGGGCCGGCTGATGAAATCTGGCAACAGCACATAACGTCATAGGGGACGACGGAAATCTGTTAGTTGTACAGCCTGTGCTAAAACACACACAGCTACACTAATGATGTGTTCATATTTCATGCATACGATATGAAGAAAATTACTTACTGTGAACAGTCATTTTATGCTTTCGCTAGTGTGTCTGATTATTTCACGTGGCGGCGATGGAAGTGCGCTGTAAACTCAACGCCGTTAGAGTAACTCCACCAAATAATTGGTCTTCCCAAAGTATAGTAACTGTACGCTTTAAGATTGGTTGTGAAACAGCTGTGAACTGCTGAGTTGATGATGTGTGTAAATCCTGTATCGGTGTTTGCTGTTACCAGTTTCAAACAAAACGTTTGCCATCAGATGGCTGTACATCACTGAGACCAATTACTGACTGTTTGTTGCATGTTTTTGAGCGCCGTGGTACCGTACAGCTTATTTTTTAAATGATAAAGGCTGGAATTGAAATGTAGATAAGGGATAAAGTCATTGTTAACTAACATATTTTCTACAGTGCACGTACTGATACTTCCAGGTTCTTTATTTTAATTTATATGCATTTACAACGCACAATATATAGTGGGTCGCTTTTCGTCTTAGGATCCGTTTTTAGCAGCAGGATGTAAATTTTGTCTGATTCAACTGACTGGCGAGAAAAACATATACAAATGCTGAACGAAAAAAAAAAAAAACTCCCGTTTGTAACAGTTCCACAAAACCGGTAGACAATGGAACGAAAGAACGAATTTTTAATTTTCACCAGGTAACTGTCTTCGACTATAACCCATTATTGATGTAAAATACACTAAAGACTATCGATATTTTTCATATGTGCTTCAGTTTTTCCAGAAAACCTGGCGCCACGAAACAATAATCCCGTAGGATATTAAATCATAACATTTTCTGAGATTTTAATCAGTGCTCGAATGATTTTTATACCACCGCATAGCAGCTCGGAAGATTTTTAATAACTGTGGGTAGCATTTTAGGCCGGGATATCTAATAACCAGCGGAAAAATGCTCCTACCGGAGCGCAAAAAAGTTGAATATGCTCCTGTTTAAAAGACTCTACCTGAAAAGTGTGGTACCAGCTACTTCATTCTACCTTACTCAGCACCATTAAAAATTTTCCCAAAACTTCGGCATGCAAACATATTCACTCTCTTTTTAACGTGCAACTCGTCTCTGACTCCCACATATAATTCGCTCACACCCACAAGTACATCGCTGAATGTCGCTCATACCCATCCATTCCCACTTGCCCATTCTCACACACTTATTCAGCCCAGCTCATCGTCATTATATCTTTGTGTGTCTCAGTACTACTACTTCTTCTTCTTCTTCTTCTTCTTCTTCTTCTTTCTTCTCTCACTGTCACTGTCTCCCCCTTGTTGTCTCTCGCTGCTTCTATCTCATTCATTCCTTCCCACTGATGGCTGTATCTTCTCACTGTCACTCTGTCTCTCTCTTCCTTGTTGCTGTTGTCGTAGACTCATTATTACTGGCTCCCACCCACTTCCAAATTCTTCTTCTCTTTATTCTTGTCCTTCTGGCACTGTCTCCTGTCTTTTCGTAGCACTATTCTTTCACTGTCAGCTATGTTCCACTGCCATTGCATCCCTCTCTTTCTCACACTGACATTGTCTCCTTCGTTGTTTCTCTATCACAACCACTGTCTACTGTCTTCCAGTACTTAATACTTTTCTGTCTCTTTCCCTGTGCCACTGTCTCCCTCTCTATCAGCATGAAAAAGAGGGAATATGTTCACGTGCCAAAATTTTTGGGAAAATTTTTTAATGTGCTACGGAGGTAGAATGTGGCAGCTGGTATCCCACTTGTCAGTCAGAGTCTTTTATTTTAAACAGAAACGTATTCGCCTTTTTTGTGCTCCGGTAGGAGGAAACGAATAAAGATATCAAGGAAAAAAAATGGTTCAAATGGCTCTGAGCACTATGGGACTCAACTGCTGAGGTCATCATTCCCTTAGAACTTAGAACTACTTAAACCTAACTAACCTAAGGACATCACACACAGCCATGCCCGAGGCAGGATTCGAACCTGCGACCGTAGCGGTCGCGCAGTTCCAGACTGTAGCGCCTAGAACCGCTCGGCCACTTCGGCCGGCGATATCAAGAAAAGTTTCCAGGTTGTTCGAGATAGGGATCTTAGCAATATATCATAAAAAATATACCCATTTGCTGTGCATAGCCGTCTTGGAATTTGCGACTCGGTTTTGGTACCCAAAAGCAAAATTACACCCGTTTTCTGTGCATGGCCGTCTTGGAATGTGCAGCCCAGGTTTGATACTCGAAAATAATGTTTTTGGGATATTTATCAATAACGGATAAAGAGTTTTGAAAACTGGAAAGTCGTAATCTTAGATAAATGTTTAGAGAACATAACGTTAAAATTTGAACAGTTTGCTGCGGTTATTCATTGCTAAGATTTCGCCTCACATCGAATTTTACATGTACATGCAAGGTAACTTTGAACCTCTGTACCTCCGAAACGGATAAAGATATTAAGAAAATTTTCAAGTTTGCTCGAGATCTGAATTTTAGGAATATACCATGAAAATTTCAGCCATTCGTAGTGCATACGCGTATTGGAATCAGCGGCTCAGTTTTGGTACGAAAAAAGCGGTTTAAAAAAACTTTTTTTGATCTGGCTTAGGAGCTAATGGTGCCTTCATAAACCAATTAAGGCCCACCGTAGGCCACATAAAATGCAAAATGAACCAAACGATTTGCTCCACTTGCCTAAGCAGGAGGAAGTATGTAATATTCATACTATGATCCCGTACTTTAGAACAGTGACACTAAGACGATTCATCTGCTGGGTATACAAAAGGGCCCTGTCCCAAGGGCTATCCAAATCAGTTAACCCTACCTTTCTATCGTCATTAGAACCCGTGGTATGAGCCCTGAAAAATCCGGTTTTATGCACAGCGTTTTGGAACATATTAGGCAGCTCATGCTGCCATTTGCGGAGTGGTATACTTTAAATAAGACATGAAATTGTCTTTTACCTGAAGTATCTACTTCTCACGTGTGCATATATCATATTCGGAGTAAGAGAATAGGCCCAGCGAAGTCAGTGAAACCTTCTGGACAACAGAATATTCTGATAGAATTATCGCTTTTCTTCTTGTTCGAGTCAAGGAAAAGGCAATGCTGTCTGTTCTATTTCTTCATCCACATTACTTACATCATTTGACGACAGTTTTCTGGAGCTGTCCATGTGTGTAACATGACAGGATATGAATTTATTTGCAGTTTTAATTAATGGTCGTACATATAACTCCTCATTTCTAACGCGAATCAGCTTGCACGTTGAATTTCGCAATTCCGTTAAAAGCCCTCCAGTTTCCCGCTTGAAATCAGCTTTCAACTTCTAATGATCTATCGTTTGTTAAATAACACGAAGTAGATCTATGGAAATAAAGCAGTTTTAACAATAAACTTTGAATAGTACTGCAGTTCTAAGAATCAAACTCAGTGTAATGCAGAAGCGAAGGAGAGTAGTGTCATCCGAGGCCTCACCGCCGGCCGGTTGAGGCCGAACACTCCGTGGGTCCGAGGGGCTGATAACTGAATTTTGCTTTATTTCATTTAAAACTAATCGAGTTTGATGATGACGCAAAGATGAGTAACGGAAAGCAAGGAAAGAAATTTCTTTAGAAATTATTAGTTCCGATGTGTGCTTAAAGGAAGGAACGAAGATTGGATTTAACGTTCCGTCGACATTGAAGTCATTAGGGACGGAGCACAAGCTCCGCTTGTGTCGGTGATGGGGAAGAAAATCGGCCGTGCGCTTTCAAAGGTACTATCCCGGAATATGCAAGGAGCGATTTAGGGAAATCTGGATGGCCGGACGCGGGTTTAAACCGTCGTCCTCCCGAATGCGAGTCCAGTGTGCTAACCACTTCGCCTCCTCGCTCGGTATGTGTGCTGAATCATCCATACTAGTTTCGACGTACATCTGAGATTTTTGCTTGTTTGGCTTCTATATTTACATTTATAATTCGGAAGCCGCCTTTTCTCGAGATCTGTGTAGAAGGAAGGAATATATTGGCTGACTTTTTCAGAAACTACGCTCTCGTTACTTTAACGGTAGACCATACCTTGATGCGGAATTCCTCTCTTGCTACGTTTGCCACTGGAGTTCATTGAACTTATTAAATGAACCTGTAACGGAACGTGGTGGTCTTCTTGGGATCTTCTCTATTTTCGCTATCAGTCCTATCTGTATGAATCTTAGACTGACGAGCGTTATTTAAGTATTGAAATATTGGTCGAAGGATGTTTTGTAAGCTTTCGATGAATACTAGCCTTACAGCCAGCTAACATGACGTAATGTATTTTTGTGTAACACATGAATTTACAGATATAACATTAAATCAATAGAATAACTAATGGGGCAACAGGCCTCTGACTTTTTAAATGTACATATGCTGCTAGAAATACTGACGAACATTATTTAAGTATTCAAGTATTGGTCGAAGGAGTGATTTGTAAGCTTCCGCCGAATACTAGCCTGATAGCCAGCTAACGTAACATAATGTATTTTTATGAAACACATGAATTTACGGATATCATTTAAACTAATAAAATCACTAATTGAGCAGCAGGCGTCTTACCGGTTAAATGTACATATATTGATACAAAAGATACGAGTGTAAGGATATATATGTGGTGCCTGTTATTTCTAATACTATTTTGATCCAGCAGCCATTATGAATTAAGACACAAACGAATCACAGACATGGGTTGCGAGTGGGCATTGATTGACATCAATGGGAAAAGCTGAAAATTTGTGCCGGACCAGGATTCGAACCCGGATCTCCTGCTTAGTAGGCGCATGCTCTGACCACTAAGCTATCTTTTTTTGTGCGACGGTGTGCTGTATTATATTAAATTTTTGTGGGGTACCAACAAAAAGAAATAACACAAAATCACAGCCATCCCTACGGGGCACCGCCACTTGTGTCTCTGCCTCTTCAGGCGTTGCCATCCTAACTATACGTAACCACCCCCATCTAAAACGTGAAGAAACTATACTATACGGGACTAACGTGTGTGTGCCAACCCACAAAATATACGATGAAAGGAAGTGGGGGAAGGGTATTTCTAGTAGGGTGCGGAAGGATCTTTTTTTTTTCGTTATGCACAGTATGGACATATAGCTGTAAATGTGCGAACAGTTATGGATAGTCAAGCCTGGAAAACTAAAACAGGATGAAGACACCATCGAAGATTGTAAACATAAATAACATGAAAAGAAAGCTACCACTTCGTAGTCAGGCTTCCCAGCAACTGCGCCCACTGATAAAGATAGTTCAATGTATGATCGTTTGCTCTTCGTTCTGACCTCATCTACCACTGCCTGGAACATTCCAACTACACGGCGGGCTGTGAAAAGCACTCCATAGGTAGTTTGCGAAGCATCGTCGATATCTGGTTTGCCCGGCAAAAGCATGATCTCTTTCTTGCAAATAGAGCCAGAAGTCAAGTAAATTCTTGTGTCCGTCACGATAGAGGTAATGGACCGCATGCCCACGTATCCAGGTGACGGAGTTGGTCCGAGTCTTCGGGTAAAATGTCTCATCCGGAAACAATAACGTGCTTGCAGATACATGCTCCGGCGTAACTCGCAAGAGATAAGCCAGCATCTGCCCACTCGGTGCCAAACCGGCTCTGCTTCTCCACAGCTGAGGCGGTGCTCGTCAGAATCTACTGTATTACAACCCACACAATTGGGAGATTCTGCCATGTGGATATTGTAGAGACGTTCTTGTGTCACCAGCTTCCCATTAACGACTGCGCACCATTTGGAAACAACATCGGAATCAAGCATGGCATCGTGTACAGTCTTCCACACCGCGCGCCACCGTACATCAGGATATTTTAGTTCGACCACATTAAGAGGGCGGCGTTGCAGCATGTCGTGATACAGGCGTCGAGTTGTGGCCATTCGTGGTGTCGTGAGCGCTACTCTGAAATAACTTTGTTCTAAATAGAAACGTCCTATGTAAAAGAGTGGCGCTGGGATGTCCTGTAGCGGCACCGGCGCCCGTAGTGAAGCAGGTCGTAGCACCGTCAGAAGCAAACCCGTGAGGCTCGTAGGCCAACGGCGCAGCAGACATAAATGTGAGCTAACATAGATTACAACGGCCCTGTCATATACATTAAGTAGGCTGAGACCACATTTTTCCTTGGGGAGTGTAAGAGATACGTATCTGATCTTCAGTAACATACCAACGCTGACGAAGTATCCCAGCGCTGCCATAATGCTACGCGTCAAGGGGTTCGGAGTGGGTAGCGTTTGGGCGACATGCGGGACGCAAGGTATACATTGGCGTAATGCGC